>NC_136000.1:20291945-20609445 GCF_048128805.1 Centroberyx gerrardi
AGAGTAATCAAATTTTGTGGATAGATGTCAAATCTCCCCAACTCCTCAGGCAAAAGAAAAAAAAAAAAAACTTGATCAGCCAGTGGGGCTATAACTGGCAAGTTTACAGAGTGACCAACTCCTGAACCATATAGCTTAGAATTGTTTTTTTTTTCTTCCTTAGATTCCTTCACTCAGCATGAACCCATTGCACATACTGGCTTCATTTCTGCCTTGAGCAGCCACTGTGCTAAGCTCTCATTGGCTAGCAGTTGGCCTTTGGATTCTCCCCCACACCCTGTCTGTAGTTGGTAGGCTATTGTGTGTTGCTAATGGTAACAAGCCAGCACAGTTCTCCTCCAACCCACCCAACAATTTTTGCAATGTTTAAAAAGAGGTTAAAAACCATGGTTATCAAGTCAGAAATTACATTGAGGAAATATGATTTGGACTTCAAACACTTTTCACAGAAATACACAGTGAACTGCACACCGCTACCACACCAATGGCACCAAAATGGACAAGAACACTCTACTTAATTCTGTTCTGGCTGGATAGTTACTGTATATTTTTAGACCTATTTACTCATTGTAATATTCTATAGTCCTGTATGTGTTTCCCTTTATATTTTTTTTAGGCTACTACTGACTTGCATAGCTTCCCATCAGTGCAATTACTCAGGTTCCGACAGAGAACCTTGTTCATACTGTATAGGTATTTTTTTACACATACAATACATTTGCAGCTTATACTTGTATACTACCTCTTTATATACTACCTCAAAAAGAGAAAAAGAGACGTATTCCCTAATTTCTCCATTTATTTTTCATATAGGCCTACTTCTTTTAGAATTTGGTGTTGTTTTATGCTGAGAGAGAGAGTGCTTTGATGCGCGAGTCTGTGAAGAAGATGGACAAATGAAGTTATTATTATTATTATTATTATAACTAAAGTTCGGGAACAAGACCACGCCTCAAGCACACATTCAATTTCCTGCTCCACCCTATTTAAACGCGCCTAACCATGACCTTTTCTCTCTCTCGCATGTCTCAGTTCTCACGTTTTGCGTACGTTCTCAGACAGACCGAGCTTTGATAAACTTATACGTAATCGATCCCTTACCTGATCTCGCCATGGATCACGAGCTCCAGCTTTTCATCTCGGACAACGACTTGTTCGACCAAGATCCACCAAGATCCGCGGTCTCGGAGTCTCCCCCGTCCGTCGATGAGCCCCAAGCGCCGGTTCAAACTTTTCAGCCATCCCGGTTACGCTCGGTGATCCAGGTTCCTCAACAGCCAATCGTCCATTACTCTCCATCCAGCAGTTCCAACGAGATTCCCCCCTCACCTCCGCGTTCCGACAGAGGTAGAAGTCGCCGTCGTCGTTCGAGGGGAGACATCCCCTCTTCCACTCATCATCTCTCCAACCGTTCAAGATCAAGGCGATCTATTCCCAGGCAACGCCAACAAACAACTCCGGATTCACCCCAAACACACAATGTGTGTCGTCGCGTCACCGACATATCCGACTGGACAGTCGCCCGCTTGCAGCGTGTCCTCAAGGAAAAGAAAATCTTCTTCCACCGCAACGACAACAAAGCAAAACTTTTTCAGCTTTACACGAATTCTCTCCGCACTAATCCTCCCGCGACAACATCAGCAAACACTCCCGTGCTTCCGGGTACTCAAACCAACGTCGCCGCCGTCGGGACTAACCCCGATGACGTCATCACGCCGCATCCAGCCACTCCAGCCCTCAGTCGTGAGGGCCAGGTCGTATCTCCCCCTGTGCCTGCTCCCTTTGTTTCCGATCTGTCTCGTCTCTTTTCTTCCTTTCTGTCATCCCTGTGTCCGCAGGCTGCACAAAACACCCTTGCACATACATCCCTTCAACCCAGCATCCCTTCATCTTCCCTTCCTTCAGCCAGTGCCAGTACAGCTTCCTTGGCTCCTTTGGCCCCCTCTTCCTCCTCCATCCCAGTATGCTCTACTAACCAGAGCGCCCCGACAGCGGCAAGCCATAGCGGTCCCACCAACCCAACACCCCTACTTCCTACTAACCTATCCTTTTTCCCCTCCCTCCCCAACCCCTACCCCCCCCTTCCCCATCACCCAAATGTTTTTTACCCATCCGATAATCCTTCTCTACCTACAGCGCTTCCCACAGCCAGCCCTTTCACATTAGCCTCCGCGCAGCCTCCAGTTCACCCTGCTTCAGCGTCGCGACCATCCCCGGTCTCATCCACCCTCAGGCAACACATCATTTCGGGTAACTACGTCGATCTCGCTCAGCTCCTTCAGCCTTCCATGTCCAATCACCATTATCCCAGGGAGCTGCAAAGCACCCAAGGACCAGTCCTGCTGAGACATCCTCTGCCAAACCGTTCCAGAGAACTCACAGCCACAGAATTTGCATATGCCTTCTCTCTCTACCGTGACACCATCTGTTCAGTTTTCCCCGACCGCAGGGCAGAGCTTGACGACTACATGTCCATTATCCTGGACATGGCCCTGCGGTTTGGTGGCACCGGATTTTACACTTACCACATTCTCTTTGCCTCCCAAGCAGCAGGACGCATCAACCAATTCAACCAGGGCACATACTGGGGCTCCCTGGACTCAGAGCTCTACTGTCGCGTTTTCACAGCCCGTTCCGCCCTAGCGTGCGAGCTTTGTGGCGCACCATCCCATCCTGCTACAGCATGCACCATCGCTGCTCCTCTTCCACGCTCCTTCGCTCCTGCTACACGCCACCCTGCTCCTGCTGCACGCTTCTTTGCTCCTGCTACTAACCCTCCAGTTTTTTCTCGCCTCTCCCCCGCAGCCCCTCCTCCACCCATCACTCCCAAACCGGTTGATACTCAGCCACTTCCCCACAGCTCCACACCTCAGGGCTTCGACAAAAGGGGAAGACCCATCCTGTACCAGGGCGGCAGGATGGTGTGCAATAATTTCAATGATTTAGGCTGCAACGTGTCCAGCTGCCGTTTCCTTCACACCTGTTCCTTCTGTGGAGGCGCCCACTCCAGGCCCACCTGTCCTCACAACCCCACCAAACACAGTTCATGACTTTCTAAGCACCTCAACACACCAATTAAAATCGACGCCCTAGCCACCGCCTTAAAAAGTCACCCAGATCCCGAATTCGTCAACTTCCTCATCCACGGCTTCACACATGGCTTCCACCCAGGTATCCAGGTCATCCCAGATTCCTCATATACATGTCACAATCTTCAGTCAGCCCTCGTGGAGCCTGACACCGTCGATAAACTCCTAGCCAAAGAGGTAAAGGAGGGTTTTATGATTGGCCCATTTAACAGCCCTCCTTTTCCACTACACAGAATCAGTCCAATCGGCATTGCCACCAGGAAATACTCTGGCAAGAAGAGGCTCATCATCGATCTTTCATCCCCCCATGGTTCCTCCATTTCCAGCATCAACAGTCTCATCCCCAGTCCAGATTTTTCCATGCAGTACGCAACCGTTAATCACGCCATTTCACTCATCCGTCTTGCAGGCCAAGGCGCTTGGTTGGCCAAAGCAGACATCACCAGTGCCTTCAAAGTCCTCCCTATACACCCAGACTACTGGCGTTTTTTCGGCGTCCTCTGGAAGGGCGCTTATTATTTCTCCGTCCGTCTTACCTTCGGGTGCAAAAGCAGCCCCAAAATATTTGACTCCCTCTCCGAAGCACTCTGCTGGATCCTCACCAACAACCATAAACTCCCATATGTCGTCCACCTGCTAGACGACTTCCTCATCGTTACACCACCATCCTCACCCCCATCATATGGTCTCACGACTCTGACATCTGCTTTCTCCAAACTCGGCGTCCCTCTCTCCTCAGAGAAAACAGAAGGACCCAGCACTTCACTTGAATTCCTCGGCATCACACTGGACTCCGTCTCTTTCCAAGCCTCACTGCCCGTCGAGAAAATACACCGCATCTCCCTATTTCTTTCAAACTACCTCCTCGCTCACACATGCACCAAACGCCAGCTACTCGCTCTGCTCGGCCATCTCAATTATGCCATACGCATAATCCCTCAAGGTCGATCTTTCCTCTCTCATCTCCTGTCCATAGCCGCTGCCGTACCTTCTCTGCATGCCCACATCGTCCTAGACAACGCATGCAAGATGGAACTAAGGCTTTGGCAACACTTCCTCTCCTCCTGGAATGGCATAACCTTCTTTTACGAAGACCACATCACCCAGCCCGAGGACATCCAGCTGTACACCGATGCAGCTCCCTCTATTGGATTCGGCGGCTATTACGGAGGGAGGTGGTTCTCATCCGAATGGCCGCCTGAATTTTCTTCCCTCTCTCCTTCCTCCGCTCTTTACGAGCTGTACCCCATCATGATAGCAGCACTCCTTTGGGGGCACGAGTGGTCCAAGAAGGCCATTCTGATGCATACGGACAACACCGCAGTCGTTGACATAATTAATAAAGGGCGGTCTCACTCACTGGACATCATGCAGTTCATGCGCAAGCTTACTCTGGTCTCAGCTCAACACCAATTCATCATCCGCGCCAATCACATTCCCGCTTACAAGAACACCATTGCTGACTCCCTGTCTCGCTTCTCATTCCAGAAATTCAAACTCTTGGCGCCAGACTCCGACTCCCATCCCACTCCAGTTCCACCGTTTTCAGCCACCATCTTCAACTAACCCCGCAGCTCCAACACCTGGCCTCAGCATCCCAAGAAGCCATCCTCAATAGCCTTGCTCCCCGAACACTGTCATCATATCTTACAGGATGGAACTGCTTCAAAGCCTTTCACACATGCCACAATCTGCCGTTTCCTTCCTTAGATGTTTTAACCTTAACCAATTTCATCACCTACGCCCATTCAACCCTCCATGTCAGAACTTCAACCATCCATGTCTACATCAGTAGCATCAACTTCTTCGTGAAATTACTCACTGGTGCCCCATGCCCTTCCGTCTCTCATTCCCACATCAGCATGCTAATTAAAGGTCTTCGAAAGGCCGAGCCACAACTCCCATCGAAACGGTTACCCCTCACTTCAGACCTCCTCACACGTTGCATCCAAACCCTTCGCACAGGATACTTATCCCCCTTTATCGACGCCACCCTCGAATCCATGTTCCTCCTGGCCTTCTTCGGATTTCTGCGATGTTCAGAATTCACCTCCACCACCTTCATCTACGATCCGTCTCGCCATGCGAGTCTTTCTGACCTCTCTGTCCACACTCCCGACTCCCTCGTCTTCAACCTCAAATTTAGCAAGACCGACCAACTTGGCGTGTCACATCCCATCATCCTGTTTCGCCTAGATTCATACTTAAGCCCATTCGAACCTTTATACAACTACATAAATTCCAGACTAGCTCGCTACGCTTCACCCCGAGACCCTCTTTTCATCACAGAGTCCGGAGGGATCGCAACACGCTTCTGGTTCCACCAACATCTCCGCCGAGTACTGTCAAAATCAGGAATATCCCCCGAACTATACTCCGGCCACTCATTTCGTATCGGAGCTGCTTCCACTGCTTCTAGGCAAGGAATTCCTGACCATACTATCAAAATTCTCGGCCGTTGGTCATCCCAAGCCTACCACAGCTACATTCGCAGCAATCTCAGTGACGTTCGAAAAGCTCATGCTCATCTCTGCGTATGAAGCTCTCTTTGGGGGATATGATGGAGCCAAAACGACTCCCCATCAGCGAGACAGTACCCCCACCCTGAGTCTCAATTCCCTGGTTCCTCGAGCTAACCATCGACCCCAACTCATTCAACCCCCTCGATTCATCCCTTCATCCCTTCATCTCGACCCCTTCATCTCGACCCCCGATTCATCCCACCACCCTCGACCCTTCTTTCATCCCTCCATTCTCGACCCCTCTTTTCCTCAATAAATCATCTCATAGTGGCGTGGTCTTTGTTAGTGAAATGAAGTTATTATTATTATTATTATTATAACTAAAGTTCGGGAACAAGACCACGCCTCAAGCACACATTCAATTTCCTGCTCCACCCTATTTAAACGCGCCTAACCATGACCTTTTCTCTCTCTCGCATGCCTCAGTTCTCATCCCTCCCCCCCCAACCCCTTGCTCTTCTCTCTCTCAGTACAGGAACCACAGGGGGATATGATGGAGCCAAAACGACTCCCCATCAGCGAGACAGTACCCCCACCCTGAGTCTCAATTCCCTGGTTCCTCGAGCTAACCATCGACCCCAACTCATTCGACCCCCTCGATTCATCCCTTCATCCCTTCATCTCGACCCCTTCATCTCGACCCCCGATTCATCCCACCACCCTCGACCCTTCTTTCATCCCTCCATTCTCGACCCCTCTTTTCCTCAATAAATCATCTCATAGTGGCGTGGTCTTTGTTAGTGAATATGAAGTTAATCAGCAAAGTGGAAAAGTACAAAGAGCTGTGTAGCCCTCAGCATTGTTTCTACAAAGACAACATACAAAAAGATAAGGCTTGGGATGCTGTTGTCGCCTGCCTCAGTCTTCACTACACAATTAGCCTATACTTACAGAAACCACTTTCAGCAAAAATAAAATTATTTTGAAAATATTTTTGGCATGGCAGGTCATGATCTTACCATCTACCGATCTTATGGTAGAATATATAGGGGAAACACTGGTCCAGACCATAGAGGAAGATGGGTGGTCAGATAAATTACATTTATTTAGATTGGTCAAACTGAACTAAACTGTTTTTCCCACGCCGCAGCCAAGGGCATCACAAGCCAAATTCAGGTCAGTCAGTCAGTCAGTCAGGCAACACTTAGTGAGATGATGTGCTTCGTCAGATGGCCTCTAGAGGGCGTTTTTGACTGTGAGCTGCAGTGTTTCCCATACAGAGGCACAAAATCAAAAGTCAGTCAGTGTGTAGAAATGGATCTAAATAGATCTCTAATGCACCTGATGTCGCATCACGTCATGTCTGTAATTTGGTGATGTACAGACAGAAGACCAGCAGCACTGAACTTCCACAGAGTCTCCCATTGTGAAAACAAAAGTGAAACTTAACATTCCACAGTCAGTAACGGGGATTTGCAGACAGTAACTCGTCTTCGCTGCCCTACAAACTTTAATGGTAGGTGACGTCATCTTGTGGTATTTAAACCTGCAATAAGCGATTTCAGACCCTGTAACCAATCCTGAAACTAACGTGTGCTACGTGGAGATTTTACATGGGAATAGCCACACACACGGGCCAGCTGTGTTGTTGTTTTCACCTCTTTCCTAAAGCTTGTTGTCAAAGTCGGCCCGAGTAATGGCGGAATCGATGAAGCGAGCGAGTAAACGTAACTAGTAAACTTGCTACCTACCTCTTCACTTGTCATTGTGGGACATGTAACCTTCAGCAGGAGAAAAATCTGGTGAAGCGAGACTGGTAACCGGCGATATTTCTCCATAGGTACGTTTATTTTAGCCATTAGCCTTTATGCACGGTTTGTCCTTAAGGGCTTCCGTCACCGGGTAGCTTTGCTGTGTGTGTTTACAAAATGTGTTGTGGTTTCTGTCACCCTCTAGTGGTCAGAAAAAATCGCTTAGTATAGCTTTAAGTAACGTTAGTGGAATTAGGTAATTTAAAGTCGAGATGAAACGGCATTTCGAGAGTATCTAACTTCCGTATCGTGACGTATTTCCGAGTGAAACAGGAAAGACAGGCGGGACATAACGTTGGGAGGAATTTGATTTGAATGTTGAAAAGTGGGTGTGTCATAACACCCGAAGACACACCGAAGTACCATGCTGTTGCTAGCTAGCTAACTAATGAATCTTAGCCCCTTAGCTCTGTGCGCTAAAAGTTGAAGATTGATTGATGGGTGGATGTCATGATATTATTGGTTGAAATTGGTTATGGGCATGCTTACGTAAGCACACGGCATATTTTGTTTTACAGGAAGAAAACATGATTGAATTTTGATATAAGAATACAATGAAATTGATTTTTGGTATTTTTTTTGGCATATATTGTTAAATAGGTGCACAGTATGACCGGGGATGTGATCTAAAAGGGTTAAAAAGGCATTTTTCATTTCATCTCGTCTTTAACCGTGTCACAGTGCTTCAGTGCATAGAATTGAACACATTCACGACATTCCAGAACTGCACAATGCAAATGTGTCACTGCTTTTACAACGGTTCCTGATTATCTGAGACTGAAACGACTAAGACCATGACTTCAGAACAACTTTTGCTTGCCCTCAACTCCTCTCCTGCAATGGAGAATTCCATTTCTTCACTGTTGAACCCCGTGGCTGAGTACAGTCCTGATGGAAACTCTGGATACGAGTCTGAAGACGATTCGGATGAAATGGTCCGAGCCCTTCTGGCCAACAACGCCGGAGCCAAAGAGCAGGTGATTGAGGCTCTGAGCGACCCGGTTGCTCCTGCTCCTACTGAGACAGTCAGCACCGACGACACCACCGCATCCCAGAGCTGCAGCCTGCCTTCCCAAAGTGTTTCCTCCGACTGCGGGGTCGCAACCAGCGGCCAGCTGGGACTGACCGGTCTCCCTGCTGACCCAGGCTCCTGCAGCGAAACCGTGCTTGGCTCCTACCAGACTGCCAGGTGCTTTCTCCCGAGCTCTGGCCACGGCAGCAACGGTGGGGCTTCGCAGAATGATGTCGAGTATATGGAGGTGGACTTCAGCCACCTCCATATACTCGTGGACTTTTAGCTTCATCGCCATCAGCTGGCCCACAACCAACTTCCAACATGCAATTGAGGACGATGTTGAGGAAATGGACTGGCAGCCATATGACTACTCCAACATCGCCAGCAGCCGCTCAGCCAGCTCTAACCATGCTTTAGTGAATGATGATGTTGAGGAAATGGACAAGCAGACGTCTACTGTTACATGCCAGCACCAACTCCAGTCTTCCTCCCAGCCACTCTGATCGAGGACGATCTCTCCGCATGTTTCTCTGGCCTGAATACAGAGAACGGCGCCAAGAAGAGAGCCATGAAGACCGCGCAGTGTAAGGGAGATGTGATTCCTCCCAGAAAGAGAGGGAGAGCAGTGTGTTAGGGCCTCTTCTGAAGCTCCATCCGCCGCCCACAAAGGCTTCTTCAGTTAATTTCCCGCCCAAAGCCTCTAACAAATCAGCAGATCAGCAAATGGAGGATGAACTTTTTTTCACTTTTTTCAAAATCGTACTACAAATCTTGATTGTTTTACTGTTTTTTGATCATTTTACTGTCGTTTCATAGTTTTACTGTTGTTACATAAATATACCGTAACAACTACAAACTTAACTTGTGTACAGTATTTATTGTATTCAAATGAGATAAAAGACAAGTGTGAGTTTGATAATGAAAGGGTAAATGTATGTGATGCTGTTTTGTTATGAACTGGAATTACATCTAAAGTGGCCAGGTATGAGAACAATCTCTGTTGAATTGATATAATGGTGTTATTTTTAACTCACATTCATGCTGGGTAAAAGCTTGCAGTAACCACTATCTGGTTAAAGACTGTATATCAACACGTGTATAGTGATAGGTATACTATCATTTTAAGAGCATGCAACTTGTCATGGGTGGCCAGCTTGTAATATTATAGATAGTGATAAACTCCAGTGCTGTGAAGCAGATTTTTACGTGTGGAAACTGAATTCAACCTTGTTTTCCAACCGAGCGTGCCGGAACACCATTCAGGATTGCTCTGGCCTAATTTAACCCCTGCCTGCATGGCTAAAGAATATTTCAATATCATTAACATTACTTCATTTGTAATTAATAGCACCATGACACATACCTGAATCCTGATTTTTGCTTTTAAGCCTGGCATCTCCAGATGAATATGTTCTTGTCAGAAGTGCCATCGTGTCATCATTAAGTAGCACATAATGACTGATTGGATTGCTGCTGCAGCACCTGCTGCATCAATCAAATCCATCCACTGATATAATCTGCCCAATCCATTAAGCTATTGATTGGCTTTATGTTAGTGAATAATGTAATGAACAAGAAAATATTTATTTTTATTTCTTCAAGGAAAAAAGGGACAAAACTGCAAAGCCTCTATATACCACAGGGGCCAGACTTCCATATTTGTCAGACAGATTTAAATAGCCTTACAAACAGGATTGACTGCCGCGTGTCTCTGCTCTAAATACTGGTTGCATATTGAGAGCAATGTATAGCCTAATGTCTGTATGTATATCCTGCACTGCCCCTCTGCACTAAAGGTCAGGTCCTGTTGCCCCTGTACTATGGATGCCAGTATAGGCTACTTAAGTTACTACATAAGTTGTCGATATTACCCTGTACTAATTACCTCATTTTCACACAGTATTAAAACGCGATCCTCATGGATTTGCTATCTGGATAATGAACACTCCAATCACACCCTTGCATGTACACCTGGCATTTATATGCATTCTTGTTGTCTGCATTCAGTCCATTGTGATTGGATCTCATTTTTTGTACATACTTTGCAAAGCAGACGAGTACCTTAAAGAGGACTTCAAAAAATACGTAACATTAGGCCCCTGTTGAGAAGAAAGTGGCAAAGTTACTCAGTCTGTTAATTGTTTGCGGACAGGAACAAAGCTACAGGACTTATGGGCAACAAATGGATGACTGTAACATGTTTGTCATATCATGGCATCCTCAGACGAAGGAATGGTACAGTGCTTGGAGGAACACGCTGATTAATCGGCTTATGAATCACTGTGATTAAAACCTTCCCTGGATACTCCGCTTCTTTGCCTTTCATTCTTATCTCTTTCCTGGACTTATTTCTTTCACTCTAGGCAACCTAGTCAGTAAGCTCAATGTCATCTGCCTTTATCACTTAGTGACAAAGGTGAATGACCTATTTGCTTTATGTAAGCAGTTTGACTTTTCACTGGGGCCTCTCAATGATGAATACAGTTTAGTGTCCATGTAGAAGTTATGTTTTGGAGTCGGCCTTATTCTATAGAGATTTTGTCTCCTGCAAGTGTCAGTATTCACAGAAGAATATACCTGTGAAAATCCTGATGTATACTATGTTAAGCCATTTCATTATAGTGCAGGATATTTCTGACAAGACAATACCAAGGCGTATTCTTTGAAGCTGTTTGACACTGAACAAATTATTGTTTTTTATTCTTATTGTTCTTATCTAAAAATGTGAATTTCAGATTTCACTGCTTGGTGGCTGAAGCAAATCATGTTTTGCTGGTTGTTTTTGTTACTGGAATATACAACTACACAAAGCAGTCTTTTCAACAACAGATTTTTATCTTTGAGGTAAGATAAGAAAAAAAGTAGATATTGTATGTTTCCAGATAATCATTCAGTGTCTGTCTCATCATGTAGTATCTGTTTGTATGTGAAGACGCAATATAATGTGATTTCACTGATAGCAGGTTCATGTCTATTCTGGCAATTTTCTGACAAAACCTGCTGTGCTTTAAGACGTGTGAATCCATCAGTATTGTTCACACCAGATTCTGCTGTACACTTGTAGCAGAGTGTAAAAAGAAGCATGTGTGCTGGCATGCAAATTTGCTACAGGGGATTTCAGACTGTCAAAAGGGTTCTTCAAGTTATAGCGCCACAAAGCTTTGCTGGCAAAGAAGCCCAGACAACAAACAAGAGAGTGTGAGTAATTTATGATGATGTATTAGATAAGCGAAACCATAAAAAAATGCAGTGTGTAAATATAAAAATGTGAATTCTAAATTAATTCATATGTAATTACAGGCAGGAAGAGCAACCAATGGCCCTTATCTACCTCAGAAATAAATCTGCCAGGCATTTGTGTGTGACAATAATGTCAAATCCTAATTACCTACTTTACATAAACACAGAAATAAGACAAAATTTCGAAGGTGTAAGATATTAAATGTGCTATGTGTAAGATTTTGCCTAAATAAAATGTTACAGTGGTCATCAGAGCCATGATTTCTAGCCCCTGTGAGCTGTTTTCTATTTGCAGATTTTATTTTCTCCCCTTTCATCACCTTTGAAGTGTCACTATCTTATCAGAAAATATTTTTTTGGTGGAAAATTGTACCCCAAATTAAACCTAAAATGCTTCCAGTAGATAGCAAAAAGCAAGGCTGTTGCTACTGATTGTAAAGACAATAGTCACGTTTTTTATTAGCATTGTACACGTTACTTTTAATAGTTGTAATGAAAAGCAGTATTTCCTTTGAGCAAATTAGGTCTTGAGCGGAATACTGATGAGATGAATATTGAATCCTGATTTCTTTGATTGTGGTATTTAAATGTTTTTGGCGAAGGGTATTAGCTTCAGCTCATATTAGATATTTAATGGAATTCTTTGATCTGGCTCAGTCTTTCCCACTGCGGCAGTGGTCTCTGATTTTGCTTTGACAAGATTCATTGCAAGCCTCTAAAATTTGGGGTCCATGATTTATGACCATTATACCAAAGATACGGATCATTACTCTACAAAAGCGCCTAAATATCTTTTTGTGTTTCACTAAAATCTTTCTAAATGGGAAACTGCAGGTCCCTGCATGCAAAGAATAGCATGCACTTGTTCTATTAGCTGCGACTGGGGTACGTGTGTACATGACAGGAGTGAAGGTAGCTTGATATTGGGCATTCCAGCAGATAGGAGTTTTGCTTATTGAAACATCTTCTCAGGGCAGAAACTGTTATGATTGGTTCAATCAGGCGACCAATCAAAAAAGAATGTTACTTATTTGTAGGTATTTCCCAGAACAGGCATAAGTCTTATAACCTACTGTAAATAAATCTGCCCCCAGAACAAGCATGAGTCTTATAGTCTACTGTGCTCGGGTCTTTATTTCTGCCTAAAACAACTTAAATAAAACTAACTATGCTATGTAGCCAGGTAACGTTAGCTAGCATACAAGCCGTGACCAAAGAATATGGAGCTAGCTATGTGTAACTGATCTCTATGGCCGTGACCATACCAGCTAATGTTAGTAGCTAACAGCTAACTTGTTTACATAGTCAGCAAACTGTTGCAGCTGAGCACTTGTCTCTTTCTATTTAACAGGAAAATTAATAAATTGTGAATGAAATACCTACAAATAAAAAAAGATTTGTGTTAGCTAACTTACCTCTGTCTTTGACAATGCCAGCTCTGCCTGCGGTCGCGCTTGACGTTTCAAATTGGCTCGCCTCCTCTCTTTTTTGATTGGTTGCCTGATTGGAACCAATCATAACAGTTTCTGTCCTGAGAAGATGTTTCAATAAGCAAAGCTCCTATCTGCGATATGTCATGGATATTTGTTTTTCTACCTGTAAAGCAAGCACGTAAAAATGCATTAATGAATATATTTGTTATTACTGGAAGAGGGTGAATAATTCACAACCACTTTTTTATTTGAGAATATTTTTTTCTTATGCAATCTCCAGTTCATATGGGAAACAAGCTCCTGAAATTTGAATGTCTTCATACAGTAGAAACATATTTTTTCAAATATTGAAACCAGTGGCTGTAAATTGTTTTTCCTCTTCCAGTAATCACAAATACATTCATCAGTGTGTTTTTCCTTGTTTGCTTTACATGTTATTGAAGGGAAAACAAAGATCTATCCACTGAATATCCAATGTCAAGCTAACGGTAGCACTAGCTGGTTTTCGCACTCCCTACCCAAAATACAAAATGTTTTGTGGCTGCATTGCATTATGGAATATTGAGGCTACTGTCAGTGAAGAAACTGGTTTCTCTGCCTCTTCTGTGATGGATTTCTCCTTGTATGATTGTTGAATGTCGGTGAAAAGTGGTGAGTCTAGAAAGAAGCCCTTGCTCTTTGATTCTGACACCAAAACCTGATGTTTGTCGATGATGTTTTAGATAGCTAAACATTTTTCTCCTATTTATCTCCATTGTAGCTGCTCTGGAAAATCTCAATGTGGCGTGACGTTGTCTACATCTGGCCAGTTATCCGTGGGAATAAGAAAAATACACCACCAAACAACAAAATGGACCCAAGGATGCAAGGTACATCTTCAACTGTTTTCAAACAGTGTTAAAGTGTTTTAGGGCGGATTTTTCCTTTAAGCAAGACAGTGAATTCTCTACCAGCTCCAGGGGTGCTGTTTTGTAGCTGACAGATACATGCTGAAAAACAGCTATCTTGCATTGTAAAGATTTTTTACAAAGCTGAACTTGCCGGTGCTAACAAAACACTCTGCTGTTACTAAGGCTTTACAGGCCCAATCTGGAATACATTTTTCTGTTTATTTTAAACCAAAACTGCTTGGAAATTATGCTGTAGAGTTCTGTATCTGTGCATTTATGCCATAGTAGGTATGATTAATTGGAAGGTATTGGACTGGGTCTTTAAAAAGGTGATAGAGACAAAACATAATATCTATCTGATAAACATGGGGATCATGTTCTCTTTTGGCAAGCTGACACAAATTAAACACATGCACACACACACACACACATTCTCTCTCTCTCTCTCTCTCTCTCTCTCTCTCTCTCTCTTTCGCTGTCTCTTTCTCTCTCTTTCCACATCATATCAGAATCCTGTTTTGGCTGTTATCAATAGTTGCCAGGAAAAAATATATCTAACAGTCTGCTTTCCCCTGGTGTGGGTGGTCTTTTTTATATATATATATATATATATATATATATATATATATCTTTCGGTTATAGAGAGAATATATGCAGGTTTGGTTCCCTAAAATAATCCTCTATCAAGCTGTCTGAGTAATGTAAGGCCTATGGTTTGGCTGGGGAATATACACCCTGCCTACTTGCCACCCTGCTGTGTTCCATTTCTCACTGAAGAGCAGCAATTTGATGGTAAAAGGTTCCAAATCCCGGTGCCAACTCAGCTCTCGGGGGAGACGCACAAATATGGGGGTAAGCTCATTTCTTTGATGTCATTACATACTAAGTCAACTCAGTCAAACTCAATTATTTCTCTGATCAGGTTGAGTGTCAAAATGATGTTAGAACACTCCTCATACTGTAGTATCTCAAGAGCGCAGACTGAGACACCCACTCACCAGGCTCTGCTCACATCATGCCTATTAAGCCCTCACAGCAAAGTAGCAAACCGCAAATTGATTGAGGCTGCATCTCCAGCCTAAACCAAATGCCACTGACGATTGGCAGTGCAACAGAGGTGCGTTTCAACAGGTAGGGAGGGAGCAGCTGCCACATCTCTGCCATTGCTCTTTTACCCAGCCCCGTTCCCTCTTTAGTTACCCCCAAATTGCCTCTTTTGAACTTCAATCTGATCCAATACTAGAGAAAATAAGGCGGCATCTCCAGTGGGCGATGTGCAGTCAGAGTATTAGAGTATGTGAGGAAAGCAGCCGGCGACAGTGAACCACATGACATTTCAAGCACTGACCCCCTCGACTGACCCCACCTCACAACTACACTCAACTTAGATTACTTTTTTTTACAATCTTGCAATATATTCTTTCATCTGGTTTTTCATGTGTGCAGGCAAGAGAGAGGATGTGTGTGTGTGTGTGTGTGTGTGTGTGGCGGTGGGTGGGGTGGAGGGGCTGGGGGGTTGGGTGAGCACGATACACTAGCACAAACTGGCTGCCAAACATGATGGAAATGGTCTAAAAAAAACTGGGGTATTAACTCCCTTGACGACAAGATGGACATAGGATGCTGTGTCCAAATCAGCCACGTGCCGAGAACAGAAGCGTTTTAAGGCAAGCCACTTCTTCGCCCCTGGCTTTTCTAGATGTACAATTTTGCAAACCTTCCAGCCCAGCCCCCAGCTTACACAAGTAAATTCAGATGCTTCCTTTTCAGGACATACCAGACATATAAGTAACACAATCAAATAATGTACACACTGTGTGTACTCATACACACACACACACACACACACACACATACACACACAATGCACTACCCAGACACACACACACACACACACACACACACACACACGCCTGCATGCACACACACAAACACACATATGCACACAGCCCTCTAGGGTAAGTCAGACTGCTCAGCTAGCCCATAAGACCCAGGCTTATCGCCACCATGGGCCTCCTTCTTCTGCAGCCCCCCAATCCATCCCAAGGCTCCTCTGATAATCAACAGCCTCTGTTTGGCCTGAGGTCTGGGTGAATATCCCTAGGTCTAGAGATATGAGATCCAAACACAGGCATCAAGGTCTCCGTGTGCAAATACAGTGCAGCTAGAGTGAAGGGATGAGCGGATACACAAAGGCGCCCATACTGCATGTGCGAAATGTTTTCTGTGAAAACACAACCAGACGTGCAGTTGTTTACTGTGAACTTAATGAGTGGCTTTGGACCTAATAAAAGACTAAGAGGCCCTGGCTTAGAGATCAGAGGCAGACGGGGTATCATTTGTCTTGGTCTAACATCACATGCCGGCTCACTACTGTGGCTTAGGCCTCCCCTTGTGAGAAATCAAAGGCGAGAGGATGGGAGAACATGTTGAAGGGAGGAAAAAGGGGAAGTGGGGGGTAGAGAGAAAGAAAATGGAAAAGATAAGCCACATGAAGTACAGGCTTATCCAACACCCTGCTATAATTGAGGCAGCTAATGCATTACAAAGACAGTGTAATCCTAGGTGTCAGAAAGCAATTACATGTAGCTAATTACTAAATAATTAATGCAGATAGTTTAACCGGAGTGACCAATCTGCAAACTTGTCTTGAACTGGGTTTTATATTTGTCTCCATTTAGGGTTAACCCTGATGCCGCAGGGCTTCATGACACTGGAGATAGCCCCTAATTACACTGTATTTCAGTAATAGCTGTCAGAATGTATACTCTTATGAAAGACCTTTACAAGATACTGTAGTCTTTGGCAGCTCACAGTGAGGAGGAACAAACCATTCTAGGGATGAAACTAGGGATGGGACGATATATATCGAAATTCAATATATCACAATTCAAAAAAGTCACAATACGTATCGTGGGGCAGAAAAATGAATCGTGATATTAGCTCCATTTTATTCTGCTATAGTAATCACATGTCTTGCCCATCACAATTTCACAAGCTCTCCATCCAAATTATATTATTTGCACTTGACAATGCCATTTTTTAATTGTTGTTTACATTCTGGTAAACCAATGCAATTGCTAGAATTTTATTTATTACATAGTATTGTGGTTGTATTCAATCGTGAATCCCATATTGAGCATCAAATCGGATTGTGAGATAAGCATATTGTCCTATCCCTAGATGAAACTATTATGCCTAATCAGCACATGGTGATCATACATTTCTTGAAGAATGATTTAAAATTCAGTTGTAGAATAGATAACTACTGTTAGTCCTTATTTGTGTACCATCTAAATGGCCTTAGGACAAATTTTGCTAATAGAAGAAGCTTAAACTTTGTGCCAAAACTCGGGTTTATGAGGGTCAAGTGTTTTGAACTGTGCCGTTTATGCCTGTTGGTGGGCACATTCAGACTGTCGGGGTGCGGGTCTTTAGGGCATGGACAGGTTTAGGAAGGTAAGTAATTGTTGGTGGATACCAGACATGAGTATGTGTAGGGTTTGTATGTTATTTTAAGGAATTATTTTTTGTTTTGTTCTGTTTTCTCAAAGCCAATTCATGTGATAATATATCTTGATTTCTGTGTGTGTCCATATATGTAATTGTGAAAGTCTGTCACTCAGAATTGTAATTTAACAGAATTACCTGAAGATAATCTCTTAGATTGCTGCATAAAACTGACATCTTGTAAACCATGGGACCTTTGTTTAATGAAATTCTACTTTCAAAGTCATGAGCTTATAAAAAATGTATTGAAACATCTACAAGAAGGAATAGTTAAAAGAAAAGAAAAAAAAAAAAACACAGTTTGAACATGGCAAGGATGTTGGGGCAGGTTGGCCTTGACCTCAGGATTAATTTCACACCATATTAATGGAAATCGACCATGGTCAATGTTAAAACTCCAACCCATGCATAATAATAGCTCTCCAGCTTAACTCCACCCAGCCAGAATGCCAGAATCAAGCCACTGTGACACAGTATGTGTAATTTGTATGATCCTGCCAACCTTTGCGGTAACCCCTCCCTCCCTGGGAGATTCAGCAGGTAGAACATATCCCTTGGAATATACTCCTTACTGTTCTTTATGTTAATATTATGAGAACAGTCATCCCCTTACCCCACAGTTCAAGGAAAATACTATATTTGATCACCTAACGTGTTTTTTCCTCCATATAATTGTATTTTTCTCTCACTTTTAATTCTCTACTCCCCTGGAAGTTTCACCATCTAGGTCAAGGGTATTGGAGGGAGGCAAATTGCTGTGACTGCTCCATGCAGCTAGCTTCACAGTACAGATAGTTCCAAAGACACAATGACTTTCTCTACTAGTTGTGTTATCCATATTTTGAATCTGAGGTAAACTGGGGGAGTAAATTAATCACTGAGGGTCATGAGATATAAATAGAAACGGTATGGTATAGCATAGTCGTAATGTTGAAAACTACTGATCAATACCCGTCCAATGATTATTCCCACAATGATTATATTTAAGGTAGTTGGATAAAATGTAAAATAACAAATTTGCCTTCTTTATGTTGACCTGCAGACAGAGGATAATGGAATGAAATGCAACACTCTTGAGGTAGATGTTGAGCTTGTTCGGTGGAAACCTCAAACATCAAATTATCACAAACTGTGGGATGATGATGTGCATTCCTGTTTCTGCGTTCTGCATCACTTGAGGCACAATGGAGAGTTCCAGTACTTTAGAAGTTGGAGGAATTTTAAATGGCACAGAAACTTAACAGTGCCTCTAGAGATTGAAAATCCATTATATGTATACATACTGTAAAAATGCCCGTGGATATGTTACTATATGGATGAGCAGATATATAAAAAAAAACAGGCAAACAGAGGGTAAACCCCCAGCCTGTGCCGCAGCCAGACTCTCTCATGCAGACCCATAGCTACGCTCGGGCCATATAAATCTGACACTAACGGCCTCTGATCAGGCTCTAATGGTATTCATAGTTGCTGTGGGTCCTTTCGCTGTGATATTATTAAGATCATTTTTATTCATGATATGCCCCAAATTGTCCTTGGAAGAAACAGGAGATTATAGGAGGCTGCTGACCCGTGGGTTGTGAATAAACATGAAAAACAATCAGTGTTCCATTTAAAGGCAGAGTGGTGTTCATTCTTGAGCCTCTGGGGTAAGATTGGGGAAGGGGGGCATCAAAAGAATAATGAAGTCATTAGAAATGAATTGAAATGAGAATGAATGATATTGTCCTCCAACACTCCATCCACTTTTGAGTCCTATAATCTCATACTGTTGAAGTACAGTGGAAATTAAAGGGGATCATTTAACTGTACAGTGGAAGATGCTCTATTGCCTTATTGAGGGTAGTTCCTTTTTATTATCAAAGATTTTTCAGATTTCATGATTATAGTTATGATAAGCACAACTTTATTAAGAGTTCTGAGTGTCAGTATCCAACTGCTGGGATTTCACGACTCCTGCTGTGACCCACTTCCCTTCCATTCAGTTTGAGGCAATGTAAGTGTGTGGGAAATTTGTGCCTTTGCAAACCCTGTTATTTAGTCTCTACAATCACAGCCATCTGTCCAGAAAGCAATATGAGGCCCTGCCCTATTCTGAGATTTCTGAGATTTTTTTTTGCCACATTACTCCCTTTGCCTCTTATGCACTTCACCTCGCTTAATAGTCAGTACATATTTTTCAAATTTCAGTATTTCAAACAGAAAACAGCCCCATAGTTGTGAGCATGCTGTACTGCTGGGACACTGCTGTGAAGTAGATTCAGGTGTTCATCTACTAGTCCCCCAGCTTTCCGTAGGTCTCCTGTCAAAAATCTGCAGTTAGAAAAATAGGTTTTCTGCAATCTTCTGCAGCCTTTAAAAATGTAAAATATATTTTCATGAAACAGAGACAGAATATTTTGAGCTATCATTTTAAATTATGTATTTCTTTTGGTGAATCAATAAATCCATCAACAGAAATAAACTATCCTTACATAGAACTAACGTCTTGCCTAATAAATAAAATACAAATAAAATAGAAAACTAACACAGAAATGTAGCTTTTAAAATTGAAACAAATTTGAATAGGCCTATAAACTGTCATAAAAATGTAATCTGTGTTAAATCAACTGCATTTGAGTAAATCGAAAGTGCAAAAACAGAAGTACAACTCATTACAAAGTACAAATATGGAAATGTAGTATTACTTTAACCATAGATTATGATTAAAATTGCTGAAGCCATAGCCTACTGTATATAACCTATTACTTAGAGGGTAATATTGTAACCAGCTATTGTCATAGTTAACATAGATAAAGTATGTCATATTGCATCATACCCCATTTGCCTAATCCTCAGTCGTAGTCCAAAAAGAAACATTTTTAAATGATATGCACCAAGGGTGCTTTAGCCAATAAAGAGGAAAACTGGACATAAAACACTGAAATAACATTTAGATCAGCAGTAAAACCGCATGCTCTCTGCTGTAGAAATTTCACTAGTTTTGACTTATTGTCAATGGGTGGTGAAAAGCGTTCCTGGGGAAATTAGGCTGGAAGCCAGACTGGGAGTGACTGACGGCAGTGATAGGGAACTGCATAACATTTTTGATGATTTTCTGCATAATTTTGTGACTTCACTATTTTTCTGCACCACAGCCCATGTTCAGTGATGCAACCCGTCTTCCACAATCACAGAATCACAGACTAATTTATGTCAGTTACTTGTCATCCACTAAACACCATGTTACCTCGAAAGAACAAGACTAGTCAACAACACTCGTGTGTAGCAAGACTGGATGCAGCTATAACCTGCCTGAGACACACACACTATGTTTGGTATGCCCTGGCTTATTTTATGTACAGCAAGCTATAACTAACCTCAATTTGGGTTTCCATGGGAAACTGGTAGCTGCAGAAGTGCTAAATGAGAGGGAGCTGTCAACCTCCCCAGCCCCCGTGTCTGCAGAGGAGATCTGAGCGTGGCGAGGCAGCAGGAGCTAGCACTTCCTGGGGGGACAGTATGGACGAGCGTGAGGTTCAGGTTAAACACTTTGAAATACTTTGTTAGCCATTTGTAAATAATTAACAAATGGTTTGCAAAGGATAAATGAACATTATCCCACAGATTTGCAGGTTGTGGGCAGTGTTTTTTATTCTTCTGTTGAATCTATTCAAATAATAATGGACGTTTCTTACTCCATTAACTACAAGCTAATGAGGCTAGGCGAGTATTTCACTCCCATCTGATCACTAGTTAATTTATTCAGTTGCTAGCATATGGGTTCGTAGCTCAGTTGCTGTATCAGACGTGTTTTGTTTGGACTGAATGAACTGTTCAGGCGCATAGTGCCACCTTCTGGTCAAAAGACAGTACAAATGTGAGTGATTTGTTCATTCAGTTTGTTCAGCTGCTAGTATTTGGGTTAGTAACTCAGTTGCTATACTGAGTGTCTTTTCAGACTGAACAGGCTATGCAGGCAGGTACACAGTGCCACCTTTTAGTTAAAAGCTATGGTGCCAATGTGAGTGATTTGTTCGTTCAGTGGGTTAGCGGT
Source organism: Centroberyx gerrardi (assembly GCF_048128805.1). Taxonomy (NCBI): domain Eukaryota; kingdom Metazoa; phylum Chordata; class Actinopteri; order Beryciformes; family Berycidae; genus Centroberyx; species Centroberyx gerrardi. Next base: position 20,313,432 of record NC_136000.1, read on the forward strand.
TCACTTAATGAACCAATTCTGTATATCGGTCATTGAGTGTTTAACCCAGTTTACTGTTTGCAACAGTGCCATATCATACCCAGAGGTGATGATAATGCAAATCCACAAAGAGTGCAATTTAACCAGTGGGTATGTGGAGATAAATTGGCCATCATTCTGTGGCTCAATGTCAGCTTAGTGGTAACCCTGCTGTTTCGAAGTCTGCATACCTTTGGCTTATGATGAGAGAAAAGCAGAGCCTCGTAGGCCCGATGGATTCAAGAAAAGATATGGAAGTGAATTCGGCTGTAGTGTCAACCAGAGTTTGAATCTGTCGTCCATATTCTCTTATTGGAAGAGAAAGGGAAAAACAAGTGGAAGGGCTGCCTGTAGGCATAACCGTTCAGGAATATCCATAGAGGAAAGGGGGGAAACTAAAAGGAGGGCAGAGGGAGAAGTAGACTGACAATATAGAAAAAGGGCAAAGGGAGCAAAAGATGCAGGCAGGTGACTCTTTCTCTGTTTGAAACTCTGTCTGTCACCTGCAAGCAAATTGAGCTGTAGCCATGCACCTAGGTGCAGTAACAAGAGGCTTTTTGTCTTTTAGATCTTGACAGTTGAGTTAAGAGCTAGGCTTAGGGCACAGAGGTGGCAGTTACTGTGTCGGGGTGTTATATATTTCCCATCAGCATCTTCCAATAACATGGGAGAGACAGGAAAGGCCCCGGTGTCAGAGGAGATATAGGGAAACGCTGGCTGCTGAAAGTACCAACTATCACTGATAAAGGCACTCTGCCTGCTTGTGCACCAACCATTCAGAACAGGCTCACTCAGGCAATTAACTCTTTATCTATAAAGGCAGATGTTGGCACGCTGCTGCAGCTTAGATTGTGCTTGACATCTTTGACATGGTTCCTGAACTCTGTATGTCTGCACATCTTAGTGGGTTAAGGTTCCCTATGTTCACACGATTGAAAGCATAGGTCAGCACAGGCTAAGGATAAAGTTGCCTCACATGATCTTACCGCATCCAGTGAGAGTGCAGTTTTATTGAATTAATGGACACTATGGATGCATAATGGCACTTGAATTAAACATAATGGCATGTAAAGAAAATAATGGCACAAAAAAAATGCAGCTGGAAAATAAAGAAGTGTGAATACGGGGTGAGGATAGTGATGATAGTTACAGAAATGTTTCTTTTCAACCCTAGCAACATCTTTTACTCCCTTTCAGTTCTACAGAAGCTTGCCAGTTAGATAACTTAGGTGGGATTGTTAATGAGCACTGGTAGACAGGTTGTGGGGCTACAGAGAGTTATTCAGCCATATGAGTCTCATGGAACCATGTGCAATCATTGATAAAACTGTTTTGCATAAACACAATTGCAATATTCATTTTAACAAGCACCTGCTACCTGCTCTGCATTTTAAAACTCCCTCTTGGGAATCAGCTATTCAAGTGTCTTTGTGTGGGTGTGTGGGTGTGTTTTTGTGCGTGCATGTGTGTATGTGTTTGTGTGTGGAGAGGGTATATCAGACATGCATGAGACTGTATTTTGTATTTCTATGGGCGTTAATGTTTACATTTTGCATTTGCATCTTTGAATCTGCATGTGATCCCAAGGTGTGCAAATGCACGCCCAATCTGGCTTTTTATTTCCGGCCCTGTTGGTAATATGAGAATAACGACAGCCTGGGTCCTGATGAAACTGACCTTGGTGTTAATGAGCTTCTCACAGACAGACAGTGGTCCTCTATGCACCTTAATTGACACGGCAACCCCGCTTGTGCAGTCCCACTTACCTGTGTCAATCTTAAGGAGACTTCTCAGCCCATATCTGCCATAGCCATTTGCCCCAGCCACCTCTCAAGGGCCGCTCCAGCATTCTCATCATCCTCTCTTAAGTGCCTTTCCATTTATTCCATCATTGGATGCAGCCCTATTTTTAATTTCTATTTTTCCACAGTTGTGTGCTCGGGGTAAACTAATGCACTTTGTGGATTGTGTTCAACAATGAGCACGACAATTGCAAGTAATCATTTGGGGCTGGTGAATTGGATAAACCTTTTTGCATGTGTGATAAGCTCAGAAAGTATGGTTGTTTTGAAATGACTCAAATTACAAAATCCTCATAGAAAAAGCCCATTTTGGTGTTCATTCAAGTGTAGTTTCGGGTAAACTTTTGTTGACCCTGAGGCTTGTCAGAGTCATTATGTTCCATTTTTCTAATAGATTACCTCTATACAAATTATCCTACAGACATACGTATAAACTCTTCTGATTGCCATCATAAAAATCCCCTCTGCAAGACCTTGTAAACATTCCAGATGGGCTCACAGGGAGAATCTGTGTGTGTGTGTGTGGGAGGGGTGGGTGGGGGGGGGTCCGCATCTGTGTGCAGGCACATGTACATGTGAATGCACAAGGAGCCCCTGTGAAGCCAGTGAGGATAATTCACATTTTATGGACAGAACAAGTCAAGTGTGTAAAGTTCAACAGAAACATCAAAGAAAATGAACAGAGGCAATGACATTTTAATCGAAATGACCACCCATGTAAAAATAGCATTGTTGACAGAGGCATTTCATTTATCCTTTACATATTTTTTGTAACCCCAACCACTCATGGTAGCAGGGAAGACAAATGGATCTTTGTTTGCTCAGATGAAGGTCAAATGTAAAGAGGTAGAGAGGAAAACCAATGGCATAATGTGCATGAGACAAAAACAATAGCCCATTTTTACTTGTATAGCATTTTTGTGCAATAAGTAATTACTTCATATTTTTTAAATACAGATGACATGTTTTTTTATTCCTCTGTAGTTTATCAAAAACCCTTTAACATCTTCACCTCTAACTTTCTAAAATGAATAGAGACCATTTCAAAGTATTTATGTATTATGAACATTTCTTAATAGTCACTCCCAAGTAATCCTTGGTATTTACTAAAGTGATAAAACCTGAGCGTTAGATGAGTCAAACAACAACGGAAGACAATCTTATCCTGATGCGTCCCCCAAACTTTAATAACTACATGCAAATTCTTCCTCTTTTTTTTTTTCAAATGTCAAAATTACAATGACAAGGTGCCTCGCAATATCTCCCAATGATGTGTTTTATTAATTTTATTCAAATATAAAAAGCACCTTCATTTCACATCAGAGACATTTGAAAGTAACTGCATAATTATTTCATATCTCGACGAATATCGCTTTGGCGCGGGGACGGAGTGAGACGCCGCTGGCTGCGAGGCGAGTTGGTCATGGGTTTTTGGACCATTCTTTGAACATCAATCACCGCCTGGCACTGGGGGGAGCGCTCCTGCTCTCCACATCAGTCACTGACTCCCTCCTGCCCTTAACACTTCAGCACAGGACATGTTCATGCACTATCAAAGTCAGATAGCGCCAATCTGATGAGAGCAACGGCTGAAGCTGGGGAGGTAAACGCTGAGAGAGAAAGAGAGATTCTGTTTCTGTTCGGAATGTTAACACACACTGGTGATGCAGGAAACTCATTACTGCATCTATTTCCTGTTTAAATTTGGGTAGTATCATTACAGTGACATTTTTAGAACAACACATCTTTTTTTTTTATTTATACAATGCTATTCCCACATATTTATTTTATTTAACCTTTATTTAACCAGGTCGGTCCCGTTGAGATACAAAGACCTCTTTTTCAAGGGAAGCCTGGCCAAGATAGCAGCATAAAAAGAGATAAAAGTTGCAACAACATTAAAACAGACAAAACATGCAATAAAATAAATAAAAACAATTACAACGTTCATAAAAAAACATGTGCACGTACGAAAGGAATCTGCTTCTAAGTCTCTCATTTGATTTTTGAAAGTTCCAAGTGGAATAAGTTCCGGCAGTTTTAGGTGGCTCTGAAGTAAGTTCCAGGCTGTAGGTGCAGAATACATAAAAGCCTGTTTGCCAAGATCAGTGCGGACTTTGGGGACGGTTTTAAAAGACAAGCTGTTAAAGATGCAGTAGATAACAACATGAGGTGAAACGCAGCAGCTGGGAGTAAAAAGTGAGTCTCTAAAAATTCCATTCGACGCGAAACGAGTCAGCTTGCACAATTTTTTGTGGCACATACCTTCCCAGACCTATTCCAGATTGGCTACAGAGTCCGAATTTAGTCGGAAAGCTGAAATTTGGTCATCCCATAACGAATGCCGCTTTAACCGGCATCTGGAAACATCATATATAAATTCAGTGAAAATATCCAGGAACATGCCATTTTTTTCCTACATTTTAAATTCACACTGAATTTGATGTGGTCCATAATAATGTGAAAAATAAAGCAGACATGGAGGAGACTGATGGACGAGAAAATGAAGAAAATAAATGTCAGAGAGGCTGCTGAGAATATTTCATGTTTCCTATTTTAAGGTGTGGGGAACATTTGAGCATGGGCATGTAACGCTGTCAATCTTTTGTGAGTTGTGTGTGTTGGTGGGTGAAGTGAGAATGCAAACAAAGCTGTTAGGTGTGTGTCAGATTTAAATGACAGGCTTCACCAAACCTAACATTGCTATAGATACTCTCACACATTTGGTCATTTGATAACACCTTCACCAGCCATCCTGATTACTGTCACTTCTAGATGACCTAGAAAAGTCGGGTCTAGATCTGCAAAAGTTTCCTCCTGGATCTCGAAGCAGATCTGTGTTGTAGCTCGCTTCCTAGAGCACAAATCAAAGCTGGGATGTCAGCTGTGATGTAAGTCCGCTTAATCTTTCCCTGGTGGAAATGCACTCATTACTTTGAGCTAACTGGAGGAAAGAGAAAAAATGTTTTTAGGTCAAACGTGACTAACATTCCTCATTTGGGGGAAGTTATTACTCTACACAGAAAACAAAATTCCTGGTAGAATTTATTACTTTGAATAAAATGTAATGCAATACGTAGTAAATATATTTGTTAAGTTACTCTCCAAAATTGCATACTATTCCTCAGTGTTAGTCATATACAACTACAATGCTCTGGCTTTACTAATCTGTGTTTATCAAACTTAAAAGGGCAATAAGTAAGATCTTTACTGCCCCATAGCACAAAACGACCATAATATGTCTGTGGGGGGGCTGATAGGGTTATTGATCAAAACCAATGTCTCAACGATTACCTCGTCAGCTGAGATTTCTGGCCTTCAAATGTGCAGGGAGCACTCTCCCGCTCTCCTCCCACACCATACTCACATGCAACTGCCCAACGAAGGAGGACAGTGCTGTGAGCGGACGGCCAGCATCGCAACACATCTCAACTACAAAGGCAACAAAGCTTCATTCTCGAGCCAAAAAGGCAAATGACAAAGCAGTATTATTCTTACAGTAGTTTCCACTGTGATGTATTACCTCTTCACTAAACGGGTCTGTTGGATCTCCGCTCTGATTAGCTAGCTTACTCGTCTCTCTTGTGGAAATGGATTTACAGGAAACCGTAGCTCAGGGGGATCGGGCTGGACCAGAGACCTGTATAGGAGGAGATAAGTTCTATTGATGTCGTTGCAATTCCTACTGGTCGCCCGGGTCGACCATAGAGGCCGATAAAGGTCATAGATAATGCCCATTTAGCACAATTTTTTTAAACTTGATTATCCATTGCATATTAACTCTCAAATGCTTGTGGAGAACAACACAAAGAATGGGTAAAATTAAAGGTCCATCTGTGTCAATGAGTGGGATGGAAAACAGAAAACAGCTCAGTAAAAACTTACAATCTGCAGTCTTTCTCACTGTTACTATATAGATTCATAGTAATTCAACAATTCAATTTAACGTTATTTTCAATCCACTTACACAGTGTTTGTGTCTCGCAACAGTAGAAGCAGAAGATTGCCCAGAACTGTCTTTCAGCGGCAAAAGGAACAAAGCAATAGAAGATTCCTTTCATATATTTTGGATTAGAGGTTACCTAGTCACTCTGAAACATCACATCTTTTATTAGCTCTCCGATGCTCCTGGGGAGAGCACTAAATCTGGCATATGAGCTGTCGCCACAACAAATGGTCAGAGTGGAGAGATAGCTGCCCCGTGTTTCCAGAGCTCTTCTACTGCTTGACAAATAGTGTCCAGACAGCGTTGTTAGTGATAAAATCAACTCTCTATAAGCTTCAGAATAAAAGGCGTCATTCAAAAAGTAGATTTTTCATTACTTAAGACATACCATTAAGACAAAATCATTCAGACAATACTTCCAGAACTAACTCAACTCACCTTCAAGATCAATATAATCTTTCAAGATGACAGTAAGGCTCGCAGTTTGTGTATTTACTCACTACACAACAAAGATAATAATTTTGCCCACCCAAGCATGCTGCAATATCATGGTGGTCTAACATGATGAGCAGATCAATTTTCGTTGGCACCAATTTCCCTCCCCCGACCGAAGGTAAAGGTAATGCTCAACATTTGCAATCATACGCATGTGATACATTCATTTATCACATGCGTAGTGATACAGATGGTTGCACTGATAATACATGTACGTATACATCTTCATTAATACAAATAAAACATGAATGGTGGCATTCAATCTTAAGTTAACATTCATATTGATCCAACATAGACAAAACAAAATGCTACCCTGTTATCTGACAACGTTAATCATTAGTGGTTTTGTTTACTGTCTGGCTTTTAATGCCCTGAACTTCATCCCCAGACGCAGACAGACACACACACACACACACACACACACACACACACACAGACCAACCCACTACAGGTACACACCATCATCTTATTATCTCTCCTTTTGAAGGTGATTACTGTTCAAGTGTCACTTTTGCGACAAAACAGGTTGATGAGCCACAATGGATCGATACTCTCCTAGTACCTAAGCAGAGTGCAATGGACTAAACACTCTCATTTGTAACCTTTTATAATGCCCCCTAATGTCCGCCTTGGAAGATCACCCTATTGATCCAGTGAAAAAAAGGCTGGGGAGGCACAGTTATTCTGTTTTACCCACATGAGGGATCTGCAATTTTCGTCTAAATGGGAAAGGTCCTGGGGATCAAAGTAGAATAGGGTATAAATACACAGGGAAAATGAAGAAAAAAACCAACTTGTGCCTTAGAACAGAGCCGAAGGGAAACCTGCGCAGGCTATCCATTGTGAAGCACAAACTGCTGCGAGCCATTGCAGGTGCAAATGAGCCATTGTTCTCTCTTTGAGCTGGCTTGTGTGCCAGACAGAACCTGCAGATACTTGATATGCTCAAACTGAATGGAACTGGGAAATGTAACTCCCAGATTTTGGCATATTTCACCCAGTTTGCGCGGCAACAGTGGTACTTCATAAAACTCAACATTTGTCCTTTCCTGTTTGTTTTCATCCCACTCTATTGTTCCCCCCTTTTTTCTCTTACTCTCTCTGTGTCTGTCTCCCTGTGGTTGTATTTATATAGGTGGAACAGCATTGGTGAAGTGATTGAAAAGCTGTCCTGTAGATCAGGGTGGTTTGTGGGGCCTGTCCATGCTCTAATCCATCCTGCCGCCCCGCCACACAAGTAGAATATCAAACAGGCAATCCCCGAGGAAAGGAAGAGAGATAGAAAAGAGACACAGAGGTAGAGAGATGTGAGAGGAAGGAGAGAGAGTCAGCGAGAGGACAAACAACAGACATAAAAATGAGGGGAGAGCAAGAGAAAGAGGGGAGGCTAGAACGAGGGAAATGATATAAGTGGGAGAGAGGGAAAGAGAGGCAGAAGGTAGTTGAGAGATGGAGGTTGAAAAAGTTTAACAGAGGCTTGTCAGTATGGCAGCAGTGAGAGGGAGGGAAAAAAGGCAATTCCTGCAGTCTCACTCCACTACTTTTCTTCATTTGACTCTGATTAGCTCTGATAATGTATCTGTGCCATTATGCTGCTAATAAAAAAAGGGGTGGGTAGCAAAAGGCGAGTGGGGGTAATGGGGTCCTGAGCCACCATCGAAATGAACTGAAGAGTGACAAACGCCCAAGGGGGCTGTATAAAAAAAAAAAAGGGACATGCCCCGAGCATCTCCACCACAGAGGTAAATATGTCAGTTGACTCCCTGACGCCTCGACTGGGTTAGAGGTCAGCACAGCAGACACCTATGCCATCCACTGGTGGAATTTAATTGTTTTCAAAACAGGAACATTTCTACAGCTCAGAGAGGGATCTTGTTTTGGCCTCAGGGGAGGAGAACCGTGGATGTCATGTCAATGAATTTTGTGTCAGACTCTCTTTCCTGCCCTCTTCCCCCCTCTCTCATCTCCTCTCCTCTCCTCTCCTCCTAGGAAGCGGTAGAAGCTAAACAGTATGCAGTAGGATATGACACCTCCATACTCCGCCAGCGACCAGATAATATATGTGTTCTGACCTTCCATAGGCTTTCCCACCACGTCCTATCTGTGAGTTTACAAATCTAAACAAGTGCTCATCCATTATGGCACCAGTTACGCACACAGGTCAGGCCTCTAAACCTCCATCACACATCACTGCAGCACAGCTAAGCTCAGCTTCACACTTCCTTGCCCTAGGCTGCGGCAGGAAGTTCATAGAGGACATCGCAACTGTAGACTGGGGATGTTTCCTCTCCAAGTCCACGCTTTTAACAGAACGGGTGATGCCGATCTCATTTTGTCTAGATGGTATAGTACAGCAAGAACCCCAAATAACAGTGGTAATGAAAGTCAGGCTGAGGTTGGTCTGTGTACTGACAGGTTTATAAATGGCTTTCCAATGTGATGTATGTTCACTGAACTTTGGGGCAGCTTTGGGCTCTGTTCTTTGTAGTGATAGGTGATTTTTAGTTTGGATTCTTTTGTTGTTCTCCTAGACATATTCTCATCCTTGTGTCATTTAAGAAAAACATACTTAATTCAATTCTCATTTTGACATGGGGCTTGAGTCACAAGTGAATGTCATGTTATTTGCTGCAGGAATTTCAGCAGGCTGGCAGGGTGATCTAGATGGTCAAGAGACCGTCCTGTCCCGTCATGACCCTCAGTGTCCACCTTGGAGTGTTCTTGAGCAAGACACTGGCCCTCATTCATCAAGCTATCGCACGATCAAATCTGATCTTAAAGTGGGCATACGCTCATTTCACTGCAAATGTCAGTATTTATCAATACCATCTTTGTTGGAAAATGTGTACGCTCATTTCAATGAACTATATATTTGCGTTGCACATGGTAAACTATTGGAATTGCTGGCATGTCAGCCAATTTCTTTCTGACCTGAGAATTAATATGGCATGGTTAGGATAGGAAATGGGCTTCTTTGTAGAATTATGTGTTTTTGATTTTAGAGACAAACCTCCTGGAGGATCCTTTTCTCAGTTGAAACACTGCTGACAGATAACAGCACAATTGTTTGCCAATTTTTGTTTTTATGACAGCCTTTAGTCCCACTTTTAAGACCAAATAAAACACTCCTCTTGGCAACCTCTGCAACCAAAATGTCAACTTCTAAATGTGTCTAATTTTGGGTGTGTCGTATGTAAATGATCAATTGATTCCTCACTGTTCTCATTCCACAGCTGCCTCTTTATTAATCTACGATGGAATTTGCGCTCATTTTGGTCGCGTGAGAAAGTTTCATGAATCAGATGCGGCAAGTGTCTTAGGATCATTTCCACTTTAGAACATTTCAATTATTGGAATTTTATATGTTCATATAACATTTTTGAATTTCCATTCAACCATGTATAGATTTTAGATCAAATGTCTCAAATGCAGGTATTTTGAAGTCATTTTGTAGCACAAGAATTTGTAAAAGAAAAAAAAATGAATGGCAAACAAATGAGGTTGGTGCAATTTTGGCCTTCTCTGGGACTTGGAGCATCAATATTTTTTGCAAGCAATAATGAACAGTAGTCTGGCTGATGTGACATTAGATGAAAAGCAGTCTCCCTTTTGTTTAGTTTTGCATTTTACAACTGAGACATCTCAAAATACATTTCATTATATTAAAAGTGCAAAAAAGTCAGGGCCCCGATTCCGTTCGAATTTTGGACACAAAAACCAAAACACAAAATCATTGTGCTTCTGTTAGTAGAACAAAGTTATGAAGGTAAATATGTTGCAAAATGCGAGAGCTTGTAGACTTGATGTGAGAACTTGTAAAATACGATGTGAGAACTTGTAAAATACGATGTGAGAACTTGTAAAATACAATGTGAGAACTTGAAGAAAAAAAATGAATGTGAAGTCACAGAAAAAATATTCACAAATGTGTAGATTGATATTTACATGAATACAATGACAGCTGCAAACTTGTAATCCGACATTTACTCATATTTATTTATTTTACTTGAGTCCATTTTCCAGTACAACCACAACTCCGTAATTTGTAAAAGTAATTCACAAGTCTGGTTAGATTATAAATGCAATGAAGCATGCTTTATTAACCTAAGCTTAATGAATAGGCTATATATATATTGATATTTTGGTAGTATTAATATTGATTCTGGATCTGGTGGATGGGTCAGGTTAATAAAGCATGCTTCATTGCATTTATAATCTAACCAGACTTGTAAATTACTTATTCTAGTCCTGTTCACTCTTTGTCTAAGACTCTTACCATAGACTTAGTAACACCTGAGTAAGAGAGTATATTTTTTATGTAGGCCTACTCATGCTCTATGTTCATTGATGCACCTCAATAGTTAAATATGAGTACCTTCCTCTAGGTCTAGGGCCTGTACTTTAGAAACTTGAAATGAGGATGATTTTGTTGGTGTCAGTGGAATGCTTTTACTTTAGGTCATAAACTGAATAGACTGCTCGCAAGTAACTTTCAATGACAGCACTGAACATCATTCACTGCCCCTTACTGCTGTCAGTTGTTGGATTCACAGCACTTGAAGAGACTATCTTGATGGATCGATATTCAATTCATACCTTCTGGTGACATTATCTTAAAGTCCAAAAAAGTAAATAATAATAATAATAATAAAATTAGGCTACATTAGGATGTAACACAGTGAACAGCTAGCAGCCAAAGCAACACATCATTGACTGGTAAAGGTGCCAAGCCTTAATCACTCTAATCTTCTATTTTGAGATAATTTTTAATCATTATATTAAATAGTAAATATTACAGACATCTAACCTGTCAGTTTACAATACTCTAAATCAGCTGTCATATTGTTTATTATACCCAAAGTCGCGGTTGTTAGTACTGTTCCCATAGAAAACAATGGATTCAAATGGACCGCTTGGAACTATCGGGAGCTACATGAACCACGTGACCGTCATGTGACCGTGTAGCGTTTTTGACCCTCCGTTGACGCAACTCTTTCTCTCAATGGCTCTGGACGTCCTGAGGGCAGCACATGGAGCAGAGCAAAAGAGCGCTTCGTCTTCCGATTTCTGATTGGTACACCCCCGCCCCCCCTCACAGCTACAAGTGAGTTTTGCAACACATTTATTGCAGGAAGTGTTGCAAAAGTCAAGGCGCGCAGATTCGTCACTTTGTGATGCAAGAGAGCACATTTGGGAAGTTGCAGTGACCGATTCGAGAGGTTGTAATCACGGAGTTGTGGTTGTACTGGAAAATGGACTCAAGTAAAATAAATAAATATGAGTAAATGTCGGATTACAAGTTTGCAGCTGTCATTGTATTCATGTAAATATCAATCTACACATTTGTGAATATTTTTTCTGTGACTTCACATTCATTTTTTTTCTTCAAGTTCTCACATTGTATTTTACAAGTTCTCACATCGTATTTTACAAGTTCTCACATCGTATTTTACAAGTTCTCACATCAAGTCTACAAGCTCTCGCATTTTGCAACATATTTACCTTCATACAAAGTCTCCATTTTGTCAATTGTGCCACATACACATTTAGTAGATCTGGTCCTGAACCCCTATGAGCTCCAGGGATGGCACACTGGGTGCATCCCAAAGCTCCAAAAATCACTCCTCATTTCCTCCACTACCTCCTTTCCTCTGTGACCCCGAAACTGATGTTTGTGCCACCATGTTGCTTGCTGTCCCAGTGGTGGAGGAGACAAAAGAAGCTCCTGAACTCTCCTTCGACCAAGGACGCAAAGGAAGTCTGTTTTATGTTTTTTTCCACCTCAGGTGTTAGTAGAGTGTCACAAAGTCTGATGACCAGGTCAAGGAAAGGTTGGAACATGCAATGCCATATAAGGGATGGTTATTCATAAAAACAAAGACAGAAACTATTCCTGATGGAGATGTGATGCAGTATTCAACAAACTTCACTTGCAATTACTTCAGAACATTCAGAATGCATGGATGTTTTTTTTCTGAAATCGAAGATGTTCTACATGAATAGGCTTTTCAGAGCACATGCGTACACACACACTCACAGACAAGAGCTGCACTTCAAGGCCAGTAATTCCAGTTTTTAATTAAATTGAGGGAAGGCGAGACACTTTATGTTACTCTAGCACCCAAGTGTTTGGCATTCAACAAAATGACACCTTTCTGCCAATTTCACCATCTGAATGGGGCTTTCTTTCATTGGTTACACACACACGCGCACGCACACACACATACACAAACACACACACACACACACACACACACACACACACACAGACATATGTGCCCCCTTTCAATATAATGGCCACCCTGATTTTGTGCTCTGCCACAAAATTGAGCAACAGTTGACCACAAGTGACATGCTGTGTGTCTATCATGGGGAACCTCTGTACAACATTGTGCAAACTCTCTTATACTCTGTCCTGAGAGAAATCTCAGGTTCTGATTCTCTTGCCATATTTGTTAATTTAAACAAATTCCGACAGTCAACACAGCTTTGACAGTTGCAAGATGTAATATTCACAGTTGAATCCTTTACTCTTGCAACTTGAAGATGAGAAGGTTGAGAAAAAGATGGCTATAGGATCTATATCTCTCGATATGTCTCTAACAGATGTACAGTAGCTATAGGGGAGGGGGATCAATAGCTGTGAATAGCCTTTTCTGCTCTGCAAGAGGACATTGAGCCACAGTTTCACATGATCATTTAGACTGCCATCATGGCATAATCGAGGTTGAGCATGAAAAACATCTTGCATTGTAAATCAATACCTTCCTGTAGACATTCAGTGATGTGTGTGGCTGATATGTCATCATAATGCACCAATCAATCCCCTGACAGCATGTTTCATCTGAAAGAGCTATCAATAATAAATGAATGTATACAAAAGTTTCAGCTGCACATACACAATTTTTAAAACTGCTGCCATACTTCAGCACATTTGAGCTGCACTGCATTGCTGTTTTAAATTCACACAGTGTAGTAGATATAGCATTTGGTTTCACACTGAGAGATGAAAGAAGGTCCAGAGGAGGGTCATGTTATTTTTAACTGATGGGATTTTGCTGTTTTCAATTTGATAAATTCACTGCCATTTTGGTCGATGGGAATATGGAATTTTGTTCAGCTCAGGCACACTTGTGTGAGAGTTGCCCTTTTTTGATGCCCCGTAAGAAAAATGTGCTGCTTTTTGATTAAAATATGTATTTCTCTTATTCCACAGTCAACATCTGGCGTTAGAATATAAGAAATTGCTAACCCATTCTAATCTGGGACAAACTCTCCCTTGCTTTCCAGGTCCAGAACCCATTGCCTATCACACCTCTCCTAATGGGATTGAAACTTCTTCTTCTTTTTCATTTAGACATCTTCAGGAGATGCAGTGCTTTTCGGCACTTGGTAATTGTCAGTCATAATTAGAAACTCAAATTGCATTCACTGGGATTTGTCAAACCGATATGATAATGTTTTGCTCTAGACTGACTAAAGGAGAGTTCTGTTTTTTTCAGTCTGAACAATATTGCTTGAATGATTGAGGCTTGATTGAGGCTCATCAGTGTTTTTATTTGAGGTTGAAATTGGCCCTACCCCTATGCCTACCTCTTACATCAAAAACTCATTCAACAGCAGAAAAGTCCCTAACTGCCCAGCTGCACTGCAGCCACTGGGCATCAGCCACTGAGCGTACGCTCCCTTTAAAGTCAGTTGACCCTGTTGCACTGGCTGCGTTGCGTTGGTTGCTAACGCTAGCGTTCATTTTATTATGTGAATATAAATGAAAAATAAAAAGAGGCATATTTGTTGGATGTTTAATCGATTAAATATGGTCTAACACTATAAATAAAGAGACTAGTGTACGCTACTATGTCATTTCATAGAAATAGGGTTCAAATTCAGAAAGGATTATGATGATGCCAATGTTGCCTATTTGTTATTATATTTGATTGATGTAAAATAGGCTATGTGTGTGTCAATCAAGGCCATATTGCATGCCTCACGTTTTTCTTCTGGCTTCTGGTTCAGTGCTCGCGAATGAATTCTATCTTCTGGAATTTTAACAGTTGATTAAATCTATACAATATAGTATATTATACAGGCTATATCACCTGTGTAAAATTCAGCACCATGGGACTGCAATAACTAGAGAGAAAACTAACAGTAGGCTAACCTAAACATGTTAAATTGAAGTCATCAGAGCTAACGCACATCTTCTCAAAACAACATCCTGCTGCAGTAACAACTGGTCAGAGAGGAGTCAGTTAAGTTTCAATCTACTGTTTAAATTTTGAGAGGATGGGAAGATCGCAGGGTGGGAAACCAGACAAATGTAGGCCTGAACTAGACACTAGACACTTCAGTTGGTTAACATCCATTGTTGTGAGATGGAACTTCTGGTTCCAATGACTATAGTGACTGAAAAAGTTCAGACGCTACCCTGAAGTTAGGACACATTATGATAATTTCTCATCACTTTAATAGTCAGGCTGTTTGCTCTCATTATTGCCACAGCCTGGTCAGTTAAACGTTATCTTAGTCTAAAATCTGGTGCTGTCCATGGTGCCCAAACCATGTACAAATGGAAAAACATAAATATTGTAATTTGGCTCGGTATAGTCCAATCGCATTGACCACACTCCCACTCAATGGTTTGTATTTAATATCTGAAGTTGAAAACAAGTGAAATGGCATTGTGCTAGACTTGAAGGCAATGTCCGTTAGCTTCTCCAGATAACTTTAGCTTAGTTGGGCTACTGTTATGTATGAACTTTTTGTATAAATTGCGGCATATCTAATCAAAGATAGCTTTTGTCAACCTAGCTGCTCAGTAATATATACAAGATTAATGTTAGATGACTTATGTATGGTGTACAGGTGATACAGGTGACCAACAGAAAAAAAAAAAGAATTTGGCTCTCTGCACTGATGCTACGTTGGCAATAGCGCTTCTGTGTAGCAGCGAGGTGAGGCGTCTTGTGAGCGTGACGCTGATGGCAACGTGCCACGCTCCCTGTGGTGTAGCTTCTCTGTAAAGTCTGTCAGTTTCTTATCTCTGTCTGTAGAATCATTTCATCGCTACATGGGTCCTTCTTTGTTTAGAAAGGAAGGAGGCATGGAGAGTCACCAAACAACACACAAAGCTGGCTACAAAAACACAGGATTTAAATCAATGGAGGACCATTGAAATCAATCCATGGGCCCTTTCATTGTCTTGTGTGTTGCAGTAAGCCCCATTACTGAAGCCAGAGAATGCCCCTGCGTCACTCAATGTTTTGTCCAGTTACAGTGATGGAGTAGCTTTAGTCTCTATTTTTTGTTTTCTTGGTGACCAAGCAACAACTTAATCCTTTGGGATTTCAAGTTAATGAACCTCATTGATTTGTTCCAGCAGGTTAGCAACAAGATTGAATGAGGTGTTTTGACACTGGAAAATGGGTATTGTTGGAGAAGAGTGGCTTGTTCACACTAGACATGGCTTAATATGCTATGTCTAGCCTATATGCACAGCGGTGCACAGACCATGTGGAGTCTCCTCATTTATTGATATGCTGTAGATTCAGTTAAAATATATTCTGTAGGTCTGCTCTCCAAAGAGGCAGATATTCTGTAAAACAATAATTTAAGAACAAGAAAAGGAGACTATATTAGGCCTTGCTAGCTGAGAGTTGGAGCATAGTGCATGATAAAATGTTGTCCTCCTTACAGCAATTTGAATGAACACATTCTGCTCAGACTGGGAACATCTTAATTTATATAATCCAAAACATGAGTGCAGTGAACCTTTCTTTTTGTGTGTTTCCAACAAGTGTGTAATATGAACAAATCAATTACATAAAAATAATAATCACATTCTATCTAGCCACCTGTGCATTTGCAAACTTGTGTATATAATTAATTCTTCAATTCCCTCACCAGTGTTTCCCGGCTGTTTGGGGTACCGCTTTTTAATTAGGTACCCCTCAAGCACTGGTGTGCCATGTTTCAATTACAAACTAAATGAAATTCAATAATCATAAAATATCATTATCATTGCTGCGCATATCCTCATTCAAGCCAATTACAATCAAACATGAGAATCTCTGCACCTTCAATCTCGGCTGAAAAGGAGACGGCGAGGAGAGAGTAGGCAGAAGAACACCTGTGGGCAATTTTGTCTCTTTTCATGTTGGCGGAGTTCACTCCCCCACCTGCAAGTATCTGGAGAGGACCTGCACTTCACTCTGCTCTCCTGAAGAATGCAATTAATGGTGATTTGCTTGGCCATGTAGCACACTTATATCAAAGAGCCTTCTTTTCACTAGAGGATGCACATAACATGGCTTGGACACACATTCATATATACACACACACATGTAGAGACATAGTGGACATGGTGTGTACGATAATGAGAAATCCTACTCTTTCAGTGAATTATGTATATATTTAGTATAGCACATCATACACACACTTATCATTGTACTACAAGTGCCCTTGTAGTACAATGTAATCATACATACCCCCCTGGGTTTGTATGATTGGAGTGAGTCAAACTACCATGATTTTAAAAACACCTGTTAACATCAAAGTGCTGTGGTAGCGCTGTGTTGTTGAGAATTGCTGAACAAAATATGTAATTCCTGCTCTGACTTACCTGCTACAGTTAGAAAACCACTGAGCTACTTCCTGATGTGAGGATGTACAGCGCAGCAGCCTCCAGTTGGTTGATGCCTGTTTGACTTCTACCATACTGCCTGGTGTACGAGTGCATTTCCCTTATTCACGCCGCCTCAGCAGTGCATACCATAATTCCCCTAAGCACTGTACGTGTCAGAAAGCGCTACACACGAACAAATGCCCGAACGCGCACACAGAGCGCGGCTCTTATAGAGATGCTCCTGTAGAGTACCTAATAATCTAAATCCAGGGCCCAGCCACCACCATTAGTGGAGGCATAAGACCTCCTTCAATCCCCAGTGCAGTTGTGTAGGAGTGCCTTCGGTGTGAGAGATATCAGCCGCACAGAGAGAGGGATGTGGCAGCCATGATCTTAAAGATGGAATCACTCAGAAGGAACACTAGGCATAAGCACAGAGCTCAGCCTGATGCGGGCTGACTGCAGCCGAAAATTGGCAAGTGACCCTTGAGACAGGTCAGTCCCAATTCACAGACAGCAAATTGTGTGGAAGGCATTGATTAATGGGGAAGACACAACTCGTTATGGCCCTGTGGTGTCATCCTCTGCCTCCTCCTCACTATCCCCAACCCCCCTCCCACTACTGAAATCAGGCTTGCGGCTAAAATAACAATTCAACAATTGATCTTGGCCCATAATTAATGACTCCACTCTGGTGTAATTTGTGAACAGGCATCAGCTCTAATGTGATAGAAGGAGGGCAGCAGAAGAAGAGCCAGGAATGGGTCTGCACCATGGACAGCTCATCAGATGAATTATGTTAATATTGTGTTATAATTTGTTATCATAAGGTATCGCGTTGGCCGAGGTACTCGACTCAAATCTTTGCTGATATACCGGTTGTGTAGAGTTGGAGGACAGAGAATAAGATGGAAATGTCAAATGACTCACCAGTAGAGAGAAAGTGGCATATAAGAGATGGAAGAAGTAGCAGGAGGGCAAGAACAAAAGGGAGCAGAAAGAAACTGATGAAGGGGGTAGTTTATCTTTGATTTTTTTTTGTGAAGGGGAAATATGATAAGTGGGTGGGAGAATTGATTTGGTTCAATATTAATCAAACCTTGGATTACTTTTCGATAAGTCCAACTTCAGCCGTCCATCATGTGGCCTCTGCGGAGGGGACGTTTGCGGGCAATTGGCCCTTTCGCAATAGATATTTTAAATTACCTCAGATGACTTGTGAAGGCGTTCTGGAGGAAACAATAATTGGCTAAATATCAATCCCTGTCCGGTGCCTCTCACACATCCAGGTGACAGGTGACGTATGATATTGGTTCTGTCACCTGTGACTAGCCTACCGTATCACGCTGGAGGGACAGGGACGGAGGAGGACATGTTCAAAGGGGAAAATGACAGCGGATGACAGATTGCAGCGCTATCCATCATCTCTGGTCACTCTATGAGAAGCGGGTCCTCATGAGGGTTTATTTTCCAGGAAACAATATCAAGACAAGATGGTGTGACATCCAAAAGTTTAGGACTGAAAAAAGGGGAAACTGAGATGTTTTATGGTAAAATCTTGAAGGCAGAAATGTTATGTTCAAGGCAAAGGTAGATGACACACACACACACACACACACACACACACACAGGAATATTGTTTTCCATCCTGTAGTCATTAGGCTCCACAACAGAAGACTTGATGGAAAAAGCATATTTAAATTCTCCAAACACAAGAAACTGTGTTCTTCTTGGCAAAGAAAATTAAAATTTTACAATTGGAATGTTTGAGGGATTCATTAAAAAATAACGCTGTTGTCTTTATGTAATAGTTCTGCACCTCACAGTTTATTACAGAGCATTCACTCTTCTTTGATCTAAAATCAACCTGGAAACCTTCAAAGGCTTCAGTTGTGGTGTGTGGTCATTCGGTTGGAAGGCTGGTGTCAAAGCAGCCATTTTTTATTTGCATTCTGTAGCGGAAAATAATCCCCTTCCACGCTGATCTCCAAATTGCTCAACGCAGAACCCACAGAGTTACCCGAGCAGCCGCTGCCGCACTTTGAAATGCTCACCAAGTTTGCTCGTCCGCAACCTCATGCATGGCTGCAATTGTAAAATCGCTCTGCCCCGCTGTCCGCCGCGGCAACGCCGAGCCGAAGACAACTCTCTCTTCTTTATTGGGTTATTTTATCGGCCCTCTCAACAGCTGTGACAGCTCCAGCCGTGATCGAGTTTGGCTTGTTTTCACTGCATCCTCCGCAAACTTTGACACCTGATTTCATTGAGGGAGATGGGATTTGAAAGGTGGGGGACACGGGTCGCCAGGCCCTCTTCTCCGCTATGTCTAATATACTGTACCTGAGCAGCTGGTTGTGAAAAATGCTTCTGTGTGTCTACTCCTTCTCCGCTCTTCTCTTCTGTCTTGCTTCCCTCTCTCTCTCTCTCTCTCTCTCTCTCTCTCTCTCTCTCTCTATAGGAAAAAAATAATAGGTGTATTTTCTTATAGTGACATTTTTACTTTTACTGTCTTCATTTTGATTGCTTGTATGATTTTCCTTTCTTTTCATTTTTTTTTTTTTTTTTTACTTTTCTTTGGATTTATGGATCCAATATGGAATTACACAATAATGCAAAAACAATTTTTCCCCAAGAACCTCCACCCACACACTGATGCAAGCATACAGCACACACAAACAAGTGCTACACACTCCTCAAATATGCATGTTTAATACACTAGCAAAAGCAGAGTTGATTTGGATGAATAGAAATTCCAATACAAATGCTTTTAAGTGACTTTTACAACACCCAAGTGCTATTTGAGTCCACTCTTCCTCTTAACGTGGTGATAAACATAATCTTGTCTCCCGTCTAATGTGTTACTATAGAATTTACTACATATTTAACCCACAAGTGAACCTGCACAGTTTTCTAATGTGATTATGGGATAACACATTGGCACATTACTGGCAAAAGTGGAACAACATGAGAGCAAGGCTCTAGTCATGTGCTAATGAGAACGGTTTTATCATAATGCCAAGGAGTGTTTCACATCTCATGAAACACACATCCTGAACACCCCTCCTGCTGAGGAGCTGCACTGCTTTCACGTTTTCCACTAATACAGTTGAGATAAAGTTCAGCAACATGAACCTCCATTAATTGAATTCGCTATTTGCTTTGATATGTGAATAGATAGACATATTATTTCCTAATGTAAAGTATATTATATTCTGAATAATAGGGAGATATGTGAATAGATAGACATATTATATCCTAAGGTATTATATTATTAATTATAGGGAGATAAAATACGTATGTCACATGGAGATGAGCAGGATTGATGTAGAAAATGGAAAATGGATTGTCAGCACTGTTTATTTTTTCCTGCAATTCAACTATGAAGGCCAACCATAACATACTGTAAAATTGTTATCCAGTATCATATTGTATATTGTATACTGTTTTATTATCCAGTACCATTTGCACATGTTGTCCAGTATCATTGCACCAAAATTGTAAATTGTAAATTTTACCATAACAACCAAATCCTTTGGCTGTTATGGTAAAATATCGTACCCAATAAAGCATTTTATTGCATTTTGGTGATAAAACCACACCTTGGCAATAAGCTGACAAATCCACAGTTGGTAAATAAGTAACTCAACCTGCAATGCATAAATATGCTAGATATTGTTATTATGTTACAGTGATTCCACATCAAACGTAAAAAACAAAACAAAAACAAAATATATTCACGAGTTCAAAAGGATAAATAGGAGGAACTATCATTGAAGTCATTTATGGCTTTATCTTTAAGCTTCATAGCAGGAGTAGGATGAATTGAGGCTTAATTACTGAGAGGGTACAACACAAAAGCCTCCTTCTTACCTCATTTCAGGTAAGAAATCTCTATTTACTTTGACTAATTTACTTATTTATTCTCGTAGGTACATTAGAATGTAAAAAGGTGGAATTGCACACTAGGGTTTTTTCATGAAATGAGCATGATGTCTTAAAATGCAAATTTGCGCTCTGTCCACAAAAAGTGGGAGAAATACATTTCCCCACCATGAAAGGATTAGGTGAAGGAGACAACTGGAAACAGCTAGTAGATTGACATTGAAATAGTGCAACCTTGCCTAACCTTAACCAAAGCTTTAGGTGCCTAACCTTAAACATTAGCTAACCTTTTCACGTGACGAGTATGTGAAAATGGTGTGTCCAATTCCTCATAATTGGTGTACACAACACAGTCTGCGTTTCAGAGTTTGTGCTCAGACTGTGATGACTTTAATATTTTTGCTGCATTGGGAACCAAAAATGGCTGTAGTTCATTTGTAATCCACAGAGTTCTTGTGTCCTTTAATATTTGAAGTAGTAAGAATATAAATCCATATAAATGTCTTCCAAATACCTCTAAGAAATGAACTGTAATGAGTTGTCAGTATAAAAAAACCTACTAAAGATTAGTTTATTAAAATGCAAAAGGATGAATCTTTATCTTTGACATTTGCAAAAGCTGCATCTCAAACTCCAGTGACACAGTCTGACAAGGATGGCATTACCTTTCCCAACTACATTTCTGTCAAAGACTTCAACTAATTGGATGTGGCCCGCCCCATCCAGCCCTCTCACCCTCATCGCCACTGTTGCAAAGCCAAACATAGCTGCCATACAGAAAGACAAAACTACTTCGGTACAGCTTTAGTAGAGAGAAGAGACACTGGACTTGCACTGAATGATTTCGATATAAAGGAAATACAACTCTGCTGCACCTGATAGCGGAGGGCTTCATAGGTTTGACGTTGATGTATCGCTGAACTGGGAGCCAGCGCAGATTCTAGTGGAAAGGGGTGATGCGGTCTCGGGAGAGGGTGTGGCTCAGCATACAGGTGGCGGAGTTCTGAGCATATTGAAGCTTGTTGAGGATTTATGAGGAGCTGCCATAGAGATGCTGCTGCAGCAGTCCGTTGAGGAGGTGGCTTTCAGCAGCAGAGGGGAAGGGGGAGACTGTGGGCACCAAAAGCCTCAGGAAGATATTCATTAAATCATGACAAAGAAATAAAATCAATTCAGAATTAATAACTATTGCCTTGCTGTTGCTCTTATCATATGACCCAGTCAGTTACAGGTGTCTGACCCAACTTTTCTGTGTCTCTAAAGCAGTCATGTCATCCAGGGCCACTGTCAGGGTGGGACAGGAGGAGCGCCCTATAAAGGTCCATCAATTAGTGGAATATTAAATTTAAAAAAAATTCTTTCTGGGATAACATTTGTGATACATATCGAACCAGGATAATTTTATTTACCTAATTTATCATCATAGTGTAATAGATCAACAATTATTTTTTACCTGGTTTGAAAAAATGGTTTGGTCTGTTAAGCATGCCATATCACGGCCTGAAGTCATCAAAAATCAGGCACCACACAAAGAAAAGAAAAGCAGAAAAGGGAACATGAGAGTTTTAGCACCAGGGAGTTCACAGTCAAATTACAGCACCAAGAAACCGGACTTCAGGGACATAAACACTGACTTTGCCAAAAGGAATGTTTGGTATTTGGAGCAAACAACAACAACAAGACACCATGAGGCAGGAGTGCATTTATCATTCATTTTTTGGATTATTTTGACAGCTCCTGGAAAGCGCCTCACGGTGTGACCTGCTTATGAATCGCCCAATATGATTGTTATGAAATACACATTCGGCCTACGAATGAAGAGAAACCAAGATTTGCCAGGTGTGGAATTTGCCAGTGTGTTTGGTGATAGGTTTGGTAATTTTACACACGGCGATAGAGAGCCTAATGTTGTATTTGTGAGAAAATTGACTGTGAAAATGGTGGTAAGACTTAGTAATGAATGCATTAGTTGATAATGTGTGTGCTAATGGTTTGGGTACTGCGTTAGAGAGAGGAAAGCTCTTGCCTATGTGGTGTGAAAATTGGATTTGTTCTGTGTGCATTACGACCATTGACTGTTATGTACACAGTCACGACTGAGGATGTGTTGAAGGGAGGGGGAGGATCATTTTGTCCCAGATATGGGATTTACATAAGGCGGCCCTGTCCGTACACAATAGCATTTTGTGTTACATAACCAAGCGTTGATGGAGGGAAAAATTGTCACTTCTTTTATTGGGATCACAGAAGTTTTTCAATATGAATTGTAATTGCACATGTGTTCATCTTTGTCTCTTTTGCGATTCTTAAAAGGAGAATACCGGTGTCATTTAGAGTTACAGCCCATTTACATTTTGCAATCATTTTGTAATGTATGTCATATGCAATTGCATTTTTAACATTTACTCATTTATTTATTGTTTTGAAAATACAAACTTTATGGTGTCAAACCTATCTTGAAATTAACTGCCACCCTAAATCAAAACACATGAACGTGACAAAGTTTGTTTGGTGTTTTTGACAGATTTCCTGCACGCCCTGAAATACTCAACTCGGCACACTGTTGTCGTTAGTTCTGAACTCCTCAGACCTGCAGCTATAGTTTCGGCATGAAATCTATTTTCTCAACACCGAATTTCACAGAATTACTCAATAAAAATACACTGTAGATTGTCATATTTGCATCACTGGGATGTTGTTGCCTCAGCTGTTGCCTCTGCATACTCAGGGAGGCTGAGATGGGCTGCATAGAAATACGCTTCTGGTCTGAACAAGGGGTCAGAACTTTAATTTGATTGGTTGAACATGTTTTATTGTTGTCTCTGCATCCAAAAAATCACTCTGAGATCGAACCAAAAATATAGTTGTAGTTATTGTTTATAGTTATTTTTAGTGGGAACACAGACTTTACATAAAATGAT
The DNA here is from genome assembly GCF_048128805.1 of Centroberyx gerrardi. Classification (NCBI taxonomy): domain Eukaryota; kingdom Metazoa; phylum Chordata; class Actinopteri; order Beryciformes; family Berycidae; genus Centroberyx; species Centroberyx gerrardi. Next base: position 20,337,120 of record NC_136000.1, read on the forward strand.
TATAAACTTTTTAGCTGTGTCTAGAATCTTTTTCATACAACTTTGGTGTGGCATAGATTGAGGTTTGGCATAGATGTTTGGCTCAAAGAACGACTCGGTCAGCCTCTGAAGGATCTTCTGGTACCAGTGCTACCGATATCTTCATGTTCATCTATGAATCATAAAAAAAAAAAACAATACAGCAATATAAAAGTACCTGGCGGTACATGTAGGTCGATCTCTCGACCTTGGACTCAGAGGGGAGCTTCTCATAAGACTGTAAAGTCAGCTCATCTTCCAGCGCTCTCCTCGCGTCAAATCCATTTCATTAGGAAGTTTCAGCTGGACTGTTGCCAGACTGGGGGAAAATAAATCCTTCTGTTGGCCATCGGAAAACACAGTTATTGATGCTTTTATAAGTAAATTAATATATAACAAACAGATCTGACAGTGACATGAAAATGTGAGCCCGAATCATATTTGTCGTGTTTGTTTGTGTGTGTGTTTCCTCTGAGAAAATACCTTGATGTGATACTTTGATCCAGCCACTAATTGACTAATTGAACTTATAGCCCAGCACACTGCATTAACACAGCAAGTCAATAACAATAATTGCATTGCAGTTTTCTATATGACCTACTGTCTGTCTGCACCGTACTATACACAATCATTTCTAGAATGGAAAGCGTATATACAACTTATTCAATATGTTGACTTGATGCAAGGGTAAACTTTCTCAACACTGCTCTGTCTTCATTAAAATAGATGTTTGCTCTTCCTTGCTCACACACACACAGAGAATCTGGGCCATAGTGCTGCTAACCAATTACTCTCTCACTGTGCAATTATAAATATTCTCTGAAAACATTAAATATTGATCACTGTGTGTTAACGTGGAGCCTGAACGAAATGAAAACAAATATTAATCACATGCTGGCACATCAGCAAACTTTACTAGACCTATAATAAAAGCACACAGAATGCCCACCTTGCTGGAGAAACTCTCCCCCATTTATGTGTGTCAATTTAAATTTTAAATGCCGTGTGGTAAATTGCTTAATTTCATCAATTCGAGTTTCACATCAAAAGCACATCACCTATTTGCTGTATGCGGAAAGGGGAATTAGAGCCCACTAGATGCGCAAGTAATGACCTTCCACGTTTACTTTGCCCTTGAATGAAAAAAAATGGCTTTCCATCTTACAGCATTTAAAACCCATCTCAGCCTCTCTCTCTCCCTAGTGTTAATGGACCTCTTCATAGGCCATCTGTGAATCATGAGAGAGGGAGAAATCCAAATGTGAGGAAATGCCATTGGGTGTGAAACAGCCGTACGGTTGATGAAAATTGTGTAGAAGATAAAGTAAATGGACAGAAAAAACATTGTCAAGGTTCAGAACACAAATCTAAACCTTTTACTGTATACTTTTTTGTAATGTGACAGATTTGTTCAGAGCAGCTATAACCACATGGCCAGGCTTATTTACTGTACCCGTTTTAAACCTGTTAATGAGTCTTGAACCTCCAGTAAAAGCCTCCATGTCTTTGCAATATTCTTTGCTGTTCTTTGGTGTCACCCAATCTAATTCACACAACTCCTGTATGGCGTGGCATAGATTTTTGGCTCAATGATCGACCCGGGCAATGAGCAGGCAGAGAGCTTAAAACAATCATCATTTTTCCACCGTGCTTCACGCTGCAAGTGTACATGGGTCCTTCAGCAGAAGGGTGTCTTCCCAGCTAATCTTCTTATTGAGTTGAGTGAGATAATTTACCATGGCAAGTGAGCACTGATGAATTACTCTTGTATGGCGGCAGTAAGATATTTAGAGATCCTTCAGAGGCTGACCGAGTCGTTCTTTGAGCCAAACATCTATGCCAAACCTCAATCTATGCCACACCAAAGTTGTATGAAAAAGATTCTAGACACAGCTAAAAAGTTTACTGACATCCATGATAAAGAATTACTGTCAGCTGTGCAGGAGACAAAGCCAATGTTCAATTATTTTTGGGAGAACCTTATAAATTTTGTCAAATTTTGTGTGTGTGATTAACAGTTACCATAACTTTTCTTTTGGCGCATTAAATCTTTGATCCTGTAGGTATATCATATCATCATCTTTCACCATTTTCTGCTGGGTATATAAAGATTTACATGCTCCCATTTGGACATGCTCATTCGCACACACATGACATGCATTTGCATGATGACACAGAAACATCTGCCTGTAAAGCCTAGTGATATCGTCTAGCCGCTTTCAGAAATTGCCTTGCGGATATAAAGTGAATTTTACACAGCTTATTGAAACCAAATCTATATAGTCCTTTGATTTACCATGAATTCGGTACTCTGGCTCCCGAGGGTGAGGCCAGTAGCAGGAAACTTAGATGCAATTTTACATGTAAATTTGAGCAGGTTAAGATAATTATGCAATCGTTTGCAATCGTATGCAATTTCTTTCATCCATGCTTTTATCTCATCTGTCTGACTGAGACAGATTTTCTCTGTCTCAGTCTGAAGTCCCACTCTCATCTCCAGCTTGTACAACATCCAGCAGCTCCAGATTCATACTAGAGCAAAAAGATAAGGTCATATCACCCCTATTTTAGCATCTTTACATTGGTTATGGCCTAGTTTTAGAATTGATTTTAAGATTTTACTAATGACTTTTAAAGAATAAATGAGTCTTATACCAATCTATATCACACACATTTTAACCCCATATGAGGTCCCCCATGGCTGTTCCAAAGCCTAAGTGGTCAGGTCTTATGGGCTAATTTAAATCACAGGGACTCATATGGGATAAGAAAAGAGTAACTTCAAATGATTCTCTTTGCCTTTCTCTTTCACCAAGAAAAAAGAAAGTTTAAGATAAAGACAATATATATGTCTTTTTATTGGGTTTTGTTTCTGCTTGCAGAACCTGAAGACTAAGTTGCAGTCACAGTTGTCTGAGCTCAGCCTGGAGGGCAAGTGTTTGTTTAGACTGTTAATCATCATTGAGCTGTAAATGGCCACTCTGTTGTGTGAGGGGAATCTCAGGGAGTAATCTCACCATGCAGGACATAATCAGACACAAGGTTAATGAGAGTTTGATGGAAGCATATGCCTCACACACAGTAGTGGTATTGCGCCATAATAACAGGGACAATGAGTTAATGGCGCAGGTCCAAAGGCAAACAAAAACAAAACACAATCAAGAAAAATGTTGGGACAATATCAATTTAGTTTAGCTCCCTCTGTTGTCCATAACCACAGCATGAAATGCCTGCCTCGAATGCCTATTCAAGTCATATTGCGTCTGATGTGAGCAATAGTTTAGGGTAATCACATTGCTGTTGTGATGTGTCTAAGGTAGAGTGTGCCAGCCTTGATTACTACTTTCTGTCACCTGGACTGATACATGCATATTTGGTAGAATAAGTGGCATTACCTATCTGTAAAACAGGATGACACATGATGGTAAATCAAGCTTGACAGGAAAGGGCCCTTCAGTGGGTGTGATTTGAGTCACTTCGCTCCACTGACTCGCAGATTCGGTGAGCTGCAGCCTACCCAAAGCCCAGCTGAGAGGACGCTCTGCTCATCCTGTAACAACATAAAGACCAAGCACTCTTTAGCACTGAGGATGGCTTCCATACAACTGTGTAGAGAGAAAGAGAGACACAGCAAATGACACAGCAAATTTTATTAAATTATGAATATGTATAATGGCACTAGTCTTGTTCATGTTAGTTGTACTATGTGGTGACAACTTTCTGTATAATGTGTTCAGATTATATCAATAGTTGATGCTCAAGAAGTCACTTCAAATACAAAATTTGCCCCACTCCACCACAAATATAAAAATGTACAGGTGATTTCAAATAAAGTAAATCCACTAATAATGTTCCAATCATTTAAAATTCCAATGAATATTTAAATTTAATTTGTTACGATTTTTGACAATTTCATGAATTAATAAAACAAGTTTCTGTCCTATGCAAATATTCAACACTAGCCCACTTTGAAAAGGATGCGCATGTTGTAGTATTTCTTGCTATTTTCTTTGTGCGAATAAACAAATTCATGCGAGCAACTGTGATGTTTTTACCCTAAATCATCAAAATTGGGGCTTAAATTAAGCCAATCCCCACAATGATCAATGTGAGACTTGTGTAACACCATTTTTCAGAGAGACTTTTTCATTAGTTTGTGCACCATGACTTAGAGAAAATCCCAACAAATCTTGTATTTTAGTGTCTTTTCATCTTTAGTCACGCTACCACTTAAAAGAGAAAATATTGTTTCACATGAACCATTAACGTAGTGTCACTGCTAGTAGCTCAGTCGACTGTTTCTGTTAAGGATAAAAATCTTTAAAAAGTGAAATGATTGAGGGACAAAGGTTATTTAATAATATCTTTTTCCCACGGCGCAGCCGAGGGCATCACACGGCAAATTCAGGTCAGTCAGTCAGTCACTCAGTCCGTCAGTCAGTCAGGTAATGCTTATCGAGATGTCACTCGGTTTGTTTTATGACCAAAGTTTTCCGGCTGGGCGGTGTTTGGAACTTTGGGCCAATCACAGTGCTTAACAGTGGAAAACTTCACTCAGCTGGGCTGCCAGGCAACTTTAAACAAACGCACAATCAAATGACCGACACAGACAGACAGCTCCGCCGGCTATGCTTCGCCAGCTAAGCGTCACCGCTTTTAAAACCTTATGGAAGCTGTAAGATTGTGCTGTAAGACAACCTGACCCGCCGTGTGTAGAGGAAAGTTACGTAGATATTGTCAGTTGAAGATTTTTGATCGGAATTTTTTTCTCCATATAAGTTTGGTGAATTTTTCCATATTTGTTTGCCGACTACTCTTGTCTGATCTTATTACAGTGTGGCTTGAAGCACTGGAGGTTTTGTATGTATTTTGAAAGCTTATCGCTAGCCAAGATAGGAAGGATCTGTTTTGTTGTCATGCTGTGAATGACACTTAAGTAAGGAGACGCCCTGACTCGCCTTGCCATGTATTTGGTACCAAATTAAAGGGGAAGTTGTATTTTTTTAAATGGAAAAACTTGTGATTGTCAATTTCTTTTTATTTTTGAGATATAGTTGTTTGTTTGGAATGAGCAAGAAAATGCTGATTTAAGTGAAAATTCTCAGTGAACTGCAGCAACATTCTAGAATTCTACTGGGGTCAAGAGGGTTAACTTGTTTCTATGAAGTAGCACCGTTATGAGCGAAGCCAGGCTACTGTATTTCTGCCTCTCCACCATGTTGACGTTCCAAAACAGCCCAATGTACAGAAATCCATCCGTCAATAATTCTGTCCGTTTTTCGACGGATCAGTGTGGCCGCAGCTAGTGGAATTCAACACGCGCCGTAGGCCTGTACAGGATCTGTAAAACAACATGGCCAAAGCATTATAATGCCTTTCTTGTAAGTCTCTAATGATGTGACTCTTGTTCTGTTGTTTAACTGATTTTTCCTCTTCTGCTCTGTAGGCTGAATGCACAGTTATAGTTGTTGAGAACGGAGAAGATGTGGCATGAACTGATGCCTCCAAGGAGCTGTTTCATGGCTTACTTTTAAAGCAGTGTCAATAGTAATTACTGAGAAGGCTTATCTTTAGCCACTGCATCATTGTCCTTCACAGGAATCAGTGTTAGCCGCTTCTCCACCAATTAATAGAAGCAAACACCATCATCAAGTATTCAACTCGTATATTATGGGCTACATTTCTCCTACAGTCATACTACTGCTAACAATCCTGGACTCTTTTATCTTACTTGATCAAATTTGAGTTAAAATGGCAAACACTTTATTTCAGTGCTGCTGTCTGAACCGGTGCTGTGCTTCAGTTCCATCACTCTGACCTGCTCCATCTTTTGCAGTTCAAGTCTATTTTTTTCTACCTACGCATCTAAACGCACCATTTAAAACCCGTAGCATAGGCTTTTAAACAATTTAAATAACAGCATGTTGGTGCATTTTATTCTACTAACACTAGAAAGGCTAGAGTAACTGGATGTTGAGATTTTAATTTTACATTTCTCAAACACTGGAAAGGCTATGGTTTCATGCTTCCATGACTTTTTTCCAAGACTTCAGAAATCTAAAAACAGTGTAAAAATAGTATTTTCACAGTGTGAAAATATATACATAAAAAAAAAAAAGGAAAAAAAATGAGCGAAAATCAAATCATGCTGGAATTGTTTTTTAAGGTTAGAAACAGGGTCAGTTTAGGGGTGTGTTTAGGATTAAAACTGTAGTTTTCTCATATCCTTCTCATCATTATATTCTGCATATTCCAATGATATTTTCATAATGTTTCCACTGTTGCATACTGTATACTTACAATATATATTTTTTTTTAAATTATTTCTGTTTTTATTATGTTATGAATATACATACTTGCTTCATGTTTAAGTAAGCAATCTTGACTTAGTAACATCTCTAAGCAACAAGTGCAAGCAGTAACAATTGGTTGAGCATAGATAAAGGCACGATAAAGTAGTTATAACAAATTAGAATAACCATCAAAAACCGGAAAAATGCATTCAAAAACCACAGCAAGCCTTTCCTGACTGAATTAAATTTATTGCACTGTATCTTTAAAACAATTTGACTTTGAGAACTCTTTCTTTCAAGAGTGCTATGAGGAGAGGTTTGCAAATAGCATCTCTTTGATCTCGGTGCAGTGCTCTAATGCCTTCAGGCCATGCGTGCTACTGCAATGTTACATGACCAAGAAGCTCCAGGGCTCCGACACTGTCAAGCATATTGTGCTCCAGTTGGAAAACGATGGTGAGCATGACATATTTGTGTACAGATTCAGGTAGGTCAACCTATTTTTGCGCAGGAGTCCTGAGGATTTCAAAGTGAGCTAATCAATTCATCAGCCACCGTTTTGAGTATAAAAGACTGATTGGGTGTTGACTCTTGCCTACCAGCTCAATACTTATTTATTCCCTGGGATCGTACATTTTTATGTGGGTGCATGGGCAAAGATTCCATACTTTGTGCCCTAAATCGTTCAGGCATATTTCAGATCATTACATCAGTGAGGATAGGGTTGGTCATTTGTAATTTTCAAGGTAATATTATAATAAGTGAGAGGAAAACAAATGCTTTTTTTCCTCCTGAATAGCTGTGGAACATAAAAGTGTGCGTGTCAGCACCTTTAGGGATATTAGCCCTATGTAAATTTATAATTACAGAAACACTATTTGACTGCCATCAACCCCTCTGGGGCCAGCATTAATCCCAAAGATCAATGTTTTCAACCCCATGTATGCAGAGCACAGCAATCCATCTATCAGCCAGGCCACTTTATCAGTCTAGAGGGAGAGGAACCATCGATAATTACCTCTGCCCACTACCATAATACAGACATTTTAAATGGAAATTCACACATAGTTCTACCTAAGTTGACAACTGTTAGTGACTTTTCTGCCACAGAAAATGCTGTTGTAATGAATTTCTTTTTTATATCAAATTCAAGCTGAGACTGAACGTTTTTTATTACTGGAGTCCAGGTTCTGAACACATTATAGTGAGGTTATGAAGTTTCTTTCTGTAGTTCACGTCTAACATGGGTTGACAAGGGTTATTCTGCTGCTTCTGTTTTTACCACCTGTCAGTGCTGGACTTTGACATTTGAGTCAAAAATACAGATGCAGAATTCCAGTTCTCCAGGACAACCAGAGGAAGCCAACAACAGATTATTAAAAGAAATGAACTCTGGACAAAAAAGCGAATAAAGCCACATTAGCAAACTTAAACATTTACATATTTAAATATCTTTCAACATAATCATGTACTGCATCGCACCGCTTATCATTGTTTAGGTCATTCACCACTTAAGTGTGTTTTTGCATAGTAGGTTTTCTGGGCCAAAGGGTGCTGGGGACTTGTTAGAGGGAGGAGACAATCATGGTTAACTAATGGGCGAGGGTGAACCAAAGCGTGAAGAGGCTCCATTTGGCGCTGATTGCCCTCAGACAAAATAACTCCCTTCATATCCGCTGCCATTGTGAAACCGATGAGCTATATCTGTAATTGACTCCAGTGATTGGAGAAAACAGTGTTGAGGGAAAGTGTGGCCTTGATTCGGACAGGCAGGGACAGCTGGAAGGAGCTCAACATTCCCGCTCTCGGTGATCTAGTAAAGGTGGTCCACTTGTGTTCCTCTTGGCAGCAGCAGCACTTTGTGTATTGAGGTTACAGGGGTGGAACTGAGCCTTACACAAACATTAATGACCAAGCTGGAAGGATATTGAAACACATTTCTGCTGGAACGGAAAGCTAAAACACAATGACCAAATGTGACCAAAAGTGTTGTTGTTGTTCAAATGTCTCTTAGGGGAGAGATTACCAAGGTTAAATCCAAAATCATTGTTCTGCAACAACTGGAAGTACATGAGGAAATGAACAAACAACTGGGGAAGGGGAAGCGGTTATGTTTTGTGACAAGAAACAGAGAAACAAAGTGTGAAAACATTAGCAGGAGTCGGTGAAACGAAACAGCTAATCACATGAGAAACTCTGTGGATTCATGGTTGAATGGCAAAGAATGATTATTGATGTCTCCCACTCTAACCACTAGACAGAGGGGACAGCAGAACACATTTCACCATGTGATTATCTCATTGCTTGAGGCTTCGCTGTTAGAAGACAGTAGTTCAAAACACCTTTTGATGCAATGAAAAGCCGTGCATCCAATTAAGTTTAGAACGGGTATTTGCAAAACTACTGAACGTCAACCCAAATATCCATTTTGAAGTACGTGAAATGTGATCGGAAACCACTGAAGTTCTCTAAAATACCCAACAGACTTGTTAAATTTCACTGTTTGGCGCTTGTTCAAAAAGTAGGGAATAATACACCATGCACACCCAACTTCAACACTTCTTCAGTTCAGTCTAGTGAGCTGCGTAGAACCAAACAACGTATAGCATATAGGAACATGTCTGCACTCCCAAAAAAGTATATTAGATGCTCAAAATTTGTTAAAAATCAATTATCGGCCCAGCAGAGGCAAGCACTGTTATGTTTCGGTAGTCAAATTTGGTGCTTGCAAAAAGTTAGAGCCCATGTAGAATTTTTTGGACATCTATATTGGCTCCCTGTTAATTTTAGAATTGATTTCAAGATTTTATTGATTACTTTTAAAGCAGTGAATGGCTTGTCCAGTCAAGAGAAGTCAAGAAATGATAGAGCGTTTGCCATCATCAACACTATGGAATAACCAGTCAATATCATAGACTGTAAAAAAAGATGGATGTTTTGGCCGCTTAGTCAGTATACGTCAACCTCCCTCTCTACATGCTTTAAAGACACTGCTCAAACATAATTTTTATAACCTTGCATTTTACTGTTAATTTAATTATGTCTCTATTGATTTTTAACAAAACATCAAAAAGGCTTATACAATTATGAATAATGTATACAATTATAAATATATTATTATTGGAAAAAGTAGGGTAATTGTTATTTTCATCTGTTTTGTTATGAGGGAAAGTGTCAACTTACGGCATCTGCTGATTGCGTTCAAAGAAAAAAAAAATCTGCATTAATTTTCCCATAGGAGGATTTTTAGTAATTGATTATAAATTACGCTCCATGCTCCGGTTTCCTCCCACAGTCCAAAGACATGCATGTCAGGTGAATTGAAGACTCTAAAAATGCCCACAGGTGTGATGGGAGCATGAATGTGTTTGTCTACTTGTGTTAGCACTGTGATGCACTGGCGACCTGTCCAGGGTGTTTCCCTGCCTTCCACCCAATGCATGCTGGGATAGGCTCCAGCCCCCCGCGAGGCATGAGATACCCATGAACAGGTAATTGTGCCTGTTTAGAACAAGAACAAGCAGAGACAGGACGTGTTATTTGTGTTTTTCAGGCTGTTCTCTGTCTTTATTAAACATTCTGTTTATCTCATTTTTACCCATGTGTGTCCTCTTTTTTCATTTCCTTGTCAAAATCATAATTTCCATAAACCTCTTGAATTCCATATTCACATGCAAAATAGAATTCATTTTCCAGCATCAGACAACTGCATTAACTAATAGCTTGTAGCTACTGTATTTAGCCTACTATTCATCACTTGTATGAGTGATAGATTACCAAGTGCCGGTGTAAATTCCCTGTTTCTGTTACAGTTCACGTTAAGCCACTGTTCTTTTTGTAATATCAAATGTCTCTACTTTTGGGAATGTAAATGAAGCCTGTTAATCTATATATGAAAACAAGATAAAACACATTCATGGGAGAATTGTTTAGGTGAGTATATATGGTAAGTACCAATATAGAACATTTAGCATTTACATTGTAATTCCCACTGCAACAGCGTAGCTACAACCCACTTCTCAACAGAGCTATTGAATCATCTTTAACATTTATACCTTCTATTTTTAATTTGTACATTATATTAAAACTTAATTTGAGCCCTTACATTAAAATAAAAGTGTCAAGGAACCACTTCATGTAGCTTAACTCAAGGTGGCTAGCATGCCTCCATTATGGACAACGAGAAATTTTTCGAAGTTTTCTATTTGACCAAACATGCAATCTAACAACCCATTCAACATCAAACTTTAAGATGATAATGTTAGACATGTATTCTTTACATTTCTTGAATTAGATTGTTATAATACACATTACTAACCTGTTTAGGACAAGAAAAAGCAGAGACAGGAGACATTAGTTGTGTTGTTCAGGCTGTTCTCTGTCTGAAGAAAGGAAGTCTTTTGCACTTCTGTTAACAACTATCGCTCCCATTTACCCACAGCTCCCCTTGTGGCGTAACTAGAAAGCAGCAGCTCACACACACAAAAATACATACACAATTTCAAACACAAAATGTGACCATACATTTCTGTGCATCACATACAGTTACTTGTACAAAAGATCCACAGCCATAGCCTACTGCACTATGATTGCATCACATCTCTAAAACGAGGGAGAGCAATCAAGATGCTGTTCTATAAGCCCTGATTCATACATGTTCTCACTGCTGGAAGCTTTTTTGATCAAATCCAAAGTATTTGACAAGCCAGCTAATGGATATAGGCTTCTTTGCTGATCAGAATTTGTAAATGCCAGCTGGACTGGACCGTGGCAGTGACATAAATCACCATCTGTCTGTACATAGGTTTTGTAGAGATAACGATCAATTTCACAGGGAACAGAGGTGTAATTGCACCTCATGTTATGTGATATGAACTGTGGAAACCATCCAATTAATTGTGGCCAGTTTTGAATACAAACAGCAGGGGGCGACATGATGACTTTCCCTACCCATCGGGTGGCCTGGTCATGCGATGCATTTTCTGTACTGTGGTGTACTTCAATCTGAACGGCCCGCTGGTAATGGAGTGTACAGTATGCATACTGATGAGTATGTAGTATGTATGTTTGTATCTGACTTGGAACAAAGCTTTGGCCATCCATGGCACATGGTTTGACCACTGAGCTAACAACATAAGACGATCTAAGCCATAAGCCATCTTCTATGGCAGCGGTTCTAAACAATGTGCCATAGTGACCGTATGCATGGTTTAATTCCAAACAAACACTACAAGCTGATTTCACTCATTAGTTCCTCCTCTCAATCAGCTGCTGCAGTGTCTGGTTGTAAGGAAAACCTGCAGACTCTTGGTCATGATGGCACATGGTTGAGAGCCACTGTTCTACCGTAAAGGAAAGAAGAAAAGGCCAGAACTGTCTCTTCCTGTTGATGGCAGTGAAGACGAGCTGACCATGAGGATGATGTGCAGTGGACAGCTGATGGAGGCAGTGAGGGAGACAGCTCAGAGAGCTGAGGCTGAAGAGATGGGTACAGTGTTGTAAATAGTACTACATAATCAGAGGTGTGTGTGTGTGTGTGTGTGTGTGTGTGTGTGTGTACAAAGCTGGAAGAATTGTTGGAGTTTTATAGATTACCATGAGTTTGTTTCATGAGAATGTGTTATTGTACTGGAAGAAAAATGTATTTTCAACTTTAGTATCTTGCATGTATAACATTTTAAATTTAAATGGAAAGAACGCAGAATAAAAAAAAAATATTGTTTTCAGAAACAATGGAATGAAATGAAACATTTTCAGGAATAGTGTTGTCATATGGTGTAGTTTTACTGGTAACCATTTTGATCAAAAATGATCAAAATCCATATTTAAGTCAAATTTTAAAGACAGTACCACTTGAATCAACACAAACAGAATTTCCTGTTGAAAAATATAAAGTATATGTGAAATGATAAAAAAAAATGTCAACAGCACATTGAACCATTTTAAAATATTCAAACAGTCAAACATTTATTTTCTGCCATAGGATAGATCTATCATAATGCATGCAGTAGAGGGCTAAGGAACTGTTTTCCCTCACTGTAATAACAGCCTTACATAGAGAAATGTCAGCCTTTGTGAGACTTTGATGACCTCAAGCATTTTTCCATGGACCTTTCATGTAGGCTTGTAAAGAATATAGCGACCCTCTCTTAGACTTTGTAAATCAAAACATTATACTGTAGAAAAACCTAAAAGTATTTCCTGTTCCCTTTGGTTGAATGACAAGTCATGCTAGCCAAACACTCAGTCCAAGCAAGGGTAAGTTAGTTGCTTTGGGCCAGATCAGAAGCCAGCTAGTTCTTACTCGACTAAAGTGGGCTAAAAGTAAGCTAGTTCTTAAAGTAGAGTCATTGTTGATTATTAAATTTATTCATGATTAACTATTACACAGAATAAACATAAAAGGCTTGCCAAATCATTTTTCCACATCCTACTGTCACAGACTGGTTATGAAATCAGAGAATTACATTCTTTTGTTAAAAAGAAATACAAGTTTCTCTTTGCACAGTGCCAGAAATGGGTTATCCTCATACAAGTGAGTGATTCAAAATCAGTCGGGAATTATTTTGTGACCTGCTTTCCTGCCCAGTGTATGCTGGGATAGGCTCCAGCCTCCACAACCCTGAGAGGGATTAAGCGGGTAGACAAAATGAATGAATGAATGAATGAATATTTCAAGTCTTTATCGGGGCATGTTAGGAGATGTACACTCAAAGCAGCGACAGCTAAGTGGATGGAGGAGAGGGGGACATTTCGCCTCACTGGCTAAAGTAGCAATATATGTTGAAATAAACTAAATAAACTAAACTAAAACTAAATTTAAAGGCATACTAAGCAGGATTTTCCCCCAAAAATGATCCTACTCAATCATGACTTATGGCCCATTGGTAGTGTGTGACAGTGTGTGTGAATGCAGGGAGCCTGCCTGCTGCCTGGATTTTCTTATTTCTGAATGTTCGGGACATTTCTGGGTGTCAGCCTTTTGGCAGCAGGTGTGTACGCCTGCAACCAAAACCAATGCTGAATCGTTTTATATCTATGGTAGCGATCCCAAACTCACTAATACACTAAACTAATACAGAATAACTGGAGTTCAGGTCAGAGCTAGCGTGTGTCATGAGCTTGCAGCTAGCTACCGTTGTTAGCGTAGCTAACCTACCTGTCCAACAGCAAACAGGCCGACTCCACATCGCTCTTCATCCCCATCCTCTCCTTCAATACTTGTGAATGGGTGAAAGCCAACCCCAGATTCACTCTCGTTTTGGAACAAACTATGCCTGCTTGGCGTTTCGCCTTGTCATACTTTCTTACTGTTTTTGACCCTTCAGGCAACCGCAGGGAGGAGGGGTCAACTTTGAAAGTTGTGTTTACAAGCCACAACCAGCAAAATCCTACTCAGTAGCCTATGCCTTTAACCTATTTTTTTAACTGAATCAATTAAAAACCGATACAGTTATGTTGAGTATCTCAGTGCATCAATAGTTTGTCTCAGAACACACATCAAGGGGAATTTTGGTTCATGTTGTTTTCACACCATTAAAGTGTTTTGACACCATCAGATTTTGGGCCATACAATACAATGGATAAGCAATGAAAGTCTAACTGAAAATAAATAAATAAATTAAAGAATGATGTCTATTCTGCAGTATTCGATTCACTTTGCTCTGCTGACTTTACCCTTGGTAGAATTGTATAAAAAAAGTAATTCTGAACGGCCCTCTGCACATCAGGGACATAATGGCTCTGATAGCAATACCCTTGGTACTTTTTGTCATTAATAAAATGGTAGCAAATGGCGATCATTTTGATTGCCTCAAGTGCTATGGTTATTTCTTGTGAATGTTGTGGCCTCATCTATCCTGTTATCTTTACAGGTGCAAAGTGCTGTAGAAGAATGAAGGCCTGCACCTCTAGAAAAATTAGACAACAAAACAAATTAGGGCGATTGAGCGATTACATTAACAACCAATTAGCGTAACTTCACAGCAGATATAACTGATTTCATTTCCAAGCAGAGATTAGTAACTAGCCAATTTGGTTTGTTTAATTGCCGTTTTTTTGTATTCATGCTAATGTAAGAGCAGCGTGTCCTCGGCTCCTTCAACAAATGATCAAACTAGGCCCAGTGTCATCACTGCAAAACACTACCGAACACTATCTCCATCAAGAGGTTGCTCTCTTTTTCTGCAAATCAAACATAAGCAGTTCATAAAACGTAGCCATGACATGATGAAGTGTACCTGTACCTCCTGGGAGTGGCATACAGCCAACTTATTATCTTGAAAAATCTTGTCCAAAACACTTTAACGATTTAATTCCAAACTGAGAATGGATGGGGTTCCATCCATGGTATAACAAGTCATACTTTAAGTTATGATGTTATATTGTAGTAAAAAAACAAAGCAATACTGTCAAAAATCTATACAATAACAGCAACTGGATGGTTTGACCTGGACCTTTATTTAATTCTGGAGGTGGTGTGTGTGCGTGTGTGTGTGTGTGTGTGTGTGTGTGTGTTGCCGAGGCTGCCACAGCGCACAGAGCCAGAGGGTCTCTCTCAGTGACCCAGTCCCTCCAGAGTGCGTTGGCCTAGCCTCGTCCTCCTGTCCTTTCTAACAATGGGAAGGGTAATGGCCTCCCCAAGGCCTCCTCATTCAGCCTGATTGCACTGCCAGCATCAGGCCAGCCTTGCCATAAAACAATTAGCTCCATTTATCAACCTTACATCCGCTATCTATGGGAGGGGGAATTGAGGTAGGAGAGAAAGGTGGAGAGAGAGCACCATGTGGGAGTTAGAGAATGGGTGGATGAAAAAGATGAGATAAGGATCAGTTCTCATTTCATTTGTTGGTTTTCTAGCAGCCTAATTGGAAGTAATACATTTGCCCTCAAAACGACATTACGTCTGCTTTGATACAGTATCTCCAAATGTTTATGAGGACTTATTGAATGATCCCAAATGAGTGCCACAGCAACAAACCTTCACTTTGAAAAATCTAAATAAAAAAAAAAATACATGTGGGAGTTTTAACATCAACTTACTTGTCCTTCCGCTAAAAGCATTTAAGTGACTGTCATTTTACTGCTGGAGCTCCACAAAATGAAAAGTGAAAAAGCTGGCATACAGATGACAAATTGAAACATCACCGCTTTTTCCTCTGAAATTAAAAAGTGCTATAATTGTATGCTCAAAAGCATCACAGCAAGAACTCACAGCAGGATACAATTCAATACCCCTTCCATCATATTCTTTCACTTTGCTACCACTATCTTTTCTCCTTTATGCAGCACAATGTAGTCCATAAAGATTGCAGCGATACCAGGTTTCCAGTCCAGAGTAAATATCATGGAAATACATCTCTATGTTTTGACGGTACTGGCAATATGATAGGCTGCTCGGCTTCTACATATGTGCAAAATGGTTGTGAAAATACACAGGCTTCCCTCTATGTGTCAATAGATGAAGTCAAATTATGACAGAAATATCTTCACACACACACACACACACACACTCACACACACACACACTCTATACCTTGGCAACATGTGCAGTTGCAAATAAAATTATGCTTGAATAGCCGGACAGAAAGTGTAAATAAAAATAAACATGTCACCAAAGATGAATAGCAGCCTACGCCACCTTTCCATGGGGGCCCCCAGAGAGATGTATGATGCAGCTGTTAAAAGCTGAAGGAGAGTAGTAGAGTTTTTATTTCCTTTTTCCTTCATTTCTCTTGTGTAAAAGATTGTACCTGTAGTTTCTCTGAGCGATTGTCCACTTCCCCCCCGACATCTGTCATCTGGAGGGCATCTCAATGGAGTAACTACTGTACAACAAGGAGAGGGATGTTCTACTAAGAAAGATGCCGGCACTTACCTACTTACACATAATTAAACAGCGATGCCTCCGACTTACTCCTTTCTGTTTAGCTCCTACGTATTTTTAACAACAGAGGTCTGTATGAGGTGAAATAAAGCTCACTGCCAACACATGTATTATTAGAAAGCTGACTCTTCTCCAGACACTTACATCATGTTAACATGTGGAGGGTAGTAATTATCCCACAGCAGAAATAGCAACTCATTACGAGAGTCATAAGGGGGCACAAGGTCTCCCGAATCACACCCAGTTGCCATGCCCCCATAATCCTTAGCTCATCGTTGATGTCAGCAGGAAAGTATATCTATGGCCTTAAATCATGCCCTCTACTCCTCAAAGTCTTTAATTAAGTCCTGATCGTCCTGTCCTCCGTTCCCAGTATTAGTGTGTTTAATTTCCTGCTGTCATATCTCCTTCCCTTTCGGATATATTATTCATCAAGCCTCTCCACTTGGCAGTGTTTCTAGGGGCAGCAGTCTGCCGCTACAGGGTTTTAAAGGATGACTGCTGATTTCTATCCATCGGTTTGACCATTAAGGGAGGCTTAAAACCATAATTCCTCAAGATTACTACTCAGGTTCAAATGTCAACATTTAGATAAGAACCTGGTTCAATTGGCGTGTTCAGTGGATGAGAGATGAGGTCCTAAATTCCCGCTGTCCTCTGTTCGTGTTTTGATCAATAGCGACTTCAATATATTCCTAAAACAAATAAGTAATCCAAGCAAATAAGAGATGTGTATTCTGAAAAAGCTGGCAGTTGTAACAAAGTAATATATTCAGTCATGTCAAGGATTTGACCTTGCTGAGATGACTCAGCTGAAACTAGACCTCGCTATGCATCTTTAGTCCCAATAAGCAGTGGTCTGCTCATAGTGGCCTTCAAGTCCACGTTCATTACTTTTGTACTTGGGTGACGAGTCATAGCAGAGCGAGAATGGCTCATTGGCTGAATCAGCCTCTCACATAGGCCGCTGTTGGTGAATCTCGACAATTTTTCTCTTTTCATTTTCTTTTTCGACAACACTGCAGAAGTTTCTCTGTCCGCTCAGAGAACCAATCAAGTGTGGCAACTGGCCACCCACTACACTGACAAGCACAGAATGAAAAACACTCTAGACCATGACACATAGAGTTAGGTGCCACACGTCAACAGGTTGTCTGATCGCTGCGCTGCGGACCGTGAGCACTTGAGTGAAATGGGCAGAGAGGCTCTCCACTGTGAGATGAGTGGAGGAGACGGTGTTGCTCCTGATCTGGATGGGTGGCTGAATACTGAGGAGCCAAGGCTAAAGCGGAAGCTCTTGGGTCAACATGCCCGCCCAATTTCACAGTTGAGGTGCGTTCGTCGCAATAGATGCTGGTGGCCACAGCAATGCTCCAAATAGACCGTCACTTGAGTGGCACTCGAGGCCACGAAATGTGGCGGAATGTGGGGCGCCGGAGAAATATAGCTTTTTTCTCTCTTTTTTTTGGCCCCTATCCTTTGTTGTTATCGCAGAGGCATTTGTTCAGCCATCAAGGCAACATGACTTGACACGGGAATTCTATTGTAATGCCTCGCTGTGACAGGTTTTTAGATGAAAAATAGGATCAAGAAAATGAAGAATATCCAAGCCCAAAGAGGAGACAATGGACTATCAGAAAGGAAGCATAATCTCTTGTAACAATTTTAGTTTTCCTTAAATAACATTCATTTGGCTTCCACACTCTTCTACATCTAAATCCCTATTCGGGCGGGATTAGTTTTACAGTGGCAGGATGTCTGTAATTTTAGTCTTGTCCGAATCTGCCATGTCAGTAATTTTTACGGACTGCGCTCGCCCGGGGCAGTAAAAACTCCAGTCTCTTTTACCTCCTGTAAAATGCCTAGTAAAAATAACCTCAGCTAAAACTAGTTTCGTCCAAATTGACATCCCTGAGATTGTTGGCGAATATTATGTCATTTTCTTGGGGAGAGGACCATCTGCTCAAACTGCACTTGAAAGCAGCGTTCACCCCGAACTGAGATCAGCCCCAAAGTCTCAACTCTGGTCCAGTTGCGACTTGCAGCCATGCTGTATTGTTATTGTTCGAACGCGGCAACGTCAATTGTGGAAGTTACGTATGACTCATGGTACATTTTTAGCATGATGAGAATGCCTCACCAAACACCAAGACACTCCCATCTGTGCACATTTGGAGACTGATTACACAGATCTCTTATCTTGTGTGAATTGGCCAGTAACATACCGATGTCCTGTGTTAACAATTGCTTTACACAAATGTATCCCATCTGAATAGAGCTTTCGTTGTCTCTGGGTTGGGAACTGTTTAGTAAAACTGTGAGGGTAAGCCAGACTTGAGTTAAGTCCACACAGCGGGGATTTAATACCAATACTGCATGTTTGTATTCAGACCTCAGACTTATCTTTGATATTAAGACCCTCTAGGCCAGCTAGACATGTGGGGTTGGGCAGGAGTGACCCAATATGTTCCTGATTCAGACAACAGACTTAAGTTTTTCTTTGGATGTGTGATATCTCAGGGTTTAATAAGTCTAGCAAACCTAGTGGTATTCTGAAGAGAAACATAGTATTATTCTGCGTAATAATATTCTAATCTAAAACACATTGTAGATATGAATTTTGGATAGGAGTAATAATTAATCAAATCAAATGTCAGCAAATAGCCTACCTCTTTCATTCAATTGATATTCTTTTGAATTCCAATTGGCATTCATGCCCCAGCCTGCAAATCTCCATAGATTATGGCACACTTGCACACTTTAACACATACATTGACTTTCTGTCTGGGTTAAATTTAGATTAAGCTCATTACAAATAATTTATTTTTTTAAATAATCATCAGTAGTAACTATACTGATAGTAGCCAAGGGCGATCCGAAGGATCTTGGTCTTCTGAAGATTCTGATATGAGTTATGCACATGAGTTATGATCTGAGAAATGTACAAGTAAAAATCACTAGATGGTTGATCTCTACATCTGCATTGGATCTCTCTGTTTGCATGGCTTGACAATGTCAACAGTGTTTCTCATATAAGAAGTTGATGTTAGGTCCTTTTGCTCCACTTAAACCCAAGATAAATTTAGCCTGTCTTTTAGGCTGTATTGTATAAAATTGAAACAAGCCAAGCAGGCCAATACATAGGCTTACTGAATTTATTATCTTGAATTTTCCTTGATAGGCTAGAGGCAACGCAACAGAAACACATCTAACCCAATTTATGAAATGCACTAAAGTATATTCATATTACATCATGTATCTTTTCACATCAATCATATGCCAATCATAAATGGGCTAAAATGCCTATGAGCAGCCTAGCTGACTTTCTACATTAAAAGAAACATTTTTTTTCTTCCACTTTAGGCTTTTATATTCAGACAGTGTCAAATCAGCTAAAACCAATCTCTTTGAATTAAAGGCAATTGCTGTTTTAAATTGCTATATTACTTTGACCACCACTTTCCAAAGACTTTCCAAAGACAGTAACTTGGCTATCCAGAGGTCAGGAGCTGCAAAAAGCTGATTTCAACATTTTGGATGTGTCACCAGAACAAAAGCACCTGCCCTGCCCAAGTACCAATAGGCATAACTAGAACTTAGACACATGACTGCATATGCACAAAATGTCAACCAACACTGAACTGCAAAATGCAAATATATGAAAGTATGTGATATAAGATAAGATAAGACTGCACTTTATTGATCCCCTGGGGTAAATTCATACACATGTACTAACTGTGTCGAGATATAACAGGTACCACAACTACCTGTTACAGGTATTAATTATTAATGAGTCTTTTAAACTGAGAATTGAGAATTTAAACCTTGTATAAGGACTTTGGAGCTGCTCCACTGCTCCATGCAGGTCACTGGTGTGGAGTATTCCACCTCTGCCCAGTCAGCATTACACCCCGTCCCTGTCAGCTCACAGGACCTGTGTCCTGGAAGTCCTGGCACCTGCCCCAAGAGTGGCCTGTGGATGACAGTGAATGCTTGGAGAGGTCAGAGAGAAACCACAGCGCACGGTGCCAGGCCCACCCTCCCCCTCCGTGTAAGGTCTCCCCCTGTTTCTGTAGTGCTGCCTTACTGTCAGCCAGCTAAGGGTCAGTGTAGGTTTTTTTTTTGTTCCCGCTCTGGCCCAACCCCACTCAGGCTGCAGCTCTGTTGGCGGAAGCCCGGGTGACATCAGCTGGTATTTTTTGCCCACCCCGAGGCACTCCCAGGTCGCCCTGCAATCCTTCACGTTCCTGCAGCTTTGACACCTTCTTATATAAAGGCAATACATCAAGGGGAGGAATTTCAGTCCAGTAAAAAGTTGGAAAGGGAGGCAAAGTGAAATACAAGATGGTGTGGGCATGGGGATGGAAAGTGAAATGTAATGTGACCTGACAAGGCAAACTCTTCATATCTTCTGAAAAAGAAAAAAAAAAAGAAAAAATATATACATATGTATTTTTTTTTTCTTTTCTGATCACAACACAGTCCCCCAGAAAATAAAAACTGAGTTTAAAAAAGTCATAATATAGTATGATCATAGCCCTTATCACTGCAATCATATGCAATTATCATGAACTTTTCATGAACTTATCATGACTCTTGGAGTAAAAAAAAAAAATCATCATGGAATCATGGAAATTGGAGTTATTTATATTATGTTGTGTGTTATATTTGATTATGTTATTTATATTTAAGATAAAATAAGATAAGATAAGATAAGATAAAATAAGATAAGATACTTTATTGATCCCCTTGGAGAAATTCAGGTGCCACAGCAGCAATTGGCAGACAATGCCAAGGAAGTCAAGTATGTTTCAAGTACAGGATTTATGTAGTTAAATACAGAAAATTTGAACCTTTGAACAAATGCCAACTTCTAGAATCTAATACAAAAAAATGATTTAATTGGAAATTTAATAGGAAAAATAACAGGTGTATGCTGGACAGAGCTGGGGCACATCTCACGTATCATCTCTGTTGTATTTAAACCTCAACGGACTCAACGGATTCATGACACAGAGAAATTCAGAAATGAACCCAAAATGCAGTCGCTCAAAACTTGGAAATGCTTGACAATGATTGAGCTGGCTGAAATGGGCTTACACGGCACATTTGGTAATTTGCACACCTACCTGCTCTTCAGAGCGGGACAATTACAGAGTGTCTCGGGGGCCGTCAGTGCCCCGGCTGCACCCAAGCTGCTTCCCTCTCCCACTGCCCTGCTCGGCCACCGAGGTGCTAGCGTGAAATGGCTGTTAATTCCTTCTGCTATCTGTCCCGCACAGAGCCTGTTTTAAGCCTTCATATGAATCTCTTGCCTGCTGAAAAATAGAAGGAATAAGAAAATCAGAAAGTGAAAGAAAAACAGAGAGAGTGAGAGAGACGAAAAATGAAAACATCAAACAAGTCTGTGAAATGCAAAATAGCATGAACCTTGCATTTTCCCCCATCAATGAGACTTAATGAGTATTCCACCTTCTGGCACCAACCACAGAGAAACGAACAGAATGAAGAAATAACCATTGAGAAAATAACTGATAAAAGACAATCACAACTAAGAATGAGTTTCACTGTGATATGTATGACTTCTCTTCCTTTGCCAACAAGCGCTCTTTGGTTTTATTCCATGGTTTCATCAGAACCCTTGAGCTGCGTCTTGTCAAGTTGCTGTAAAGATATATAGGCTGAATGATGTCTGTGTAGTTTTTGTTATGAACATGGTCCAGGCAGATCCACCTTGATCATTGCAAAGCCATCTTGAACCTTATGACCGTAAACCCAACTTTCATTATGTTATTCATTATCAGAAGACTGTAGCCAAATCTGACAGTCTATGTATCTCATAGCCAAGCCTGACTGTCTAGCCTGCTGAAAAAGCCGTTTTGACTTGTCAACACTGAGTGATTGGTCAGCTCTTGAGGGGCTGCGATGGACGCCTGGGCCTGACATGTTGGCTTACAGCAGCAGCATGCATATCAACACAGTGATATGATGGACATTGGCACCTGTCCTAACACATTAGCCCACCTCCTGAAACTTACCACTACTTTTTGTAAGGTTTTAGGTGTAAAGTACTGTGACTTTTTCTGAACTATATGAAAGAAAAAACCCAACTCTAACACAGGATTATACATCCTCCTCCCCCCATTGCATTTTAAGCATCATAGAGAGCACATCAAATGAATAAAGCTATATAGATGTGTTGTAACGCTATAGAAGAGGCAATGCACAACAAATTTATGGTCAGCAAGAACTTTTAAATTTATTTTATATCATCTTTTCCATCTTTCTCTGCATCTGGCTAATCGTTCATTGTCGTTGCCGCTCCCTGCTCTGCTGGAAGTGAGTGAAAACAAGGCATTAAAGGGAGCAAAGTAAAAAATAGCTATTCCCTGGATGATGCTCAGTAAATGATGATTAGTCAATTGATTGTATGAATAATTTATTCAGATGATGTGCACTATTTAAATTAGGACAGTGACAGGGGAACATTAACGCTGCTTTTGGTATTGCTACCTAAATCACAATGTCACAGGTCAAGCCTCTTCAAGACACAATGTTCCCATTCAGTTAACTTGCAGAATATGTTGAACAGTGACTATGAGAAATAAATTGTAGAGAAAAATGATGAGGGTGAAAGAAAAATCTTTCTCGTATTGGGCAGATTACCATAATGAATAGGTCTCTCACACATTCTGGTCTGATTCATTTGAAATGCATTGGAGAATAAGCTATTGGACTGGAGAATGGTTAACTGCACCTCTAAAGAGCCTAGTGGACAGCAGTGAGTGACGTGGAGCCTCCCTTCACCCCTCTACATAACACCGTCGCTTTAACACCGTGGACAGTGTAATACGCGTTCATTCAGTTGTCTGTCAAAATTGTTATCCTTTTTAGCCACTTATGGATGAATTTCTCTATTATACTGAATGTGCAATATTTTTCTTTGCAAACGGCGAGGAGTTTGAGTAATTCATGTAATTATTATGCCACCCAGTGATGCTGCTCATATCAATTAAAATTGTAGAAGCTCCCAAAATGCACCTCTGTGGGTGGAGGACGATGATGGACTTTGAATGGTACCCTTGTTGCATGCATGACAACAGCAGATGAGGGCCACCATAATAGCAGCTGCAGGAAGGCACAATGACAGTGCTTTGTTTCCCTCTACTGGTTATCAGTGCAAGCACCGTCTGCACCAGACAACCTGACGTTTGCATGTCCGCGCGTGTGTGTGCGCGCGTACACGCTTGATGTATGCGTGTGTGTGCATGTGTTTGTGTTTGAATGTGTGCTCTGTTAATGTAGCGGAGAAGAAGATGGGAAAGAAGCACTACACAAGATAAAGCGCGAGACTGAGAGAGAAAGGAGAGAAAGAAAGAGAGTGAGAGAGAGAGAGGGGCAGAGACAGACAAAAGGAAAGAATCAATCTTGTTTTGCACATGGGTTTATGTTGTATTCACCTACAGTTCGTCTCTTGGTGATGAATACAGAGTGTTCACCTTGAATGGAGCTGTTGGTGGTAAAGCATAAGGGCTTGCCCACACACCAGTTCCATGGCGACAGAAATCCTCTGCTGCTAGGTCATGTTAGCCAGAAGCCAAGTATAATGCATCCACAGAAAAAAGAAAATCCATTTCAATCTTTTCTCCTGTTTCCCAGCATGCAATCCGTTGCTGGTTGGAGTGTTTTCTCAAGGTAAGACCGCATGAGGCTTAGAGGGCTTGCTATGAAACTCCTGCGAGGCTGTCAAGTTCCACGGGATCATTTTGATCTTAATTGATGGGTCGATAGAGACAAATCAAAGAAGAGGACTTCCCGCTGAGTATTGTCTCCTAGTGAAATTTCTGCTTATCCTATGTAATGGGAGACTGTCAGTGTGCAGTGAGATGAGCTTTCATATAAATTTCAGATCTTAGTTGTTCTGCTGTGAGCCTTGTTGCCAAAGGAAGCACACAGCTCTCACAGAATAGGTGGTCTAGGCCCTAAGGGCTGCCCTTGAAGGGAGCGTTTAAGTGTGAACTCTTCTTCTTGTTTTATTTTCTCTTTCTCACTCTCGTTTTCTCTCTTTTTCATTATGGCTAGGATGTCAAGCCTTACAGCTCAGAGAACGCCGTATGCATTCCCAACATTAACACTAGCTCGCACAAACATATACACTTACACACACATACACACACATGCCCACACACACACACACACACACACAGAGCCACCCACCCCTACACAACACACACAAATAACACAGAGTTGCGGACAAACACACATCCCCACTGTGATGAGCTGATGCTGGAGTGGCTCTGTGAGGCCAAGGTCAGGCAGTCCCATTCTTTTATTCCCATAATCCCCTGTGTTGGCTGGGTGAGAGGCCTGCTAATGGCTAGCACTCTCCAATAGGGAGCTGCTACGCTAACACGGGCTCTAGAGACCCTCGCAGCCCACATCACTGCCCTGCGTAAAGAGCATAGCACACAGTCTATACAATCCATCAACACGGCTAATTAGGCCCCGACGAAATCCCAGAGAGAAGCATTAGGAGGGGAACCAGAGGTGTGGTAGTGGCACCGCAGTAGAGATAATAAGAATACAATGAAGTTAGACTGCTGGGAAATTATCTGGCTTGTTTGAATCTGTTATGCAAACAGCATGGATAACAGACTTCATCCTACAGAACTGCTGAGGTATAATGAATTTGAATGTCAAGTGACTCCTTTGAAGGGCCTCGGCATGTATGGTGAGAATTCCTGTTTGAGTTGGCAGAGGCATTAGTCTTGAGAGAGATGGAGAGATGGTGGTAGGGGTGAAAGATGCATCAGTATAGACATCACAGAGATCACAGGCATTATTTGTCCACTGATAAGTCATCTCATCCATGTCTTTTTAAGGTTAGTCTAGCCTGGTCTAGCTCCAGACTGCTGAATCGCGTTGCGCCCACTCTTCAGATTCTCGAGCGATAGTCTGGGGTTGCTCTAGTCAGCGGCTTGTTCTCGCTCTGAGAAACAATGGAGCCAATCAGTGCCTTAAGTTGGTAAAGTTAAAGTTAGTAAATATGCCCAGCATCAGTGTCACTGAAAATAATGTCAGAGCTGCCGGATACGTCAGTCACTAGTGATTGGTTCGGGGAAAATCGACCCCCCCACACAGAAAACGGCTAAAATGGAGGCAATGTCAGGCTGAAATTTGTCCTTGTTGATACTAAAATCATTCACAATGAAAATAAAATGAGTAGACAATAGGGATGGGACGATATATTGAAAATCAATATATCACAATACGACAATACGTATTGTTGGGCAGAAAAATGAATCGTGATATTCGCTCCATTTTATTCTGCTAAAGTAATCACAAATTGCCCATCACAATTTCACAAGCTCTCCATCCAAATATATTACTTGCGCTCATGTGTCGAATCGCAATGTGAGATAAGCAAATCATCCCATCCCTAATATGCAGAGGAGATTCTTTAGGTGCTCCACTGGGAGGCAAATGTCTCCCAGACAAAATCTGTTTGTTGTTTTACCCATGGTGCTTAAGTATTTCATATAGGCTACCACAGTCTTTATACACTTAATGTAGGAACTGTATTGTATAATTAGACACACTGCTCTCACATAGAACCACTTCTTAATTTGAAAATTACCGTTTTAGCCCAAGGACATTGTTAAAATATCGTGCCGAGTGTATTGTGGAGCTCTGCGATGACAGTGTGGGTGAATGTATTTGACTGTGACGCACATACACTACAGATTAGATGTGTCAACGTGAACTCAGCAGTGATAATGATCATCAACAACTCAATCGTCAACACTAGAACATTATGAGCCAAGCTTTTCAGAGGAGATCTTCATGTCGCTGCACGCTCAGTACTCAATTATAAACCACCATGTTTCCAGAGACAAAAAATGTCTCTTTGATGCTGCTGGTTTTTGAGAAAACATGGTCTTCATCAGTTGATGGATGTCCTTAAGTCGAGGTGAGAGTGGAATTTCAGACTCTCAAATAGGATTGTCCCTCTGTTCCCTATTTCGATCCCTCAGATCAGCAATCTGTCCTCTAGGTAGGCGAGAAAAGGCAGGCAGCCGAGGAAATGGTTCAGATTAAAACGAGGTAATGGCACATTTGCTGGGCCCTTTGTGTGAGCAGCGCATGCAATTTAAGGGGCTGCCATACAGGACGAGTTAATATTTCATTGCACGCCAGGGAATGGGAATAGAGAGGAGAAAAAAATGCATATGTCTCATTTTGCAATCTGATTCGTCTCAGCAAATCAGCCTGAGTCAATGTCATTCCATAATGAACTCCCCTCCACTATTCTGCCACCATGCTGCTGCCTGCTTTCACAGCCGCTGAAAGTGGAATATATTTTGAGCTAGATCGAGGGTAAGGGTCTCTCTCTCTCTCTCTCTCTCTCTCTCTCTCTCTCTCTCTCTCTCTTTCTGTCTTCTTGTCAGGTCACAGACAACTGTTGTTTCTTCTTCTTTCTTCTTTCTGCTCCTCTGTCACCACCCCAATACCTGTTACTCCTCCCCCCCGCCACATCACCCCACCCCCACCCCCCTCCCCCCTTACCTCCGCCTCCACCTCTCCCTACTCCTCTGCTAGGTTAGAGATCGAGAGGAGGGAGGGAATGAGATGTTGTGATTGACTAAGATGCTGAGATGTAATCTTGTGCAGGCTGAGATGTGGTGTGTGCGTGTGTGTGTGTGTGTGTGTGTGTAAGGGTGTGTGTGTGTGTGTGGAGGGGGGGGCAATGTGTGATGCTCGGTTTATTGCATCTCAAGCTCATTTGTTTGTATTTTATACCTCATTTCGGCTCAGACGAGCCAGCTCCACATTCCGGCTGCGGGTGACCCAGTTTCACAACACTATGCGACTCGCTCTCTCTCTCTCTCTCTAACAATATCGTCGCCCTTTTAATACATTACTTTTTAGAAAATGCACAGCGCTGCGTGTGGATATGATTTAATGTCATATACCTACAAACTAGTTCACGGAGAAAAATACAATCCCTGCCATTTCTGCGCAATATTTTCTCCTGCGTCCCCTCAGGCGCAGCTATGCAGTGCGTTAGCATGTTAGTGCAGTGCGTGACACCACTCTGACAGCACTCTAAACATCAGAAGGACTAAAGCTCATCTGGGCCGTCAGGGATATAAACATGGGGTACTTAAACTTAGAGATGGCCTGTTTATGTGTTCGGAGAAGGAGACAAGGAAGATAACATATGGGTAAGGCAACATAAACATAAACTTGTCCTATTTCCATATTTGATGGCTCCTCTTGGGCTCTTTTCTAGACTTATAGCATCGCTACGCGGTGACAGGGTGATGACGATCATGTGTGAGTAAGCACAACGCTGAGGCTACATTCAGTAGATGTCAACCCGTCTTATGCCACTCATGGACTAGAAGGATAACAGGGATCATTCTCTGAGAGGAAGTTGTAAAACCTAGCTTTGTTACTGAGAGACTGGTTCAGTAGCATTTACTCAGTAGCCTTAATCCGGTGTTATCTTACCGCAAAACCTATGGTTCTGTGTTACCTGCTGTGCTGTGGCTTTATTCTCTCTCCCCCTAGGAGGTCCCCAGGGTTCCCCCTCCTCCAGGTGGGAAGAAACGGCGTGCGAGGGAGCCTGCCGTTCCAGTCCAGGTGCGGGGAGAGCAGGTGGACAGGGGCGGGACTGCCGAGGGACCGCGGGGGGCAGAGAGGCTTAGTGGGTCACGGTGGGAAGGGTGGTGCAGCTCAATCATCCCCCTACCCTAAAGGCACCTCGGAGCTAGGCAGCTGTGAAAAGACTGTCATCCGGGGACATCCAGCCTATATATGGCGAAGCGTCGTGGTATGTATGTGATGTATGTAATGCATGCCTGCACACACACACACACACACACACACACACACACACACAGGCATGCGCACATGCACGCAGGCAATCAAATTACATGCTGTAAAACGCATGCACATATGAACGCCCCCGCAAGCACAAAGAAAGGACACACACATTTTATACTCTGAACTGCAAAATCCTCACTCTCGGGCGCTCTCTCTTTTTGCACGTCCCTCTTTTCAGTTCATTTCACTCTCTGTCCATAGTCCATACATGTCTTCCATATACTCCCTGCTCCCTCTCACTAACCCCCATCCCCCCTCTCCCCCCATTCCTAGCTCCTGGAGCGGGGCTGTGTAGTAGCTGGCCCATGCCATCCATTATTCCCAGGCAGGAGTGCATTAAAGATTCATCTGTGCAGCTCAACCTCAAAGGAAAGACTATGACCCCTGGTATAGCTGCTGAATTATGGAGACCGCCAATAAAGTTGTTTGCCTTTGATCTCATTCTCAGCCTTCTCCCTCCCAGGTGAACGTGGACAGGTGAACACACACACACACACACACACAAACACACAAACGTCCTCTCATATACTCTATATTCCATTTATTCCATTTTTACTCACTATCTCTCCCTCTCTCTGTCTACCTTCTCTCTCTCTCTCTCTCTCTCTCTCTCTCTCTCACACACACACATACACACACACAAATGTGCTCTCACATGCTCTCTATATTCCATTTTCACTCACTATCTCTCCCCTTTCTCTCTCTCTCTCTCTCGCTCTCTC
Source organism: Centroberyx gerrardi (assembly GCF_048128805.1). Classification (NCBI taxonomy): domain Eukaryota; kingdom Metazoa; phylum Chordata; class Actinopteri; order Beryciformes; family Berycidae; genus Centroberyx; species Centroberyx gerrardi. The sequence goes on from NC_136000.1 coordinate 20,365,928, forward strand.
TCACACACACACACACATATACGTACAGAAGCCGCACGCCGAACCAAAAAAAAAAACATACAAACAAAAGCATATCCCTGAGAAGATGATGATGAAACAATTATGTGAAAACAGTCTAGTCTGTCCCTTCCCTGCATACCAAGTGACTGTCTAGCTCTATAAATTTCACCCCTGCCATCAGCCGCAATCTCCCGCCTCCCCTCTCCCAAGCTAAAAGTGTCTTGCGGCTCCAGTGGTGGAAATACATTTGCTCACACATGCGCATTGTTTATATTTAATCGATGTCGAGTGGAGGGTCCTGTTCAAAATGGCTGTCATTTGTCAAGTATTAATAATTCAGTCACACACACACACATTCACGCACACACACACGCGCGCACACACACACACACTGGATTGTATGAAGTGCTGCCTCACCTCAGGGTGAATACTCACTCTCAGCTTTCATTCTCTTCTTCTGACAGCTCCCGTTGTTTACGGGCTTGTGGTTATTGTAGCATCCAGAACAGCGGCTTTTTACTATGACTGTGTAGCAGGCACAGAGGGACCGGGATACAAGGCGGTTACTTGAACGGCTTCACCGGAAACCAAACATAAGCACAAGCAGACTTACTTGAACCAGGGCTATTAGGGTTAGGGCAGCGTCGGCGTCGATTTTAGCATGTGTTATGGCTGACAGACAGGTGTGCCGGTGAGGATAACAGGACGTCCTCTGTAATAGGTTCAAGGGACACACACTCACACACACACACAGAGGTTGCAGCCTTGAAGTGAGAAAAATGGGTGGGGGGGACGGGGGGACGGGGGGGTATATGTGGTTCCTGTTATCAGCCTGGAGTCCCACCCTGGACCCAATTATAAATCTGGGCTGACCTGGACAGTAGTCACAAGGAGGACACAGGGAAGGACAGCGATATGGAGGCCATGATTAAATCAAGCTTGTCTTACCATACTACACCTGTGCTTCCTACTGCTGCTCCTACACACACACGCACACACACGTACCTTACACACGTCCGCATGTCTTCTTTACGTGTTGATAGATTTGCGGAGGTTGCTACAAAGGATACAGGTGTATGGCAGCAAAAAAACAAGGATTCTTGGTTGATTAATGAGGTATGACCAGCCCTCAGTGTTGTGTTCTTGCGCAACTGTGGATAGAGTGAATGCCTTTTCTCGGGGGATTTAAAGGGGATGAAAAAAGAAGCAACAAATACACACAAACAGGCACGTACACACACACACACACTGAAAGTGGAGAACTCCCTACTGAGTTTCTTGCCAGCCTTGTGAGTGCGCGCACATTGACTGGAGACCGCTAATGGCGTGTTGTTGCCACACTGAAGTGTTGCACCAGTGATCTGGGAGCTGGAAGACTGCATTTCTGACATAACAAGATGGATTCCAAGTGACAAATTCACAGGTCAAGGGCGGGCACTTGTGTGGGGACAACACCAGGTGGAGGGAGAGGGCATTAGGTGACCGCAGAGGGACAGCAAGAGAAGGGGGAATGACGAAAGAATGTAGAGCGAGAGGAAGAAAGAAAGAAAGTGCGAGGCAAGTGATGGCCAACTAATGCTGTGCTTGCTGGTGCACATCAGGAAAAACAAGGTGATAAAAAAGACCAATGTTCCTGGGGACAATTTTGTCTGCCTATAGAGAAGAGAGAGGTAACTTTCCAATGTCAGGGGAATTACTTTGGTTGTTTGGCTTTTTATTTTTGAAGGTCACTGGAAATGCGAATATTAGCGAAAGCCCACTCACAAACTTTTATAATGGTATGTAATGAGTAACAGCATGACCTCAAATCAAGCCTGGTAGATTCAATAAAATGTGATTTATTCATTATTATTCCCCAGAGAGTACCACAAAGACGATGTGTTACAATCACTTATCTCAGCCTAATGCACATTACCTATAAAAACTGTCAGAGCTGCATTTTTATAGAACATGTAGCTGGGATGTGTGACTGGAAATGACATACTATTCTCCGTTCTCGATATCATAATAGGTAAATCATATTTCATGCGCAGCCAATTGTGCAATGTGCTTTTAACTTTGAGTGTTATAATATATCAGCCATCCAAAAGCATTCACGTCATGCCTATAATACTGGCGGCGTGGAGGCTGGCGATGTGGAAATAAAGGACAGCTTGACAGCACTCGAGCTGTCCTGCACGGCCCATGCAGAATCTTCTACATTAGAAGACAATGGAATTCTCAGTGAGAATAAAATACAATATATCACACTACATTCACCGCTACAGTCAGAGAGACAAAGGGTAATAAATCATTCTAGACTCGTATGACCCTTTTACATAATGCTTTTCTAAGTCGGTTACAGCAAAATTGCCACTGCAACCCTAAATTGGCCTACAGCATGTTTACCTGCGGGGGAAGCGGACTGTCAAATAGCTATACACCCTATAATAAACATAGCCATGTTTCGCATTTGAATATTAAGGGTCATGATAGCTGCACTATAAAAATAATTAATAATAGTCTAATGTATTCATTTCAGATGACTGATTATTGCATGCTGCAGATATGGAACAGATTGCACAAAATGCATTTATTCAATGTAAATGAATAAATGTGTCAGAAATCATCATTACTGAAACAACATACAGACGTTTGGCATGATTTAGTCATGCCATGCCAGTAGGCCGTATCATATGATAATTTCACATAGAAATCACAATTTTGCAATGTGCATCTTGGCTCCCTCGTAGTTTAAAAGTCTGTTGTTTGAATCAGCAGTATGCCTAATGTAATTGGAGTCACAGTGAAGTGCAGGTAAATAGAGAGAAAAGGCTAGCCAAGCTGCGTTTAATGTTTCAAATAAATGTACCCCTTGGAATGGTTTATAAGGAGTCTGTCTTATATGGCTTGATGGATTGAGATTTTACAGTACTGTATGGCTGTGTGCGTGAGTGGAATAATGTGAGGTGAGGGAGCAATGTCACCGTGAAGGTCATAAACAATGCTTCGGATGCTAATTTTTATTGACGGCTGTTTCCCTCTTTGCCACCCTCCCCCACCTCTGCTACCTCAAGCACCTTGTACTATACACTCATATCACTGGCATTCTTTTTTTTATTTTATAGTGTATGTGTGTGTGTGTGTGTGTGTGCATGCAGGTGTAGAATACTGTAGAATGTGTGTACAGTATGTGTACATGTGTGTGTGCGTGTGGAGGGGGTCTGGTGTGTAGTTGTGTGCATGCATGGATTTTTTGTGTGTATGTGGGGTGTGTGTGTGTGTGTGTGTGTGTGTGTGTGTGTGTGAGTGTGTTGTCAAGGCCTACAGGAGATGTGCCTCCAGGGTGCTGTTTTATCTCACACCTGTTCTATCTGCCTCATAGTTCTCCCTTTATTCAGCAGCCTAATCTGCAGAGATGCTACTAAGCACACATATCTTATTTGATTTCTGCAGGGCAAAGCTCCCCGATTGGTGCCTTTGATAGAACCATCTCCATGGCAATCAGATAAGATGAGTGTTGCATACACAGTCAGCTGAACCAACCACAGCCAATCGTGGACGAGCCACACTCTCAGCCTAATGACTATCACACTGAATGCAGGAAGAGTCCGTACACAGAGAAAATCATGTTGGAGATCCTTGTCACTACCGTGCCACTGCTAATCATGTATTGTTTGGTATGATTTGCATGTATGGTAATTAACGGTTGGTGTTATTTCTAGTTTTGAACACAGCCTGCATTCATGGCTGACAGTTATCCAAATGAACAGAAACCTCCCATACAATTAAACATTTACAGGTCAGTCTACGAATACTTATCCTCTGAACTCAGTAATTTATAGACACTATCGCTGGGGCTTATTGCCCTTTCAGTAGTGAATTTTATACCAATAAAAGCTCTCCTATTATATTTTTAGCTTTCTCCCAAACGAGCTAACCTTTCCAGATATCCACTAACAATACCTTTTCCCCCTGTAGAGCCTAGTGGGCAAGTTGTAAGGCCAGACCACTGCCTACAGGCATGGACTCAGGCACTCTTTAATAAGAGTTAAAATATGACCGGGCTGATGGAGACACAGTGCACTGACCCAGTGGACACACATACACACACATATACACACAACAAAAATCAATACAATTAGTGCATGAGGTCTGGTATTAGTGTGAAGATGAGGAAGAAAAGGCAGTAATCATGAACAAGACTAAAACAATGATTTCCCAAAAACATTCAGCTCCCAGGGGAACACACATTGCTTCACTTTAGGGAAGCACAAATTGGATAACTGTAAAATGTATAACTACCCAGGATTAAAAGTAAGTTCCACCGGGAGTTTCAACCCAGCGGAGAATGAACTGAGAGAGAAAGCACGCAGGGCATCTTTCTTCTTTATGGCAGTAAGGTGTGTGGCCCTCTTGCTCATCAAAGTTTTTGCCAATGGGATAAACACCCAGTTGAAATTAAGCATGTAGAATTTTGCAAAAGCATCCTGCAAGTGCACAGGGAAAACTACAAACAATGCCTGCAGAGCTGAATTAGGCCAACTCCCATTACTTACAAAAATTCAAAAAAGGGCAATCAAATATTGGCTACATCTAAAAAAACAGCAAGCCACACTCCTCTCTCAGCTGATCCTGATGCTCAGTTCACGTAGTTCTAACACTGTTCTGCCTCAAGACCAGCCTGAGATCAAATCAATTAGAGTCAACCAAATTATTCTAACACGACATAAAACTACATCACCAATTGGAATACACAAGCAAAATGCAATATCTGGCCCTAAAAAGACAGCAGAGCATAGCAGATTACCAGACCACAGTGAAAGACATTAAACACAGAACCACGTTGACAAAGTACAGACTCAGCGAGCTCAGCCCGGCCATCGAGACCAGCCGATTATAAGAAAACACGGCTCCCTAAAGAGGAGAGACTCTGCCAGCTGTGCAAAGCAAACCAAGTTCAGACTGAACAACACATTTTAAAACAGTGCACAAAATCAGAACACATTTTTTTTTAGCAAATTCATGCTCAATTGGACCACATCACCAATGCAGACAGAATGCCAGGGAGTGAAATTAGCAATTTAAAATGTTTGGGAAACATTGCTTCACAAAGTGTCCAATCCATTTCCAGTTCTGTAAAAGCATCAAATTAAAAACATTTTACTCTCAACCTCTTCTAACCCGGATCTGGGAACATTTCAGGGGTTTTAGCTGGAGCAAAGATCAAGAAGAAATCCTCTCTATGATTATATTAGGACTTACATACAGTGCAATTCCACACTTGTTTCTAAGAGAATAAATAAAAATCCGCTAAAAATATTGGTGTAGAAAGATTCATAATAGATACAGAAGTCCCTCTCAGCTCATGCGTTTGATGCCTGCTCATTGACAATATTGGTCTAATTGCATTGTCAGTGGCAATGTTGTCTTTTGATTATGAGCGGTCTTTGATTTTTGCAGTGGAAAGCGGAACATTTTCAAACATTTCCAAAACAAGACCCTCACATAAGCCTGCCGGCGCATGCAAAACCAACGAGAAGCGTTTTCCCTTCCATGGCTCAAGCAACTGCTCTGGCCCCTTCACATTAGTGACGTTGTATCCCAAATGTCGAGGAACATGTGGTGTGTGAGGCACGCTTTCCTCTAAACCCCGCTGACCTGGATGTTATCTTGTACACAGCTATGCCGCCCTCCAAAGAGCACATCAATGAGTAAATATGTGGTTTCCGAAAAGAGAAAAGGAGAACATAATCCCCGAGTTTGATGCTGAAGAGGCCTGATTACTTTTGTTGCTTTGTGGATTCGCTGTAAGAGTGGGGGCTGTGAGTCTTCCCCCTGGAGACATGAGAGGGACATCAGAAAGCACAGCGCCTGTCATCTTCCATCCATCCTCCCCATCCCCTTTGCCTGTCATCGACGATTGGATCAGGGATAATGACTCTCACAGGGACCCTCTACAGGAAGGTGGTCATTACGCAGATATGGTGGAAAAGCCGCAAATACAGCCGTCCTTGTGATGGTTAAGAATGTACAACAATAAATAGTCTAACGGCGGCTGAAAGGAAACGAGTTCAGCCACTGCTCATGCAAAGCAGCGCATCGTTTCCTCACCCTTTCCCCTTGCTATCACTATTACACATCATGTAGGAGGGAGAATTGAAAGGAAAAAAATAACAGCATCACTCATTCATCCTTCCTACATACACATGCAGCTTGTTAAATCCCTACACCGGCCCGTTTTACAGCATTTGCATTCATAAATCAGCAGGAGGGATGTGAATAGCCTCTCACTCCTTATTACCTCCGCCAAGGAGGTTATGTTTTCGGTGCCGTATGTTTGTTTGTTTGTCTGTTAGCAGGATTACGGAAAAACTACTGGCCCGATTTTCATGAAACGTTGTGGAAGGGTGTAGCATGGGCCAAGGAAGAACCCATTAAATTTTGGAGCGGATCCGGATCCGGATCCGACTCACAAACAAGCAATAATAGCACGAACCTTGGCGGAGGTCTGTGCTCTCCGAGTGCCCTTCTAGTTTATTATTGTCCCAACCGCTTGAATTCCTCCATCTGGAGTCGAGGGTCATGGCCTCAACAAAACAAGATAAAAAAATATAATGTCAACATATGCATAAAAGCACAGCAGCTGTTTATGGTGTTCTTTTTTTGGCAGATGGGTCCTGGCCATCCTTTTCCCCGGGTCTTACTGCTATATGCACTTAGCGAGCATTTTTAAAGCCACAACTTAAGACAGACCATCTCTCCTCAGCAGTGTGATGAGAGCAAACACCATTATCGGCCAGGCTGTTAGAACTGCCATGTTCTCTGACTGCGGTGGAACACAACCTTAAACTAAGCAAACCTCAGACAGAGAAAATAGCTTAGTGGCTGAGAGGTGTGACTGGAGCTTCACAGGCTCGGGGAGACAGGATGCTCTGTGGATTGGAATTTGATAAAATAACCTGATTATTTTTTTCTTTACATTTGATCATCGTTTATCAAATAAAAGTGATTTGGATGCATGTATTGCAAGATGCGATATAATCCGTCCTATAATAGTGGGCACATTCACAGGTGGCCAACCGCACAGCGATGACAAAATGCTATTGTGCATCAAGAATTTATGGAGAATGCATCACTTTGATATTAACGCTGATATATTGTCGTCATTTCTCTTCATGTCATGGAGAAATCTCTCTCTCACCTCACTCTCTCTCTCTCCTTCTCTCTCTCTCACTCTCTCTCTTTCTCTCCCTCTCTCTTTCTCTCTTTCTCTCTCTCTCTCTATCCCTCTCTCTCTCTCTCTTTCTCTCCCTCTCTCTCACCCTCCATCTCCCTTTACCAACCCCACCCATCTTTCTTTATCTCTCTCTCTCTCTCTCTCTCTCTGTCTCTCTCTCTCCTCCTCTTTCTACCCCTCTTTTCTATCTCTCTCTCTCTCCCACAACTAACACAGCCCACATTCTCCCACTCAAAAGTTGCAGCAGGAGCCACGGGCGAGGCTGTGCCACTTACACTCAGGTTTATAGTCTTGGTTTTATTATACACCTCCCCACGAGGCAGCCCTCAGAGACAATGACACCCCAGACACCTATTTAAAGGGCTTGGTGAGCTGCAGATGAGGGAGCCTGGGCAGTGGCAGGTTGTCATCTGCAGGCCTTGTCTCTGATTATGGGCTCTTAGGATGTTTGGACCGCAGGGTTAGTCCTGCTTCGGAGGCACGGCGAGACTCCATAGGCGGACCGCAAAATGAACAAAAATAAATCCTAATGAACCTTTTAAGCCCTCGCGTCCGTCCGTGGGCTAGGAGCGCCATGTGGAAAACGGTAATGTGAGGGGACAGGGGGAGAAGTGATCTGCCAACAGGGACAACGAGAAAGGGTAGAGGCGCTGTCACTGCTTGGTAAAACCTGCTGATCATCCTCTGAGGTGACAGATGCTGAAGAGGTGATAGTATACTTGTACACATGTAGCACGGGGCAAATGGCTGTTTGTTTGCGTAAGCGTGAGTGTGTGTGTGTGTGTGTGTGTGTGTGTGTGTGTGGGCACTCTATTTCAGTGTATTCCTTTAAAGAGCCCTCTATTGCAAATAAGCAGTCTACTCTCATATCTACTCTAAATCTTATATTCTAAGCCATTATATGAGTGCAAATAGCTCATCAGTAAACTGGATTCACAAACATGACAAGCTATCATTTGAAGTCACTTCTTTCTTCTTAGGATAACAAGCCTTTCATACTCCCTCTGTCAGCATAAAAAAAACCACAAATTAGCCAAACTCCAACAAGCTTCCTTTATCTAGCCACTCTGTGATCAGCTTTCAGGCCTCAAATTCAGCCCATTATCCAGTTTTACTGCTATGGTCTCGCTTGTTATTCCCTAGGCATCACAAAGCTTCTAGCGAAAGGCAGGAAGGGAATACAGCAAGACACAACAAGACACAACGCAAGGGAATGAGGAAACGCACCTCAGAGGAGAAATGAGGAAAGAGAGGCTTTCTGTAACTGTAGATGTGATGGGTAAGATTAAGAGGAAGTGCTGCAGTGTTTTTACTGTAAGTATGTAGGAGGTGGCTGGCTCTACCTGGCACCGAGCCTTGATTTCGGGAATCTGCCGGGGCACAGGCTCAATTATTTCCTACCTGTCATCCCTACTAGCTCTGGACATCCACCTCCAGCCCAGCGGAGGCTCTGATCCATTTTCAGCTCCATGAATCACCCAGCATCTGCACCCACAGACACTATTCACCCACACACAACCAAACATAAGCCTAATTGAAGACTGAGGGCAGCGTAAAGTCCTGCTTGATCATAATGAGAGGGATCTTATACTAGATGGTCATTTGCTAAAGCAGATTGGAGAAAAAATATTTGATGTGAACTCATTAGTTTGGTATGTTGGATAAAAGTGCTTCGACCATAAGAACTACCACTATCTGGAGAACAAACTGACAAAGGAGTACAATTAGATTATATTAGGTCTTGACCTCCCTCTATAGTAACTTTCCTTTATTCTTTTCACTGCCACTGAATTGCACTGGAGAATCATCCCCTAACCCCCTCTACTTAGGTGCGCGAATGTCCCGGCTTTATAAGTACCCCCCCAGTTGCAGCCCCACCCCGCCCACCTCCCTCCACCTTTCCCTCTATCACCCAGAGAACTGGTGGAGAGAGGCCCAGTGAAAGAGGGCACAGAGCACAGGCAGGCTGAGGAGAGAGGTAATTTCTGCTGTCTCACCTCAGCGCTTTCCTCATTTGACTCTGATTAGCTCCAATAATGTATCTCAGACTTTTCAGCTGTTCAAAAGGACGGGGGTGAAAGGAAGTGAGCGAGAGGGGCAAGATGGTGAAGGATACGTCCCCTCCCTCACGACTCCTCCACACCATTAATCTCTCTTTTTTCGCCGTCTTCTTGAGAAAGTGATTACGGCGAGTTAATTGTACTTGAGGAGCTGCTCTATAATGTATATCTTTTACCTTGAAAGAGAGGACTTGCGGTATCAAACTTCAGGGATGACCTGTAACTGTACTGCACCGATCTGTATAAATCTTGGCAGCAAAGGCCTGCACAGCACAGCATCATTCAGTATGATGTGATTTAAAGCTGCAATAAGCGAAATCTTCTGACCACTAGAGGGCGACGGAAACCACAACACATTTGTAAACAACACACAGCAAAGCCACTGCACTACGGAGGCCTGCCAAGGACATACATTGCAAAGCACCGTGCACAAAGGCTAATAGCTAAGCTAAACGTACCTACAGAGAAGTGTCACCAGTTACCAGTCTCACTTTGACAGATCTTTCTCCTGCTGAAGGTTACATGTCCCACACTGACAAGTGAAGAGGTAGGTAGCAAGTTTACTCGCTCGCTTCATCGATTCCGCCATTACGACTATGTTTTTCAGGAGTGGGAGGAGACAAGCTAGTTTTTAAAACAATGAAAAGCTACTGAATGGACCGGGAGGAGATTCGCTCCGGAGCGGAATTTGACAACAAGCTTTAGACAAGAGGTGAAAACAGCAACACAGCTGGCTGCTGTGTGGATATTGGTTTAAATCATTATGTCTCAATGAAATCTCCACATAGCAGACATTAGTTTCAGGATTGGTTATAAGGTCTGATATCGCTTATTGCAGGTTAAAACATTTCGGGCAGCACTGTGGCATTCAAGCATCTGAGTTGGCAAGCATCCGTCCTGCTGAAGTGTCCTCGAGCAACACTGAATCCCTACCAGATCCAAGTCTGTTACTCTACAGGTGTTGGAAAGAGGATTTGCCTGCAGGGATCGAAAGGTATTGCTTCAATTAAAACAATTAGCCAAGAGAAAGAGCACTTGACTTTAGAGCAGAGATATTAAGTGTTTTGAAACATTGTCTGAAAATTGCTGTAATATAATTTATTAATAGTATTATCATGCTATTGTGTCATAGTCATAAGCAGGCAATGTAGACTAGACCTAATTAAGACTAATTTAATCACCAATCGTGTTTTTTTCCATCGCAGTTTCAAACACTAGAGGCCATGTAGGAGATCCGGCAAAGCAAATAATGCAAAAACTGGCCATAGTTATATATTGTGAATGCAAAAGCTATAATCATCATTGATTAACTCAAAACAGAGAAAACACGGTTTTCTCTTCAGCATTGATTGCTTATCTTTATTTATAGAGCTGTCCGAACGTCTCTGAAGACTCTTCAAAATCCATACACATCCAACAGCCCTGCACTATGTGAAGGCTGTCCACTTCCTCATATACTTTATACAGCTCTTGTTTTTCTCTGGCCTTATAAAAGCTATAGCGGTTGTTCACCACTGGAAAAGCCACAGTGATGGTTTGTGATTTCACGAGTGCAGTTAACCCACACAAGGATGGATATAAAGGAAATAATAGATAAACCAAATAAAATGAATATATCCAAAAGATTAAAAAATGTCTACATGGGTAATTCACTGGCAATTCAAAAATACACAATTAATAAAAAAAATAAATAAATACACTACCAACAAGTTTGGACACACCACACTTTTCTTTATTTTTACTATTTTCCACATTTTAGAATAATAGTAAAGACATCATAACTATGAAATGACACAAATGGTCCAAACTTGTGTATAAGAGCCCTAATACAGTAATAGATGTGTAACTATGAAACATTATAACATCAATATATTGAATGTTACTAATGCTAGCAAGGGGAAATGACCACTGTTGGGAGTTGGAAATCAAATGCCAATCCCCTGACAAAACGATCACGTCGGCATTTACACTCACACACACACACACATGCACAGAAACACACACGCACAACACACAATGTCTGCAGGATACCCAGTGGTCATCAAGCAGTGTCTCTTTCTTTCAGCTCAGACAAAAGCTTGTGACATGTTCATTAAGCAGCAGGGATCCCATTACCGCACTCAACAGCCTCCCTGTCACAATGCTCACACATAATTAGTTACACATGCAGCCTCAGGAATGCTAATTGTTATTCTCCTCCCCTCGCTCTCTCTCCTTTCTATCCGTACAGTTTCTCACATCCTCCTTCCTTTCCCCCTCTTTTGTTCGCTCCGCAGGTGGCATGGTGTGCCACTTTTAGACTGTCAAAGTTGGTCAGAAAAGTGTTCAAATTACAGTTTGAATTGTCCTGCTGTGAATCTATTAACATCATTGTGGAGACAGAAAGAGAGAGAGAGAGAGGGGGGGGGGGGGGGGGGGGATGGCAGACTGTAGGGGTTAGACATCAATCAGTTTTAGAAGCCAAATGTGTTATTCACATGTCCTGGGACAACTCTCTTTATATCCCTCCTTATCTCTTTCTATCTCTCTCTCACTCCATTATCCATCACTGAGTGGTATGGGTCAGCAAAAGTGATAAAAATGCATAGTGATGTGGTGATGGTCAGTGGAAGGGTCTGCTGTAATTGCACAGTTGTGACGAGCCTTTCTAGTATTTGCCATTATTTCCGGATGCCCATCCCGGTCCTATATGAAAATGATCATCTCTCCATTGACTTTTGAAACCAGAAAGCCAAGAGTCTGATCTGAAATTCATTAAGCAGCACCGCCTGGGGCTGCACCATTAACAGTGAATGGGAGACAAACTGTGGACTCATTACATTTTTTTTTTGTCCTAGAAAATCATCCTTGGTGCTGTCAGCAGCCACATTTCCACGCCACAGCCACATTTTCTCCATCTCTGCTAATTGATTCTTAATGGACTTGTATATCACAGATTAGGGCCAATACTCACACAGTTGGTTTTATTGTTTCTGGTGACACTCTAAATGGAAATTGTGCAACTTTGCTCTTGTAACGGTTCTTTGGCTCGGATTGTATAGCTGTAGTTATAAAGTCCTTTTTCAGAGGGTCCTGGAAGAAACTTATCGATGGTTCTGTCTATAATAAAATGCCTTGTACTGAAGAAAATACTAAAATAATAAGTGAGTAATAGATAATAAGTATCTTTATATTTGATGGAGCAGCAATGATGAACTTATACCTCTATGGCTTGTTACAGTAACTAAGTTTTTTTATATATAAAGAGATCAAAGTGGGCATTTCATTTTTCTAGCTGTTTTTCACTTTTATTTCCCATAAGCTTCTCTGAGACTATTACTATTACATATCGTATAAAACTGAATAATTGGGATTGTTTGTTTCATTCCTAAATGTATTGCCAGATTTTTATGACACAGACTGACACTGACAGCAAAATGCAAGTTTTAATTTGTTTGGACGCTTTATAATTAATGTATGTGATATTGTATGTATTGTTTGATTGTAAACACTGAAATAAAGTAGAAGTGTGTTTTTCTATTAAAGTCCAAATCCATAATTGTAGTGCTGGAAAAAAAAAATCATTGTCAAAGTGATTGACTGAACGTTTGATACAAACAATGTGGAAGCTATTTTTAGTTGTTTTTATTGTGCACAGTGAATCTTTAAGATACTTGCACAAAGGAATAATTGAGTCAACAATTTTGTGATATTCCCTTTTACCATTAAAAGGGTTAGGGTTACTCACCATATGGTGAATAATTTTAAATTATGCGTCAGTTTTGTGCAGGAAATTGGTAGATTTACTAGGAATATGATACAAAAATAACATACTGTTTTGAACTACCAGGGACTGCTTTCCCTGTTGAAATGTTTCACCAAGCCTCTACGTTCCCGTCTTCCCCCCCACAAGACTTCAAGTGTGACCTGTTTTCTTTACAGAACGTCTGTCTCAATATGCTTTATACACTCCTTAATGCACTTGACATTATATATAATCCAAGAGAATGCTGAGGATGGATAAAGATCCCAGAAATTTACTTGCCAACCACAAACTATCAAGAATTCTTCAGAAGGTGAGTTAGCCGACAAGAATGAATGGGAAGCCCCAAGATTCATTACGAGAAATGGGCAAAGCTGGTTCTGGCAGGACACTCTCAGTCATGCTGATAGCTGACCCTCCAATCATCTCACACACACATCCTTGTATGCTGCTGACACTGTGCCATTGCTGCTGCTGCTATTGCTTACAGTTCTCTTTCAGCCGCCGCCACCTCAGCCTCCACCTGCTTTGGTTCTGCTCCGTACTGCACACACCCCAAGGGGCTTTACTCTCTGTAGCTTATTCCCATGGGGCTTTATCTCGCAGTGCTCCCTGCTTATTCATTTGTTATGTGCTATGCTTTTATTCTGTATGCTGTTATGCTTCATTACTACAGCATGGAGCACCCTATAGAACCATACCGCCAAGTCAAATTGTATTCCCATTTCAATTTGTTGTCAGTTGTAATGAATGTTTAAACTACTGACGTGATTTCTGACAGAACTACACATTATGTCCAAACTAGACTGTTGCTGTTATTCACGTCACATTTTTCAGATGGGCAATAGTACTGTAAAGGTGACGTGTTTAGGCGAGAGTCCGAAAAACTTAAGGAGGGTGGATTTGCCAGAACAACTGAACAAGTTTGTATCCATTGGAAAGCTGCATACTACAGAGCTAAAAAGCAAAACTCAACCAGTGGCTCTAACTCACACACACTTCAACCTCCTTAATTAATCTTCACTTATTTTTGTAGATGCAAAGTACCTCATAGATCCAGAAAGTAACTCACTCATGGTTAGCCTGTCTGTCCCTAGTGAATTGATGGCACACAGGATGCTGAGAATCACTGCATGGTCTGCAGTACTGCTGAACTGTGTAGGCTGCTTCACATCTATGGCACTGTGTCTTTGTTTAGCAATAGAACCTCCAATTCCCACAATTCTGTCTGGAAAATCAAAATAAGTTCTTCACTAATATTGTAAATGGGATTATCATGGGGAGTTGTCAAATCATGCAATCATGCGCACAGCTTAATCAGACTATTACTTCCTCATTGCACTGACAATAGCCACATTATTGTGCACATGTACTGTAAACATAGTGGCTGATAGCATCATCATACAATCAGTGGCTATCAGATCATGTCAAACTTGTTTTTCTTTTGCAGGGAAAAGTGGAAGAAGCAATATTTTAGATTGTTCAGCTAAGATTGTCTGATTGGTGACAACAGATCCAATCTCTGTCAAATTACTTTTGAACAATGCTCTCCATTTTGCCAACAGTGGAAACTACTTCAAGGATGGCTGTTTAAGATTGAATAATGAAGCAAAGTGAAATATTAATTTAGGATGAGTGCCACACAAGTCGTGATCAGTCACTTACCAACCTGCAAATATATAGGCTAAAATAATTAGAATGCATGCAACAGTGTGACAGCATTTTGTTCTGTTGCACATTTTGCTGCTGAACCCTGCCTCTGAGCGCAGACATTACGTTTTTATTGTAACAAAACGATTTCTAAGATGCTCTTTTTCCTAAGAGAGAGAGAGAGAAGCAAGTTGAGCTATTTAAAAAGACATTTTGTCTTTCATTTTGGAATTGTTCCACCACTGTTCTTCTGGTGTGGGTTTTGATGGTAATGACTTGATGTGTGTGTGTGTGTGTGTGTGTGTGTGTGTGTGTGTGTGTCTCTCTTGGCTCCTGTCCTGGCCATGAGGTTAACTCATTCTATGTTTTTGTCCAGTTCAACTCTCGACATTGAAGATAACTGTGGGATCATATGTTAGGAGGGTCAATGTCCTCATAGGCTGATTGATACAGTACCAGTAATAATACTTTAAGTATTAATAATTGTAACATCGAGATACAATGTACAAACGTCATACATGTAGTCCTCAATGGATAGAGTACATTTTTGTCAAAATGGTACAGATGATCTATTGTAGTCCTGATACACTGGATGTATACTGTATATACTATATGGTACATTCATACTGCAGGTTACTGCCCCTGTTTCTAGGTTGCGATATTTTTTCTGTCTTGGTTGAGAGGAGGGGCTGGTTGGTTGATGTATTGTACCATGCTATAGTTGGGACATACAGAGACAAGAAGTCACATGGTGCCTGGGAAGAATAGAGGTGGTGGCCCATCTCTGAGATGTGTTAATTGAAACACAGGGGGCTGCTACTAGCTGTGGCAGACCAATAATACAGTAGAGCTGCCCCACACCAAAATGATCCTTCACTCCTTGGAGTCATCTCTCCTTCTATCCCTCTCTCCTCTCTCTCTCTCTCTCTCTCTCTCTCCCTCTTTCTCTCTCTCAATTCAATTCAATGAGCTTTATTGGCATGACATACATGTACACATGTTGCCAAAGCATAGATTCAAACATAAATGAAATAGAGATAAAGTCAAATAAATTGAAATAAACTGCATATTAAATCAATAGATTATCTCTCTCTCTCTCTCTCTCTCTCTCTCTCTCTCTCTCTCATGATTCCTTCTCTCCAACCATCTTCCCAGCTCTTACAGCCATATGTGTAGGCCACTGCGCCCCACATGACTAGCAACCTCCACAGGTACCGTTATCGAATAACTGTCAGGAAGCAAGTTTCATCGCCTACACATTTTCATAACGCATCTGTGTTTCTCAATCTTGACAGATCCCTGCTTTCAGCTAGGGATCCCCGGCAGTATCTGAGACAACAGTGTCACCTACGGGCCGAGGAGGGATCCGCATTCTACCTGTCAGGTCCAGTCAACCTACTGGGTACTGTACATGTAAAACGGCATTTTTACATCGCTCATGAAATACTCCGGCACTCCGGTGCCTGAATACATCATTTGTTCGACGCGCACAACCTGTGTTCTCCACACAGTCTGATTAATAAAGCCCTGCTAGATGCTGAGCAAATAGACATGGTGAATTTCAAAAGAACAAGAAAGGGAGCGGATTGTGAATAATTCATTCTTCTGTTGCGCTTCTCATTACTGTAATTACATAGTCATTGTTCTCTGACAGGGAAGAAACGTAAAATTACAATTTAGGCAGAGAAATTGTCATTTGTAGCAGTAATTGACGCTAATAAAATGATTCTTCCTTTTTTTTCCCCCCGTGGATCATATGCTAATCAAAATGTGAAGTATTAAAGATGACACTAACGGGCGTGATAAGCGGCTAATGAAAGAGGGGAGGCAAGCGGGATAGTAATAGACATACTCCCGCTAATAAGTTCCTGTTCATTAGAGCATGCACACTGTACCCTCCTCCTGTCTCGTCTGTTTCTTCTGACTGACAGCTTTGACAGCCTTTCCTGTCAAAGAGAAACTTTTGACCGCATCCTCACACAAAGCATTCATATTTCACAGCGCCAGTAAGCAAGTTATAAGCCTCTTTATATATGGATCAGTAGTGTACTATTATTGGAGGGTGACATAAGCCTCTACTTGACTCTCTATTTAAAAATAGATGACACTGTCTATAATGCCAGCATTTTGATGACATTCTCTTGTCTGGCAGGATGTCTTTGCTGCCTCTCACCATGTTGGTAGGCTGACTCACACAGAGTGGAGTTGATATGACAGACTTTGATCTCTCCCACTCTGTCTCTCCCTTTTGCTATTCCCCCAATGGACTTCTGCATATGTCGACCCACATCCACCCTGAAAAAGCAGAACGAAGATCCATGAAATGAGATGCCAAATACTAGACTCTCCTTGTGACATGGTAAAAAAAAAAAAAAAAAAAAAAAAAAAAAAGTGAGACAGAGAAAGAATAATAATAAAAAAAAATAAAAATAAAAAGAAGTTGAGAACAGGGGGAAAGCAGGCCAGGCCATTGGCCATAATGAATAGTGTGTGACTCCAGTTCACTGGTGATGGGCGTATTAATCTTACTGCAGTAAAATCTGGTCAGGCATTCACAGTGGGACGGCACCAAGCGCGGCTTAGGCCCCAAATTACACCCTGGAGGGACTTTACCCTTTAGAAAGAGGATGGAAAACTGCTCGAAAACAGCCGGAAAATAGCACCTGCGTTGCAAATAGGCAGCAGAGGGGCTGTGGGGAGGGCTGCAGGCGACGAGTCTGTAACCCAATGTAGGTAGGAGGGTGCCAGGGAGCTGGAGGGAGATCAGGAGCGGAGCTGGGTTAGATAGAACTGTAGCTGTCTGGTGCACATGGGGAGATGAGGGGAACTCTCAGAGATAATCATGCTAATACTGAATTCCCTCATTACCTCTGGGGCTGAGCTGTGGGCACGAGTCCAAGAGAGAGAGGGAGAGAGAGAGAGAGAGAAGAGAGAGAGAGAGAGAGAGAGAGGAAAGAGAGAGAGAGAAATTGCAGAGGGCAGTATATAACCATGCAGCAGAGCAGAGTGAGCTCTTTGTGCACTCTGGGGAACAGAGCCAGTATGTTGATCATAGGGATCTACGGCATGTGGAAAGGGCATTTGTGCCGGCCTACAGGGATAATAAGATATGCTGTTTGGACATGCAATGCATGTTACACACTGGTGTTTCTGTGCTGATTAAATATGAAATCATACTGTATGTGACGGCCGCACGGCTTGATATATCTATATTACATGAAGACAAAATAATTGAGTTTATTTATTCAGTGTCGCCTATTGTTTCCTCTCCACACATACTGATGGAGCTTGTGTTGGAGAAGCTCTCAAAGAAGCCTGACATACTTTCTCACAGACTTCTCCCTGCTTGAGCCTATTATACAATTCAACACCGCTCAAAGTCACTTCAATTACCAACATGATGCTGTTAGCGCCCTCAACGACGTACGGCTGATCCCAAGAGGTTTTTGTATTGGTACAATGCTATAGATCAGATTTAGATCTCAGATCAAAGATGTTACGTTTTGCTCAAGCCCTAATTGGCGTCAAGCAAAAATAGAATATTTGAACTTCCTCTGATCACTGTCAATATAGGACAACAGCAGATATAAAGAGTGACAAGGTTCACCAAAGTTGCTGTTTTGACATGTTTCATTCTGCTTGAGTATCGTGTTTGATCTGTTTCATCTGTCCAGTTTTCATTTGGAAAGATATTTGCTGGATATGATTGATGTGAAATGAAAAAGAAAATGTAAATAGATGGCAAACATCCATTTTGAACAACGTGAACAATGTAATCACTTTGCAATTTACTATTCTTTGCTTAGTAGTTCGACCTAGCAACGCGGTGTGGCTGATTTGAATAGAGACATGATTGTATCTTTTGGATAACAGGATGGGCACTGACTTAACTCAATATCACACGCCTGTTAATATCTGATGTCCTCTTCAAAGACAGCACATCTTGTGAATGGCACAAAGGGAAATGCATGATAACTGAAAGAGGAGAGATTCTCAGCATGGTGCATATGAACTCCAACAAAGACTCCACATATAATAAAGCCGCTTTTGATTCCCCATTCCCTGTCAGTGTTTTGTGATGCTCACTGGGATCCGTGGGACGCACACCAAAGCTAATTGTCATCTGTCAGTCTCCGCACAGACACCTGTGGATCACAGCGTGTCGGCGGAAGCTATTTTGAGAGTGGATCAAAGTTTGAGGAGATTGACTACAGTGAGGCGGTCAGGTCGTCAGCAGCTCTAGGTGAGACTAAAATAAGCTTGTCCTAAATAGTGATCATCACTCAAAGAGAAGCAAAACTGGGATTCAAGGAGCAAATTCAAGGCTCAAACAGGCCGGGAAACAGATACTGTTGAAAAGCCATCTGTAAATGGGTAACCCTGATGAAGCCGTTTTCATGTATTCTTTTCAAGCACCCAGCCACTAATGCTATCTATGTGCCTCCAGCTACTTTCAACAAGCAAAAAGAACAAATTCTCTTAGGTCCTCTTACCTAAACTGTCAGCACCTCGTTCATCATGATGAAATAAGGAAAACAAATGTTGTGCTACATAATAACACAGGGGAAGATTTCTCTTAAGGTTAAACACTATTTTAAGCAACCATATGAACAATGGCTTTAAGCAATTTAACTTTCCCTCTCTGGGCTTTGAGTGTGTTTATAAGTGTGTCTGTGTTTGTGTATGTGTGCGTGTCCATGAGTGTGTGCTTGCCTGCTCGAGTGTGTGCATGTGTGTGTGTGTTTTTGAGAGAGCAAATGAGAAAGAACAGAGCCATGGGACTATAAAAGTTATGTCAGGGGTGTGTGTGTGTGTGTGTGTATGACTGTGTGTGTGGGTGTGTGCGTGTGCTGGAATCCACCCCTATGCAAATACCTACCTGGTATGAACCTGGCCAGAGAGCCAATTGGAGAAGGATAAGGAAGTTAGGAGGATAAAATACCCATTGTGGTGGGGCAGCACCTAGTGCGACTGTGTCTGACACCTGTTAATTGAAAGATTTCGGGAGCAAAAGAACACACCTCGTGGCACTGTAAACACTAGTCCTCTAGAGTATTGGAATCTGCAAAAACTTCATTGATCTGTATTCACCTGAGCTGAGAGTGGGACTACGTGACGCCTCTCATCCTATCACAGGCCTGGTCGGACCCATTCTACAGCTCTGGTAGGCTGCCATACTAGAATCAATACTACGCAACCAGCAGTGCTCCTATATTGTTAAAATGACTGGAGGTTGGTCTGATAGGCTTTATGTGTTTTAATACTAAACAGGCATGAGAGATCCCTGCTGAAGTTAATCCTGACAGCATTTTTTAGATTCTTTACATGTATTCATTTGGCCAACATTGTTGTGGCCGACATTGTTGATTAGCTGTTCTGTAAATGGTTAGGGTTAATGCTCAGGTACGGAAAGGCTGGAAATGTACGGAAGAAGAAATTGGTTGCACAAAATGTTTTGGCAAAGTATGGAAAAATACTTTTTTTCTGGCCCCTGGCCATATCAGGTACCGAGACATTTGTTGTCGTGAAGAGTAATCTTCAGTTATAGAGCGATGGCATAGCCAACAGGGGCTGGGCATTATGACTACCAACCAAAACCTTCAAGTCAAGTCAAGAAATTGCAGTATGGAATTTTTAAATCGAAACAGCACCAAAAAACCAAACATCCAACCATACAGGAATACTTTTGCTTACATTCACTGAGAAATTATAAAATTCCTGAGAAGTTTCATGTAATGCTATCTCACATTTATGTGTTAAAGCTGGAATCTAGGAGTTTTTCCTAGTAATAAATAGTTATTTTATCCATCTGGACCAGAGTCAGGTTAGACAATACCAGCTGGCAGTATTATCTTAGTTGGAGACACTCTCTATTGACTGTTTTTTTGACCAGGTAGGATGAAAGTCTGCTAACTATCCAACTAATATTAGCTAACAGGTTACCGACGCTTGGTACCTGAGTGCTAATAGCTAGTTAGCATACTAGCCTAGATACATTGTATTACATTACATTGTAAATAATGTGTGGCCAACCTGACTGATATGGTAGCAGCACAAACTGTAGGCTACTGTAGGTTACTGTCAAGTCGCAATATTTACACCATCATAAGCAATGTTATTGCCTAATTTCATTACAAAAGTTACAGTCATTGAAAGTCAAATTACCTGGTCCAGGGATGTGGGAACTGTTTACTGGTGAGCTGATGGCATATAGCTACACTTTCTTTGATAATACAATACTTCCATGGTTGTTTGGTTGTAGTCTGAACATCATTTCAAATACTTTTCGCCACCAGAGGGGGAGACAAAACAGGGAAATCGGAGAATTCCCGGATTTCAGCTTTAACTTATTATTTATTCTTTTCTACTGGTCCTTTTTCAGCACACTTAGAAAACATTACCAGTACATTACCTCCTCAGTCCATTTCAGATGATGTGTCAGGTTACATATTTCATGCCATGGCATCAATGATGATCTTAATTAAGGGTTAGCATTAAAGCTAATATATATATCTCTCTATATAATATATAGAGAAGGCAAAAAAAGAAAAAGAAAAAGAAATAAATGTCAAATTGTATCATTTAGATTCAATGCCATCATAGGGCCAGTCTGAGTGAAATGAAAGCAGCAGTCATATGAAGAGTGGATACAACACCTGGTGTACACTTCAGACAGAGCATGGCAAACCTCCACACGTCATCACAAAGGCATATGCCACAGAGTGAATTACAGAACAACTTAGCTAACAGGATATTGATCCACGTGTCTTCCTTCTTCTATGTTTCCTTTCTTCTAGCACTGGTACATGATTGTGGTATTGACAGAAACTCTTGGTGCTTTGTTGATAAGATACCTGCTTGACAGAGATAGACAGCGGTGAGGGTTAACACACAGCATAAGGCGTTTGAGGAGACTTGGCAGACTGTCAGCTGTGGCGCTGATCTACCTTGGCATAACTGCATGTGTCACATATCTCCTGAGGAAATCTCAGTCAGGGATCTTGACTTAGGTTCTCAGAAAACTGATTTTCCTAATCTTAAAAGAGATTATGTTGTCTGCTATGTCAATAAGTTGTTAAACTGGCACATACAGTACAGTATTTACTGTAAAAATGTCTGATTGGTCTTAGTGTAAGTACCTTTATATCCGGGTATCGCCAAGATCTGGCACTGATCAGGTGAAATGTGGGTCACTGTGTAAAGAACCGGCTTCATTGTGCAACAAACTGAAACCGGTGTTGCTCACCATGTTAAACTTTGACAGATTGATGATAATATGATAAGTCAGTGTGGCTAACGTTTACGACGCCAATATATCAGGTAATTCAGACAAACACTGTAACTCATTCCATCTTTTTATTTGTCATCTCACATTGAGGATCAGGTTTCAAGTTTAAAGGGCATTTCACAATAATTCACTTTACAAAATAATGCAGCTTTTGTTTCAAATTAGGAAAATGTCAACGGAGACGGATGGTGTGAACAACATAATGCAAAACATGGGTATAAATACCACAGAGTAGATGACCCAGTAGTTTATTTTGGCAGGAGTATTAACAGTTTGAATTGACACAAGGAGGAGAGGCAACAGTTTGCCATTTGCTGTAGCTGACTCATGCCACAAACTGTCAGACTACAGTTCCACGTAAGACTAGCAACAGAGTAACATGGAACTGGATATTGGTAAACAGTGTCAGACATGACTCAGCTATTGTGGCAAGTACAAAACCTTTCCACCTCACACAGGACAAAATATTAGTACAGCTGCTGGAATTCCGAGCAGCTTTATTTACATGGAATGCAAATATACTTGTGGTTAAGTTTGAACCATGCCTCTATTTACCCCTATATGTATACAGTAGAGCAAACTCTAATTACAAATGTGGAGCATGAGAGGGAGTGCAGCCTGCGCTAGCCACTGAAGAACATGCCACTAAAAACCTCCCAGGGAAAATCAGCAGCTACAATAGCTATTGTAGTACAAACTATTAACTATTCATTTTAATTAAGTTCCTTTTTCTATGTCACTCTTAAGGCCTTTTTGAGCATTTATACACTGAGCTGCAGATACCTCGGACAGTCTGAGACAAGCATAATTATAGAAATGACCAACAGATTATATGGAAGTGTTAGAACTGTGTACAAACAAATAAGCCTCCATTTATATAAAAAGACTTACTTTAGGCTTACTTTCAAATGTGTAATGAACAGCAGGTAGAACCCACAGCTGTTGCATACCAGCACTGTGCTAACACAGAATCCCTTTGTTTTACTACAGCGCTGACAGTGCTAATGCTTTTTACAAGCACCTTTGCATGGCATATTAACCATGGCAAACAAAAATGAAATATAACAAATAAAGCACTGTAGGTAAACAGTACTTTATCATAATAGTTTATGTTTTTCCACAATATTTTATGTTAATATTTTAAAATAAAACCTAATCTTAGTATTTGTTCATTTTCACTCCATCCATAAATTACTCACAATAATTCCCCGTGCTTTCGGTCTCCTTCCACAGCCCCTGGGCCATGGTACATCAGAGTGCAGCAGCTGCAATATGAGCATCACTCCATCCACCACCCTCGAGAGCCAGCTGCCCACTACGTGGAGCCCTAACCCTTACCCTGATGGTGAGGAGCCTGACCCCGACCATGACACACACTGCCGGCCTTAATGAGGCTTACGCTTCTCCTGGCATAATCCACACGGTCCTCACTGAAGTAGATTCGTTAATTAAATTGTCTGAATGAGTAATGTCTTAAAAATGCCTGAAGAAAATATGATAATTTTATTCTGCTGAAGAGTTCTGATTGTTCTCTATTCAGAGACTGCAATGTAAAAAGGCCTGTTCTCTTGTTGGTTTATGAAACTACAATGTACAATGAAATTCTATTCAGCAATTGACAGCTGATGTGTTCCTCACCTGGGAGGCTCACAGCTCTAAAAACACAAGGTTTGATTTAGGGATTCCCCACAGAGAAGTAGTACAACAGCTCTTTCAGTAAACTGCTCTGCTGGATTAATTATTGACAAATGCGTTTGGTACTGGAGTTAATATTTCCTCATCACAAGCATATTGACGTTAAAACAGAATTCATTCTCCAATACAGTTGAATACAGCTTTAAAAATGGATCAATACGCTTCTACTTTGATCTTTGACCTCTAACCTCTATCCCCAGTTTCAATGGTGATGCCTGGTTACACAAGTCGCCTGTGGTCCCATGACTCCCAGCCCCAGTACTGGAGCAAGTACCAGGTGTGGGAGTGGCTGCAGCAGGTCATGGACATGCACCAGATCGACGCCTCCAACATCCCCTTCCAGAACTTTGATATGGATGGCCGCCAACTCTGCAGCCTGAGCTACCAGGACTTCATCCGCGCCGCTGGCAGTGTGGGACCCCTTCTCTTCCACAGCCTCGCAGAGCTCAAGTGGAGCGGTGCGTTTGAAGGGGGACCGAAGGGAAAAAACAAAAGATGATTAGTCCCAGTAAAAGTGGAGCTGGATGTTTGAAGTCGGATTTGGAAAAGGGTCTTGATCAAGGGTTGCTGAGAGGTGATCACAGCGCGGGGCGAGGGTCTCACTGCATGGCGTTGCTGAGGAGAGGAGGGCCGCTTAAAGCAAGGGAGATGATGGATTCAGCGTTTGCTCTTGCTAGAGCCAGTCTCCTAAGAAAGCACAGAGGGGGGTGTGGAGCTAGGAAACAAGCTGAGAACTGGCTCAGGCATCTTTCTAATTGGAGTTTCAGTAGTTCATAGGCCCAAGGTTTCACCTTTGGGGGAGAAACTTAGAAACACTGTAACTATTGTGTGTGGTTAGCATGTGCAGTAGACCAACTGTTTTGAAACAATGCAATTTCTTGTGTAACATCATGCCATTAATTATGCAATCACATCTGATTTGCATCAACAGTTGTAGTTCAAGGCAACACTTATGAATACAAGAAAGTAAAAAAAAAAAAACAGGAACAGCAAGTTTAACCTCCAAGGCGCTGCATACCAACTGCAGAGAAATTCAGGTTAAACCAAACTAGAGTACAATGCTTCAGTTGTTATTGTTGATAAAAAACTTTTTAAAGGTGCTAAGTGTAGCATTTTTAAACATTAATATATCATTGTCAAATTGTGACACCTTGGTATCACAAACACATGAGAGCATGTTGGTTGGCAGCCTCTGCCTCACTCCAGTAGTATTGTTAGTGTTTCCTTCCTGCTTCCTGTAAAAAAGGGTTGTTCCTTCTTCTTTGTTGCAAATCCTTTCTCCCAGTCCCTGGTGTGGCATTTGTTTTGAAGAGCAAGAAGAAAGATAAAAGATAAACATTTCGGAAGTGATTTTTCCATTGGCCTCCCACTCCTTCCACCATGTGGCATTGTGAGAAACTCTGACGGTTTAAGCTGTTTGTGCTGGAAGAACAACGGCCCTCCTGTTTTGTGCCGTAAAGCAATATTCCTTTGTGCCATAAAGCAAAACAGCAGATTTTCTGCAAAACCCAATCCAGTCGCTTACAATGTAAAATGCAGTGTAGAGGCTGGTAGAGGCTGCCAATATCTTTGATGATGGTTGGTGATGGTCTCATCTGTTTACACTAACGTCTCAAAATGAATGTGGCAATGATTTATTGATAATAAAATGATACCCCATATCACCTTTATACCCTGGTTTGAGGTCATAGTTAAAAGCACACAATCATGACCATTCCCTCTTATCTCTACACAGGTCAGTACCATGTGGAAATAGGACAACTGGAAATCAAACCAACAGAATGTAAGCTAAGCTCAAGTTATCAACCAATAACTCAATCAATAAAATATAGGATCTGCCTGCCCACAATTGATCAGAAAAATCTAATTATTTCCTTTGAAAATTCATAAACCCACTAACTTCTTCATAAATTCTGTTTCCATTTGCCTTTTTCTTTTTACAGTAGATTTCTCTTGTCCATTTCCAGATACCAGCTATCCACCTGGAGGTAAATATAGCAAGCTAATGCATTTACCCATACATATACAGTATAATGTTCATTTGTTTTGATGATGATCATGCAACAGACAAATGAAATGTTGACTTCAATTTTTTTGTCTTTTAACTTAGAAATCTATGATCCCCCGTATCAACCCCTGGCACCTGTTGCCTCTCCCACCCCTTCTAGCCCTGGTAAAGTATTCATGATATACTGTAGTCTACATAAAGAAGAACTATCCAAACTCAAAAGCTGATAAATCCATACAGCTCCTCTTGCTGCTTGTAGTACAGGACCAAAAGGGAAAATGAAACAAGAGTGGTGAATAAACAGTGGTGTTGCAAGCCAAGTACAGTAACGTCTGTAAATACCAAGTATGCCGTCCCACCGGGACGGCATACTTGGTATTAGCCAGAAAACACTCTCAAATAAATAACATGATTGAAACAAATTGGATAGAAGGATTCAATAATAATTTGATTTCTTTTATGTGTACCATTTTCAGACATAAAAAGATCTTACAATCGTCCTCATCAGGTCAGAAAACACAGTAAGTAAAATCTAATATATCATCCTTATATATTATCCATTATGTTTTTGAATATATATGTTATGATATGATATGCAAATTCTTACGATTCAATTTACATTGCAAACGCAAATCTTTTCCCCACAGACCCGAGGGGGACTCACTTGTGGGAGTTCATCAGGGACATTCTACTGAACCCAGACCGCAACCCAGGACTGATCAAGTGGGAGGACCGGACAGAGGGCGTGTTCCGCTTCCTAAAGTCAGAGGCAGTGGCACAGTTATGGGGCAAGAAGAAGAATAACAGCAGCATGACCTATGAGAAACTAAGTCGGGCAATGAGGTATGAGTATAGCAGCGCAGCTATTGCAAAATTTGGTTACACAAATACAAAACCTCACACTTGCCCACTATAATCACACACCCACATACACACACATACACCAATTGTTTGAATTTGCTTTTCCTAGTTTTCACATACATATACAGTTACAGTTCATACATCAGCATACATACTAAAAATATACGCACTCATGGAAGGCGCTGTGGTGTGTTCATCTGAAACTCTATTGAAACTAAAACTCTATTGGTAGATGGTAGATGATGAAACACCACGTTTCCAAAAGAAATTCCATCAGTTGGTGTTTCATTTATAATGGTGGGAAAAGCTGTTACAGGGGCCGGTTCACAATCTCCCTGCAGTATTCATCTGGGTTGAGATCTGGTAGCTAAGACGGCCACAACATGTAGTTCACATTGATATTAATGCTCATCAAACTATTCAGTGACCACTCAGGAAGAGACTGTGCCCATCAAGTGTTTGAATGCAGTTGGTTACATAGCTGGCTTTGTATTTATTCACATTTCGCTCGAAGCGACTGAATGGACTGAAATCTTTACTGAAGAACAAACTCCATGTGTTTTCAATATAATTTCCATCTTTCATTTACACAGGGGTTTCCTTTATTTTGGCAATTGCTCCTAAAATCTGTGATGAGGAGGAAACTAAATTTCACACTGCATTGTTTCTAATCCAATGTACTTCAGCCGCTTATAATGTACTTGCGATAGAAATGATTGCTGTAACAACTAAGAAATGTATTTATTTATTTTGAAAGTACTTCAAATGTTTATTTGGTAACAACATTAAGAGTTACAGATCTACAACCAACTAATTCAACTCATTAAAACAAATATCCACCATTTTCCATTGACAATGGCCTAGAAAGGACTCATTTTTTGGACTGCTTGAGTTTTTGAGCCCCCCCCCCCAAAAAAAATGAGCTGCGATACCCTTCTTCTCAGAAAACCATCCTGGGTTCTGTCACAGTCACAGCTTTACATTCAAATGAGCTCATGAGCCTAATTTCATTGTAGTGTGAACAGTTAAGAAGCAGAAAATGTGCCCTCAGGTACTGCCACTGTGTCCTCAAAGCTGATTTTCTATTCACTGTGGTGAAACTCAAGGATTTGCACTTTGATGACATCACCAAGACAGACTGGTTCTCTCCTTTCCAGCTCTGGTTCAGGATTCTTTAAATCCACAATTCAAGGCTTAACGGTCCAAGATAATAGGAATAGCATGACTCGTTATGAGTGTTAATTTCCTCTAAAGAGATTTTTTATTTTTTATTTAATTGAATTAACCAACAAACCAATTCCAATTAAAATTTGGAATATTCAGTGTGAAATGTATGTGGAAACATATGAGAAAACAATCAAAATAACTAATTTGCATATCCCACAAACTAGTGTATGCTGAGCTTTAATTGATTTCCTTTCTTTTGATTTAACCACTGGTCTTTTGAGAGCATTATTTGATATAATCATGCAATTTTAAAGGAAATTAAAAATGTATTTTTAAGGAAAAATATTAGGGTGACTCCTCTCTACTGACAAAGTTGTGCCTGTTAATGTGAGTTTAAATCCTGTAAAGACTTTGCCATTTTTGCCATTTTATCATTCATTTATTGATGAAGTTTCTCAGAACTTATCTATCATTCATTTGATAGAGAATTTACAGAAAAATACAAAATAATTAAACTCATGAAAATGATATAATAATGAATCAAATTAACCAGAAATAATTGGCATCTGTTTACCTGGTCATACTGTCATTATACACTGGATTGGGGAGTGATGGAGTACACATGATGGGATTACAGTAATCTGATTAAAACTAACTATAATCCTGTACACTTGCTGTAAAAACACAGTAATTAGTAAATTAATTCAGAACACCTTTGAAGAAGTAGGTGAATAGCTGCTTGGCTCAGAAACACATTGGACGGGGGGAAAATACATGTAGACTATGGGATGGCAGAGCACAAACATTAGTTTACATATCAAGTAATGGTTGACATTTGTCATAAATGATGAAAATATAACTGTTCACATTACACTCTGTAAATTGTTTTAAATTATCTGATTAAGCGGATGTTCAAGAGATGTAGAGTACATGTTCTTGGAGACAGATGACCCAAAAGTAATCAGACTATGTTACTAAGTTTAAGTACAGTGCATTACATTGTAAATTCTGTATAATAATCTGTAATGATTACATTTTGACTGAAACTCTCCCAGCAAGTGACTAAACTAGAGTCATCTGTCCTCTATTACAGATATTACTACAAAAGGGAAATCCTAGAACGAGTGGACGGACGCAGGCTGGTTTACAAGTTTGGAAGGAATGCGAGAGGATGGAAGGAGTCAGAGAAGTGAAACAAGTGAAAATTTCATTAATTTATGTTTTCTTTCATTTTGTATGCAAATGTGATGTTTTACTTTAGTTTTCACTGACCCCTTTGACTTATAACTGTCATGTTATTGTGTTTTTAGTGATTTTTGATAAAATATGTTTGAGCAGTTTACATTGTTGAAAATTGTATGTTTGCCTCGTTCAGTTCTTCTGTTCATTCGTCCCTTTGTGGTGACACTGCACTGATGTGTTCTTTATTGTGCCTGAAAAACCACTGCTGATTTTACCACATTAATATGAATCAACCCCCGCACACATTTGTTTACATAGATCTCACAGGAGAAAAGGATATGAAAACTGTCAAAAAGCTAACAGAATACTTTGTGCATCTACTTTCACTTTTCCACATTGCAGTTTCCAAATCAGATAGTGCATGCACATCTCAAGGGAGTGTGTGTGTTGATATAGGATTCAAAGTACATGTGGCAAAAAGGGTTGCATATACTGTATGTTGAGTGTTTTGACGGTGATACTGTGAAGTAGTCTTTGGGGAGGATGTTTGATTGCTGCAAACAAACAATCAAAAAAAACAAAAAAAAACCACTCCATATGCATAATGCAGCAAAACAATAAAAGAAACAACTAATCAACAATTTTTGCATCAAAACAATAGTACGTAAACTGACTATTTTGTTCATTTTCATCCCTTTGCATTCACCATTTAACTGCATTGAGCTGTAAAAAGAATTGTGTTCATGTGTGATATGATTATAACAAATAAAGGTTGTCATTTCTTTTTGTTTTTATGAAAGCCATTTGTCAAAATGACGTGTTTCATTTGGGTGTCACTGTGTCAAGATACTGAGCCTTTCAGCTCAATCTACTAATGCACTAGCTAATTATCATAGGACAAAGAAGCATTATTCTTTTAAATAATTGAGCAATCTTATCAGTCAGCTTTTGGCTGTACCTGAACTGCAGCTATTCAGATTTGGTCTGATCAATACCATTTGTTAAGCGTGGAGCTGCACACTTTTACAGAGTTCATTTAATTGGACCCAAAGCAAAGTCTTGTTTCCACTGCAGCTGATACAAGCTTGACTATGAACAGCCAGGCAGTTAGAGATAGTGCATGTCATTGGTGTTTTATCTTGATAGTGTGAAATGCCACACAGTTAATTGTCCACCAGTGCGTGCCATAGCTGCCATGATGCCTCCTTCAGGCAATAGACGGATGACTGGGCCTTGATGGCCAGTGAGATAAAAGCAGTGTCACTAAAAGGCCCCTTTCTCAGGCTTGTGTTCACAAGCAAATCCCTGTCTAATCTCCACTCTGCTTTACCTTGCTATTTTAATCCTTCTTTACATAGCACTGATTGACCCCCACAATCTGCTATTATCTTGTCTTGCTGGTTTCAAAATTTGCCCATTAGTGCGTCCATTTCAGTATGGGATTTGTCTCTCTGCTCTCACACACGTCAAGTGCAAACCAAAGCCGTCACAATGTCAACTAAAGGAAATTACATGTATAGCCAGTGTACAGTGTGTTCAGGCAGCCAGCATGTATTCATGTCCTCATCAAGATCTCAGCATCAATCCTCTAATATCAGACCTGACACAATTTCAGAAACACTAACAGAGCATCTGTTGGTTGTAGAAAACCGTCTGTGACTAGAAGGGTCTGCTATAATTTTGTGGTCACTTGAGGGTTGATATAAAAAAAGAAAACTGCATACAGAGAGACCTTATGTATATAGCCCATGACTATTCATGACTGGATTGTGAAGACGGCTACTGATTGCCATATTGTTTTATTACAAGCAACAAACAATGTAAATTGAAGTGCATCTCCATCATATTCCATTGTCTGGATGAAATTATTCACAGGGAGCAATAACACTTTGTAGTTTCTCTTGAATATCACTTGTATGCATTTTATGAATTAAAATGCATACTAAATCAACCAGAACTGTGATGAATATTACACTACGATAAAAGTTATGATCATAAAAAAAACAAGGAAGTCATGAATGATCACACTACCTTCAGTGTGCTGTGTGTGTGTGTGTATCGAATTGCAAGTGCTATTGTTAACCAAAAGCAGTGGAAGTCGGTCATTAAGGATAGGACTCATGTATCATTCAGCTGTGACTTCCCAAGCAGTGCAGATTAAAACGCCTCATTGTATTTGCATACCATACCGATAAGACACAAGTCATTCTACATGAACATTATTACGGCACACAGAGAGATCAAGGGAGATATTAATGATAGTATCCATCTAATCGGCAGAGGCAGAGGGCGGCATGAACATCTGAAATCTGGCCTTCTTTTCACTTTTAAATAACGTGGATGTTGCTGTGCGTTCTGATATAGGGAAATGTTTGAAGATGTGACTCACAAAGAGATAACTGAGCAGTTAGGCAAATTGTCTAGACTGACATAACCTCTGCAGCACAAAGGGACGGGAGCTTGATTTCCCTAACAGACCTGAATGTGATAGCCAGACTTTACATACCCTCAATATGTGAAGATTCATGTCTGTCTGTGTGTGTGTGTGTGTGTGTGTGTGTGCGTGCCTCTGTCTGCTCACGGAGGTCTGTGATTGATGTGATTCTCTGAGAATCAAAAGTCAGCGACAGAGAGGAATAATAAATCATTCTCTGGATTTGGGGAAAGGACTGGTAAACCAGCAAAACGAGTACTTGGCTCTGGGACACTGGCATAAGGCACCAACGGCACCTAGGCAAACATGCACCCAAACCGGTTGTAATAGATCCTGTAAAGAGGATACAAACACACACAGACACACACCTGAGAGAGAGAGAGAGAGAGAGAGAGAGAGAGAGAGAGAGAGAGAGAGAGAAACAGAAAGAGAGTTTATGTCTGTCTGTGTAGTGATATTTAATCTCTGTGTCTCACTTTGACAGTGGCTTCAGAACACAAAAAGGACATTATAACAAGAATAGCACAGACAATTGTCACGGAAGATGAGGACAAAATGTGTTTACAGGTAAAAAATAGCTACTGACCTTCTGCATTGTGTGCCGCAATAGACGGCACAAATGAAACAATAACTGCCTTTGTTTTGCCAAAAAAAAAAAAAAAAAAAAAAACAACATGCAATATCTGTTCAGAACCATCTCTATCTCTCATTGTCACAAAATTATTTTTCAAATTTGAATGGGCCACACGAGGGCCATTTTATTATTTAAAAGGGAGAGCATTAATGCAATCAGATAGACGTTGGAGGACGAACAAGGAAGTGATGAGAGATAGCCTGAGCGTGGGCATGAAGACAAGCAGCTGGCATTGTGTGTCTGTGTCCCATTCCTGGCTCAGTGGGGCTATTGTGTTCTCGCAGCAGATACACAATCACAGCTTATCAGGACCCCTTATCACTCTCTCTTCACACTCAAATGGAGCTCTAAGGCATTCGGCCCAAACTGTGAGTGAGATAGATTAGAAATGCAGTCACCGATGCAGCTTTCACTTTACTTTTTTTTTTTTTTTTGGGGAGGGGGGGAACTGTGTCACGGCCCACCGCACAGCTGGAAGTGAGACACACTAATTTCTTAGGAAAAAAAACATAAAAACAGTGTAAGTGAAAGTATTGACGTCCCGATGTTAAAATGCATCAATGATGATAGTCAAGACTGAGGAGGAAAGACGGGACAATAATGAGTCAGCAATTGATTCTGCAGTGCTCCTCCCATGGGATCAGCCTCGTGTGTATAATGCTAAATCATTGTGCACCCATAAATAGTTGATAATGAACTATAATTAATACGGCAGTGTCTTTCCATAGCACATTTTTGGTGAGATGAAAAATGAGGAAGTAATGAGAACAATGCAAGGATGCCTTGCTGTGCCAGCCTGTGGCAGAACCAGTTTCCTGCTCACTTTTTGGGGGTTTCCCTGCATGCCTGTTTCATAGACTTTTCACTATTTTTAACCAGTAAACTCCTTGTTGTTCACACGTTCAGTCAAACGGATGTGAATCAAAGACAATCACATGTGATCTATTACCACTGGATACAATCCGGGTCCTTTTTCTGGCCAAGGTGACATCTCTTCTCTGCCCTTTCTTTTATTACTCTTGCATGAAAATATAAACATCTCCACCCGCTTTTTTGTTTTTTCATACTTAAATCAAATTGGAATTTTGCATGGTCCTTTATTAAAAAGATGTACAATTCATTATATTTGAAAAATTCAGTTTTTAATGATAAAATAGGGCTGGTAAAATAGACTTTTTGTAGATATAAAAATTGCATCCAGCAATAGCACAACAGATTACATTTACCTAAATAGTCCTAATCTTAGGGACTCCTAAGAAAATGAGAAAGAGCTGATCCAAGCTCTGAAACACAATTTGAAAGACAGTAAATAAACATCAGTACCCATATAGCCTAAACATGTAGAATATAACTACATAGCCTATACATAAAAATAAATCCTTATTGTAATGACATGTTAACTTTAACATTTACATTTCTACACCAATACATATGCAGTTTCAGCATGGGGTTATTGTGTAAAAAAAACTAAAAAATATAAGCATTACTTCCCATATACAATTTAACCATTACTCCC
The DNA here is from genome assembly GCF_048128805.1 of Centroberyx gerrardi. Taxonomy (NCBI): domain Eukaryota; kingdom Metazoa; phylum Chordata; class Actinopteri; order Beryciformes; family Berycidae; genus Centroberyx; species Centroberyx gerrardi. Next base: position 20,399,384 of record NC_136000.1, read on the forward strand.
CATATATAATTTTGAGAAATAATTTGTGTGACATTCCCCTCAGCAGAGAGCAGTACTGAGCTCTGAGGATTTCAGCAACACAGCCGAGTAAGAGACAGAAGGCCCTCTAAGGACCCAAAAGGTTTACTTATTTTCAGCCTGCTCGTTTATATTTTTTAGAACTCAATAATACAATTCAGTGCGGGTAAAATATTTAACAATTCAGCAAATTGTTCCTAGATGTTATTGAGATTCGATATTGCTTAGAAGATACATTTGTATTGAAAGTAATTTCCTCTCTTTGACTGGGCGTTGTTTTGCCGTCAGGCGCGTGCATGGACACGTTTCACAGACGGAGGACGACAACATGGCGGCCTCCTTGCGTCTGGGTCGTCAAGGAATTCTATTTGGCCTCAGATTATCACATTTTAAAACATGTTTAGGGACAACACATTCATGGCAGGAGCATGTCAGACACTTCTTTCAGTCCCCATCTTTCCTCGGTGAGTGTTGTCGTTTTATAACCTAAAGTTAACGTTAGTTGTCATTTTGTTTGCGCGAGACAGGTCTGCTGCAGCCGCTGTCAAACTGGCTAGCGTAGTTTACCTCTACCAACCTTGACATTTCTTAGCTTGTATATCACTAGCTAAGTAATCCCAAGGTTATTAAATTGAGGGGGGCTGAGGCACTGATTAATAACATTGGCTCCAGCCTGTCCCGTAAAGGTTTTCTATCTCAAATCAAGAGCTAAAAAATGATGGTTTAAATGTTTTTGGACCAGGCAAACCCCAACCGTGTTGGGCCAAACCGCTGTGCAGAACAGCATGAAATAGGGGGTCAAAATTGTCCTGTCAGTTATTTCAAAAGAGCTTTGAAGGTTAAATGTTTTTGGGCCAGTGAAAATACAACTGTCAGCTGTCCAGAACAGCAACACATCTGTACTGGGCCAGCCCCTTCGAGAGTACACACCCTTTTTGTCCAAAAAAAAAAAAAAGAGTAGTTTTTCTGCGCCCCGAACATTTACCCCTTGAAAAGCCTTGGCCCCTTATATGAGAAAGAAAACCACCAGGCTGCAGTGCTTGAATCTCCCTTTATATGACATCTGTCATACAGGTGGCACAAAACGATTTAATCCTGGATATGGTTGTCCATGGCAAATTTGCACCTGAAGGTGCAACATTTTATTGTAGTTCAACATGACAAACTGCCTTCAGAATGGTAGAGGTGGAAATATTTCACATATTGGACCACTATTTCTAGGTCAGGATCCCTTTTTGGCCAGGCTAAAAACAATTTGATTTGAAAATACATAAGATTGTAATCAATCAGTAGTAGCAGTGGCCCCAAATAATTTTACCCATAAAAATCTGATCTGAAAGCATTGATAATGCTGGCCAGTGGCCACCTATGTCACAGTTGTTGACATATAGGCTAACACAATTCAACTGTATGATGTTACAATATGTTGTTCTACATAGCTGAAGTGAAAAAATGTGTGTATTGGCATGTGTTATGGGATTTGAAACAGATTTAGATTTCCTCTTAAATGTTCCCATGACTCCTGATTAAGAATCTCTGAATCAGACATAAGCTTTGTACAAGGAAGAGTCTCTAAGGAAAAAACACTGTATTATTTCTACAGACTACAGACGCCCATAATCAGACCAGTATGCTTCTAAGTGTACAGTAATCTTATGAGAAATTATTTAATGTAGGCCTACTGTTTGAAAGTTATAGCTACTGAAAAAAACAACAACATATCTGCCTACATAAGCAGACGTACTCTTTTTTTTAGGCTTACATGCTGAATTTAAACAAAAGCAGTCAATTTACCTGTTGCCTTCTGCAGCTTCATTAACTTTTCTTAGAGCTAGTTACACCAAGAGAAAGGTGCAGCTCTTTTTTGTGTTCTGTGTTGTATTATGAGGGTGTCTCTGAAGAGCACCATTACTTCATGCAAAGTGGTGTGAGTGACATTTAGGTGGCTTGGCCGCAATCAATTTTAGGTAGTAGCCTAATCAGACATTTCCACAGAAAACTGTGACACCACAAAATGTCAACAGAGAGAGTGGTTTATGGATCCGGAAATAATTTTATAGACATATAATTTGATGACTGATCACTGAAAACATAGAAATCATTCACCTGCTAATTAATGATTACTCAGTTTTCAGTGATCAGTCATCATGAGCAAGCGATTCCTACTTGGCAGATGACCAGTCCTCAACGCAGACAACACTTCAGAACAGATAGTTGGAATTAGAGTATTCAGGGCATGGATACCTGATTAGTGTTTGGAAGAAATGATAATGAGAAGGGAATGAGAAGAATTCAAGATTAATTTTGGGAACAGAACAGTGATGCGAACATCAACAGTATCAACAACGTTGACTTTCTCTGTAATTTGGAATTTATTCATAATTTTTGGACTGAAAAGTGTTGTTTGTGCTTTCAGTTGGTAACTACCTAATTGTCTTCAGTTTGAAATGGATGGGAATATCCACAAAACACACACACACATGCACATGCACACACATATCAGCTTGTGGAGATACTACAAGCCAAATGGGAAAACACTAAATGTTTGGTATCCCAGGAATGGAATCTTCCTCATCATAAGTTGTGTGACTTTGCAAGATATCCAGCAGATGGCAGCAACACACAACACAGGCTGAAGCCTATTATGAAATTGTACTTCTTCATGGAAAGTGGAGTTGATTGGATAGGAAAAGTGTACCATATATGGACCCCACAATGGATCCTGCAGTCCCTAGTGACTTTGATGCTGATTCAAAATGAAAAATTAAAGTGCTTGTTGTTTGATGTCTTGGCCAGTTTGTGAATGTGTTTTGCAGAATTGAGTTTTAGCTTAGTGAAGAAGTTAATGGCAAAAAAGATACTGATGGTAAGAAAATGAAAATCATTCCTTGCCCATCAGTGTCAAGATGAAAGTTAGCTGTGAATATAAAAGCTAATAGAAATTAGGGTTAGCCTAATGGTTTCCAAAAAAAAATTCTAAAAGCATTAATGGATATGACATGTCGGCTTTTCAAAAGGAAAACCCAGTTCACTTTTTTTTTCTACATTTTAGGCTTTTAGCTGACTTTTATCTAGAGAGACTCACAATGAGTACGACAGTAAGAATAAGCTTCAATTTCTATCAATCAAAACAATAAGAAACCAGTAGTAGGGACTGCAGGGGTCAAGGCTTAAATGATCATGTAAAAGAGAAGTACTAGAACAAGAAAAAAGAAAAATAAGAGCTAAGGTGAGTGGTAGAATTATTTTTTTTTCTATTTCAGTATAAAGAGTATATTAGAGCAAATAGAAAAGGACGATATTGGAGAGGGGATATGATTCATTAGAGAGAGGGTGATGTGTGGTACTTCTTGAAGAGATGAGTTTTCAGCGTACGATGGAAGATATGGTGTGACTGTACTGGAGTGGACTGGGACCGTCCCATTGGGGAGCCAGAGGGGAGAAGAGTTGACTGGGTGGAGAGATGACCTGTGATGAGATGATATGTGTGTGCTGCAGAGAAGGGAGAGTTAAGCAGCTTTTAGTGTCACAGCACTAATAGGGCTGAACAATTAATCAAAATTTTATCGAAATCGCAATATGGCCTACTGCAATTTTCAAATTGCAGGAGGCGCAATATTTGTTGAAGGCGAAATGTGTGTCAAAATACCATTTTAAATGAAATATTGTCGTGCTGCAGAGATGTCCTGGCCTGCACATCATATTCTACAGACTTAAGAAAACATCTTTGTTTGGTACAGATCCCCGCAAAAATCACACCATAATCATTTTAATACGTTTTTCAATGAAAATGAGAATAATGATGTAAAAATTATCATTCCCTCTAATAGCGCAAATCATATCGCAATTGCAATATCAGTCAAAATAATCGCAATTAGATATTTTTTCAAAATCGTTCAGCCCTAAGCACTAACACATAGGGGTAGACGGTGGTGGCCTGTTTATTTTCTACTAATAAGTACATTGGATTAGATATGGGCATCAACTTATACCGCAACTTTTTGTGGAGGATCATACGTTTTTTGAATGAATGAATTGAAGTGGGGTATGTCATGCAATTTATAAGCCTATGCCAGACTTTTTAGGTTATATATATATATTTTTTTTTACATTAAATCTTAGTGTAAATCAGTGCATCAAAACTCAAATGAAATATTAATCTTTCATTTTATCTCTGCTTTTGTTACATTAATTTGGGAAGAATTGTCTGAAGATAGAAGTGAACCTCATTCCTTCTCCCTTTTCCTCTGCCACTTCCTCACTTTTGCTTTCTCTGTCTCTATCCATCCATCTAATATGTCACTTTCATTCTCAGTCTCTCTTGCTCTATGCCCCTCTTATATTGGCCTCAGCATCTGAGCACTAGTGCATACAGCATAAGGTTTTTCCTTTTGGAGCTGTGCCATGTCTGAGCAATACGCCTGACCATGATTTGGTCTACAGTGCTGCAGGCTAGTTTTAATACACAAGTAATGCCACTGCAGGTTTGGTTTGTGTTCTCCTCTGTCAGCCTGGAGACCCTGTGTCCAACATGGCGCTCTGAGCCAGCTGAACTCTGCCCCTCTGAGTTGGCGCAGTTGGAGATGGTGGGAGGCCATGATGTGGCTCAGTGGCCAGTAGGAGCACTGGTGCAGTAGCAGCCCCTGGTGCAATGTCAGCCAGCATCAGGTCAATATTACATTATTGACCTGCCAGCACTGTGTTGTTCTTTCGTAGTGGAGCTGTTTCTTCCTGCTGCTGACTTTGATACACTGGGAACCCCCCAGGCCTTATTGTAGCCAAACAGTCTGGTAGTCTTACATTCTAAAATGTTAGCGTAGTAACTTGTTTTTTCTTATTTTTCACCAACTTTTGTCATTCATTTTACAGTCTTGCATAGTCTAGGTAGTGGAAGGCTTGACTGTAAGAAATTTCTGTAATTGTATAGAATGATTTCCCTTCTAGTTTTGGGACAGATGACCTCTCACATTGTTAATGCGCCTTGGTAAATTGTGTGTTATTCTCTTTGTATCCTCTAGATGTCGCCCCTCTCAAAGTGCAAATGCCGGCTCTCTCCCCCACCATGGAGGAGGGAAACATAGTCAAATGGCTAAAGAAGGAAGGTAAGAGAAAGACAGGGCTACAAGACTCCGTTTGCTGCTCATAATTATGCCCTGCCGCTTGGCTTTTTTCCCTACATAACCTGCAATGTGTATGCAATCTGTTATATGTTCTGTTGTGTTATCCAAGGCTAATGCATTACATTACTCTGATATTTAGACATAAGCTTTCCCTCCTCATAGTGACAAACCAAATTTAACTTCATGAATGCTTCTTCCCTGTCCAAATGTAGATTATACTCACAACAACACCCACTACACCTAGTTAAGCCACCTGTCTGTGTTCATCAGATTAGCCAGCCATTTGCAATACCCTCTATTTGTCTTTCTCTCTCTCCATTACCAACAAGCTCAGCATTTCTTCTCCCCGTGGTGATGGACGGACGTAGCACTAATTATTGACTTGATGACATCATCTTTCTGTAAGACTGAGCCCTGTTCTGTGGGGGCCAGAGCATCAGAGCACCTGAGGGCTTCTGGTGGCTAATTGGCTCAAGGAAACATGGCAGTTACTATTCATCACCGCTTAGCAACGCTGCTCAGCCAGTCGCCACAGCCACACTCTCATTCATCAGGAGGCAGCATATACTGCATTCCGATTGGCTGCTTGCATTCGCTGTGTTGCCATGTGCTTCTGTGACTTGGGGTGGGATGTGTGTATGAGTGAGTGAGAGAGAGAGGAAGGAAGAAAGAAAAAGAAAAAAAAGAAAAGAGCTGTATTAATGGTAGCCTGCACAGTTATCACATTCATACAAGACAAATGGTCTTGGTTTTTTTCTGTGGAAAACATCTGGTATGCCGCTTTCAAAGAACAGTTGCAAGACATTTGAGGGTCCTCTAAATTCATCATGGGTTTTGAGGTGATCTTAAAATAACCACTTATTCTGTGGGAATAATGTAAAGACTTGACCACAAACAAAAAAAAACTGTCAGCTGACCTTTTGAGATGGAACAAGCATGTTTAAAGTATTTTTTTTTTTCATTGTGAGGAAGTGTTTCAAGTGTAGTAAACCACCTATTTTCCAGCTCCTCGAATTATGACTCAACCTATAAACAAGGCCATCTTTCAGGAATGGTTACTCCACTCAGCTCCCTGTTTTCAATTTCCCTCTGTACATTGAAGCAATAGTCAGCATCTTGAGAGGGTAGGTTTAGTCTTTTTTTGTGCCGGTGATTTCTATTTCGACTTCTATTTCTTTTACCCACCAACCAGGCGTGTGTAGTCTAAGTATCCTTTTTGTTATAATATCAGCCTATTGTCATTCCAGTAGAGCAGAGGTGAAAGGGCCTGGGGTCGCCTGTTTAAACTTTAATATTGCACATCACACCTAACCCCTGGGGTCATATGGTGTTAAAGCCTCATACACAAATCCAATCTTGACTCCGCTACTCCTGGCTCTCTGGGGCTTCCGATGTCAATACACCCCCCCCTCACCCATCCCCATCCACACTCCTCTTGCCTCCACCACATCCCTCCCCACACATTTTTCTTATTTTTATACATGGCTCATAAACGCCTGCATCTTTTTTAAGCAGAGGTGTTAATGAGGTTTTACAAGGTGTTTGTTTTTGCCAGTGTCACGGTTCTGTCCTTGACGATATTATGCGTCGAGATGACCCCAGGTCACCCCCTCCCTCCTGTCCCAGCTTTCTCTGCTGAAGACAGAAATGTGACCAGGTCGGGATGACCCTTGACCTTTATCTCATCTACCTTACCTCCTCCTCTCTTCATAACACATGGACACGTGTCATAAAGACGATTCAATCGCACAGTGCCTTCAATCCCTTCCAGTCTTGACTGTTTATATGATATGGACTGACTCTGCGAATCCTAAGGGATAGTTAGAAATTATACTTTTTGAATGACATTGACTTGATGACTAGATGAGCATCTTTCTATCCCCTGTTAGATTGCCCAACGAAAGTATATGGCACTCATTTATGGTGGACTTACAGTATTATGCCTAGGCTAGCCTAGCCTAAAGTCTTTAAATTAAACATTAAAGTATCAGTGTCTATCAAGCTTTTCCTCTTCTTCTGCCTTGTTCTTCTCTAGTCTTTCGTCTACTCTCCTTTTGTCCAAGGAAACCATATTACTGTCCTTTTTGTCTGTGTGTTCGTCTGTTGGAAGCCTATCTGAGTTGTTGTTCATGCAAATACTTGGAGCTCCATGTGGATGTATGAACATGCAAGAGAGAACCAGTGGTTCCTAATTGGCATCCTTTTTCATTGTTAAGCATATGCTAATATATTCCAACTCTCACATGTGGTGGACCATTGGGATTCTGCTGGGATTCTGAGGATAGGAGAGGATCTTGGTTTCTATCAGACATGCCAGGTTCCTGTATCTCACATTCTTTCCCATGAAAGATTGATTAGACTCTTCCTTTGATATGTAGGCCGGAGCCTGGAAGATCTTTTTTTTCCCCCTATAACCTGTTTTGTACATTCACTTGAATTCTTTAATTCCGATGGCAACTGATTTGTTCACTCTGTGTGCACAGCCCCAGTGAAAGAGCAATCGGTCTGAGCATTCTGCTGACCATTATGGTTCATGTATTTGCAATCACAGTTAAAAGGGATCTTTTGCACTTAAGCTCTAAGGCCAGAGCGCTGCGCTTATATGAAAAGATAGTTTGGGAATTAGATCATTGAATTTTTATTTTAAATTGAGAGTTTATGGATGTGTTTCTTTAATTTTGCAGGTGAGGCAGTGGCAGCAGGCGATGCCCTCTGTGAGATTGAGACTGATAAGGCCGTCGTTACCATGGAATCCAGTGACGACGGAATCATGGCAAAGATCTTGGTGAGTAAGCACAACACACACACATGCTGCTCTACTGCTGGAGACGATGAAATAAGATTATTTATTTGTAAACAGGCAGACTTAAGCGTTGAATATGGCTTTAGCCTGTGACCTATGGAAATGGTGGGTTAAAGGTATATTTAAATGCTAATGCCAGTTGGCCCTATTTTAATTCTCTCTTTTCAGCAAGGGAGTTCTTCAAAGCCAGATGTGATGCGCCATACTTTCCAACAATGTAAACTGAGCAATTTACAGTAGTTATGATGATGTTTGGAACTGAATTTGTATGCATGTATAGTCCCATGCATGTTTGTTCACAACATGTGCCAGGTTTCCCTCACTGCCTACGGTAATTGGTTATGCTTGTTAAATCCGGCTTCCTTATACAGTGACAGAAAAGCATTGATGAAATGCCTTCAGTGACAAATTTTTCTCTTCTTCCATCCCCCCATTGTGCTGTTTGATGTTTGAATATTTAGTAGGCTGCCAAAGACAGAGCGATCAGTTGTCTTTCATCAGTGCTCCACCACATGTTTGTCCTCTGGAACAGACGGATAAAAGTGTTTTATCCTCTTTCACTGTCGGATCGATCTGCCAGAGATCTGAATATATGAGGCAGGAAGAAATGCTGATCATTATTTCCTGGAGAGAATTTTCCCATCAAACCCCCTATTCCAAAAACAGTACAGCAGTGTGAGGGATGACAATGAGCCGATGCTGTGTGTGTGTACATACACATACAAAAACATGCATACACTTGCTCCATGTCACAGAGAGTGCCTCGTCTGAGAGTTAGACTTCTCTGTAGTTCTGGACATGCTCAGATTCTGGTGAAGGCTCAATGGAGCAGGGTTCAGGTGATGCGTCTGTTAGTGCAACCTAAATAAAAGCCAGATACGCAACCAGTCAACTCTAGCAGATGCACATTGCACATGTGCACGCAGCTTCATTGTCCATAAATAACACTCTGCAACCACATACACATGCACACACATTAACACATACAGATCAACAACAATATTCTCGTTATTGTCAAATAGGGATGATCTTGTACCATCAAACACAGGCTTATCTATCTTTCTTACGCCTCTCCTTTCGCTTCACTTGCTTCCTCTCTTCCACATTCCCTTACTCCATCCTTGTCTTAGCTGCCATGGGGATGAGGTAGTTTCCATAGCAACCACCCAGGAGTTGGGGGGTAGGGGCTTTGGAGCTGAAGCTGGCAGAGAAAGATGGGGTATATTAGATAAGCCCCCCAGCACTCAGACCCAACAGCCTCTGCATGTGTGTGTGTGTTGGAGAGTATGTGTGTAGTTAATAAGAAAAACAGCAGCTAGTAGCAATATTTGAGAGATGTCTTCCCTCCCCATATGTGGCATGGACAATATGGCATTCCTTCTTTCTGGGTCACAGCATATTACCCCACAGTGCTGTAATTGTGGCTCTCTCCAAGTGGCCAGTAGGTTTCTAATTTAGAGGCTAGTATAATTACCTGCCTGTGGCCAAACGCCCGGACAGGCTGCAGTAGACAGGGAACTTCCTGTGCTCCACAGGGGTTATTTATGGGGGTCAACTACTGCTATGGCCCTCTAACAGTCTTCAGCCTCGGCGCCTGGGGGTTAGAGAACAAGGGATAGATCCTGCTCCTAGTAGGGGGTGGGGTAGGTTGGGGGCTACCAGCACCATCAACACACAGATTACCCCATCTCATCACAACCTTACTGCACCGCTCTACCCTGACCCCAGAACTTCAATCTGAAAATCTGCCCTAGGTACAATCAATCACAGCCTGTAGGAAACAACACACACTCACGTGCGTCCAGATAGATGCATACATACATACATACATACATACACATACGCACATAGCTCCTCCATGTTGTGATCAATATGAAGATGAATACTACCGAGCAGGGATGGAAAAGCTTCAAGAAATCAATTGATGGGTTGGTCAGAAGGTGGGTGAATGTGAATGAACTGGTGTTTGATACAATGGCCAAGATGGCAGAAGGGATGGATAGATGGATGGATGGATGGATTGATGGTTCGATGAATGGATGAAGATATCGAACATGTTCCACAGTGCTAACCTGACAGCCAGTTTCCCATTTATCATTCCACGCCTCTCTTCATCTTCACACACTCTCATCCAGGGGATCAATTTAAGCACTAACAGCAATGTGCCTTCTAAACCAATCTCTATTATAAATCACTTTCTACCCTTGTGGGATGCTCTTGCCAAAGTGGGCAAAAGGCTGTGCGTTTTGTTCCAGAACTTCTTGCCAAATGAATTCCAAGACTGTAGAGTACACAGCCCACAGGCTATTGGCTAAAAAGGCTGAAATCAATTAGTTTACAGTCCTTAGGAAAAGTAGTTGGGAGTGAGGTGACTCTTGAGTTGCTGCTCCCATTGTCTGCGTTTCTATGTGTGAGATTACATTGGACTGGCAGACTTCTGCTGCTTAGACAGAGGATGTGGCTACAATCGTGGCAGTGCTGTATCTGTCTCGCTCTGATGATGGGAGACAAATCTTGTCTTACTCCCTAAACAATATCTCTCTCTTTTTTTAAGTTTTATTGCCCTTAAACCCACCCACCCGCTCCTTTTCCTCTGGCATCATCATTTCTTTGTCATTGATCCCTCAACTACGTATTTTGCAGAGCGGTCTACCCTTGTCAGCCAGGAGCATCCATTCTCCCCAGAGGAGGGAGTTGTATGGCTGACTAACCTTCACATGGCCTCCTGTTCCCCTGTCCACTCAATAAATCAAACTGCCCAATTCCCCCTCTATGTACTAAGGAATGGATCCGAGTAAAAAAAACAAAAACAATGCTAGAGCTTCAGAGTTCAGTATTTGTTTAAAGGGACAGTAAATTGCAGTCTACAAAAAAAATATATTTTATTTTTTGTTTAAAAAGCATATGTAACCAATGTGTTTAGGCCGTTGGATTGGCTGTGTAATAAGAGAGAAGATGTATGCTGTTAACTGTCAGATTCATAGTCGGTTCAGTGCTTCCTTATTCTTGCTAGTGAAAATATTTTTTTTATCATCATTATATGGTGCCTCTCAAACTAACAAATCCATCACTGTTTACTGTCTCAGCATACTGGGTGGGTTACACACAGTTGTCTGCACATGCACATGTCTAGGCTTGGTGAGTGTTTATTCAGAATAAACCCATTTACCATATTGGGCCATCTTTGGTTCGTTTGACTGGATCTGTGCTCTATTTTTACCCCTCATTGCATCCTGTTTGGCCATGAGCTGATGCCCCCCTGTAATAGCTGACTGACAGATGAGCCTGAAATGATCAAGGTTTATTGGATCTAAATCACAATCTTTACGGCTACAGCACCCGGCAATCTGTTCAACTTAAAACTAATGCTGATAACTGTCAAGGCTAAGCGTACAGTAACTGAGCTGTTTAGACTCTCAGGGGGCACTTATGGCTGTATGATAGCTAACAGTTTGGTGATAAGTAGGGTAAACCTCATAAATGGTTTAGTCTGACTTTGTAATATCATTAGCCTAGCTGATGGGCTCTGGATAGGTCCCTTAGGAGCCCACTCAGATCTTTCAGACTTTGCCACAGTGAGAATGCTGCCAAATAACAGATTTTTGTAATGGTTAATAACTCCACTTGCCTTTTTGCAATTATTAGGATGTCAGATTCAGTCTAGTCCTGGCCAAAAACTTAAAAAGGTTATTAGGCTAGCTTAATACATTTGAATATTCTTGATTTATTTGCAAGAGATTCTTGCAACAGGCGTATATACTTTTGAGGCTGCTTTACTGTTTGGAAAGTAAATTAAGTGCTCATTAAGCCGTTTTTATTTAAAACCATACTCAAATGGGCCAGGTTTCAGTATCACTTCCACACCAACCTCCTATATCCTTGAATCAATATTGTGTGGTTTAGTGTCCATACAGAGCACTGCTCTGTTCGACCTGCAGGGACTAATTTGGAGCATTTTGGAAGTCCCAGGTGTGTATCAGTCCAGAGATGAGTGAATTGGCTTGTGAATATGAAATGTTTCCTCCTTTTGAAATCGGAAGAACAGGATCATTTGACTTGTTCACTGTGGGGAGGGAGGACCTCTTAAGAGGTTCCTCTGACTTAATCAGGTTTTTCTCTGACCACTAAGAGCTCTTTAAATGTGTGGCAAAGCTGGTTTCAATTTAACTCACACCTAGAGGATAACCTCATATCTGAACCATTGCAAATGCCAAGCTGTGGAGATCATTTACACTTTCTATAGGTTTTAGTTAATGTTGTTCTATAACCAGTTGATGGCAGTATTGAGCCCCGCACCACTACGGTTAACATATGTGTATATGCGCCTGCACACCTTGTATATATTATGTCTGTGTATGTAACAAGGCATGCACACATTCATGGACATTGTTTAATGGAGACATCCATGCACAGTGGCACATAGTCTAGAAAGTGGATAAAAACGTGACAATTTGAAGACAATAACTTGTGTCAGCTCATGGCTAAGGATGACAGAGAGAGAGAGGGCTTTATTAAATGAGCCTATAAATACACTGGCCTCTAATTGGTATTTATTGAGATTCTAGCTTGCAGTTGGGAACATTACAGTGCTGCTTCTCTCTCTGACATCTCAGTGAGTTAGATGGTGAGTCAGAAAAATATCCAGTGTTAATTTTCTCGTTCACCACTCAAACTTTTAACAAGCAATTTGCATGATTTGCATGCTGCAAATAGTAACTTCGAAGAATGGAAATGCAATCGTCAGGAAGGAGAGTAAACTGTAGGCTTGGCTTTTTCTTATGCAGGAGAAACATATAATTGAATATCATATCAGCTATTCCTATTTTTTTCCAAGTAAAAAGAAGATGTAATGAATCCAGGGGCTGGACAAAACGCATAACAATTGATGAAAATCAACAATGTAACATGGAATTTGCCCACCTTTTGCCTTCAGAACAGCTGCAGTCCTGGATTGCTGTCATACAAATCCTGGATTGTCTGTAGAGCAGTAGTTTGAAAGATCATTTTTCTGTGTGCACAACTTCAACCTCACCCAGCTGTGGCAGTCAAAGGAAGTTATTGTCATTTGATATTGTTATTAGTTGTCTATTTATTAGTTTCCCCTTAAAATCTTGTTTTAAATATTTTATTAGACTGGCACTGCCAATTTGCTGATCAATTTTGTTTTGAATGGAAATAACAATTTAACTTGCATGTACTATTACCTTTCAGCTGCTGGTGAAAAATACATGGTTTGGTTGATTTAAAAAAAAATAAATAAAAAAAAATGCATTCTGAAACTAGTAATTACATGTTTGGTGTGCCATTGCCTAAATATAATTTCACCAGCTAAACAACTTAACAGTTGCCTAATTTGTGCCTAAATGTTGCGATGAGATGAGATGTTGTGATGAGGGGTGGCTGTGGCTCAGGAGGTAGAGCGGGTCGTCCACTAATCAGAAGGTCGGTGGTTCGATCCCGGCATGTCGAAGTGTCCTTGGGCAAGATACTGAACCCCAAATTGCTCCCGATGGTTGCGCTACCCTGCATGGTAGCTTGCCGCCATCGGTGTGTGAATGGGTGAATGTAGGCATATTGTAAAGCGCTTTGGATAAAAGCGCTATATAAATGCAGTCCTTTACCATTACCATGAGATGTATGGCTTGGTGAAAGCCCTCGCCAGGACACTGTAATCTGTAAACTCAATTGATGTACTTTCAGTGCGAATGCAGTGGTCTAGTCTGTTGTCTCCTTAACGACTCTGTGGACAAAGTTTATGACACATATATGCTCATAACACGCAGAATCCTGTTTGATGCTAACGCCAGACATTTGTATTTGTCAGTAGACAATTCCAGTCAAAAGTCGGTCCTCTTGCCTGGTTTGATGTGCTGTTGAAGTCATTCTGAAATTCCAGTGGCTCCATTTCCAAAGAAGCCTGGTCAGGGCAGAAAGCTTTCAGGCCGGAGGCCGCATCACTGATGTTCTCTTTGATCGACTGGAAAGGGTTGTTCAGAGACAAAAACACTGTCTTGAAAGCAAAAATGTTCTGAACTGACAGTCAGAATTTTCATTAAATTCACTGACTAATGTGACGCACCTGTCAGTGCATGTGCCTGCTAGTTCTGGCATTTGTGGGCTCTTGTTTGTCACATGGCATGGGATATGGGAAATGGGAATTTGTCTTCTTTGAGGTTACCACCTCTGAAAAATGCCAGCTTTACCTTTAAAGACATCAACAAGGACAATATTCTTATCCCTATTTTGTAATGTCCTTTGAATAACAAGGAATTCATCCTTTTTGTGTGCCCTTCTTGATCTGCTCCTGTTTTCCAAAAAGCCCTGAACGCAGTCCAAAAGATCCAGCAAGTGCTCAAGTACTCTCCCTCTTAAAAGTCATTGAGCAGTGTTGTGCAGAACAAGAACCTTGTATTGGGTGTTGTATTCCTGCAGTATAGCACAAAACTGGCAATCGTTGAGTGTGTGTGAATGAATTAAATTTGTAGTATGTGCCACAGCATCCATGTTCAATTGAATCACTGGACAGTTGCAAGGCTTTGATGCGTTTTACAATGTCAGATTTGTTGAGTGAACCTTCAAACATTACACCTGCAGCCTGCAAAAAACTCTCCTTTTATAATCTATCCTTTAGCAAAGGGATTCTTATGCATAGCTAGGGCACAAGCTATTCTGAAAGATGCCTCTGTGAATATCTCTGCTGTTTTGGTGCTTTTTGTTTTAGTTGTGTGCTGTGCACCCAAGCACTTTCACGTTCCAATAATTGTTTTTGTGCCCTCTTATGCATCTTCATATTCAGGATGCACGGGACTGTGGTGCTTCTTTGATTTATTCGACTTACCCCATCAGCATTGTTTACAGTGAAATATTCCTCCTCCGATTTACTCGGATAACAATATTTACTATATGCTGTCTTAGACTTTTTAGCAATTAGTGAGGTAGCTAATGGCAGGGCAAGCCTCATGTCAGCTGCAGTGATCATGATGCTTGCCTTCTCCTCTTCTGCTGATTCCATCGAGTTAGTCTCTGGTGCTGTTGGCTTATCCAGTGGAGATAGTTTAGGATTTTCGTGGCCACTGGGTTTCTTTTTGAGCAATAACTTGCCCTTTAGTCTAGTTGCCTCTGTTCCTTCTCTTTTAAAAGTTAGTGTAAACATACGTGTCTCGCTCAGAGTGAATGAGAACAGTGGTGTAGAATAAATGAAAAAAGGCCATATTTGCCATCAAACAATAGCCATACATAATTAGTTGACATGCGCTTGGCAGTGGGGATTTTGTCAGTAGCCGTTGTGTTAATTGTAAATTCTAATAGCCCACTTTAGTTATCTCCACTTATTATTTAAATTTGCATTTTATCTACATATTCATATTTTTGAATAGCTTTCGCGGGCACAACAGGTTTTTGTCATGGGCACAAAATGCACCTTTTTGTGTAATGGGATACCATTCTTCAAGAAGAAAAGCCTTCAGTTCTTTGAGGGTTGAAGGAGGTGGAAATCTACTTTGCATCGTAAATTTAGAGTTCAGCCTCTATCACTGGTTGACCCATTTTGTAAATTTGTCTTGGCCCATCTTTTTATTAGACCTACATCCTCATGTGGTTGTCTAAATTCACATCGATCTAGTATGCAGCAGTAATCTTGTATGGCCTTTGGCTTAGTTGATAGGGTATGAAAATGACTGTATGATCTGCCTTGTCCTTGGGACAACAGAATTAAATCAGGGTGACCAGAGGGTATGGTTCACTGCCATGTCACCACCCTCTGCCATTTTCTAAATCTGCCCACAACTAGACTAATCAACTGTTACTACTTCCTTGTGAAGTGTCGTTTCCTATGGCTGTTAGTAATCATCATGATTTATATATGTTTGTTTATATTTAGGATAAGCCTAATTGCTATTGCTACTGCATCACATCAGAATGAGCAAAGACATATGTATCTAGACAGGGTTGTTTGTATAAGCAGAATTGATGGATTGGTTTATATTATGTCCTCTACCCTTTCTTCCTAGATATGTATCTTACCCTGTGTGTGTAAATCTGATGTGTGTGTAATTTCATCTGCAGTGGGAGCAGAGTACTCCCCGTTTCTCTTTTCAGTCTCTCTACCATGTGGAAAAATCCCTTGGGGACTAGAGGGAGTGACTCTCTATGGAAATTTCCAGAAGTCCTGATTTCCCTGAGCGGCCCTTAGGCTCCACTCGCATCCATCACCTCCCACTGGGCAGGAGAGGTGCCATAGAGACAATAACCATGGAGGACAAGAAGGGAGACATAGGCTACACACACACACACACAACCTCCAGACTCTAGCCTTTGGAGAAAAGGTTAGGTAGTCACACAACAAACATGTCTGGTAGAGATTGAGTCCATGTTGGTCACGTCAGATTTGCTGGTTAAGGCATATACGTATCTACTTTTTGTCTGTGTCCAAACTGCCCAAAAGGCCCAGTGAAGCTATAAAATTGATTTCCTATATTTGCTATAGTCCATGGAGACTTCCCTGCTCTTTTTGGATCTCACCTTTGTTCCTTTGTCTCTGCATCCCTGCTACAGGACTATTTAGTCCTACAGTGAGCTGCAGTGAAACAGACTAAGTGTGGAGTTGCTGCTCTTTCTACCAGTGAGCGCAGGTGTTCATATATGCTGCTGTTCTTTCTGGTTAGGTGGAGATGATACATTTATTGGAGCGATGCTTTGATTTGCAAGCCCGCTGGAGTGGGGGTCGGTGGCAACCCCACATTCCTACTGATAGGTCTGTATCCAAACTACTGCCTTAAAACAGTACATTCAAACTGGACCATTGTATTTTGGCATTATACCTTGTTCTTTGATTTGGCTGATCATTAAAACATTGGAGCTGATGATTGAACTCAACAGCTCAGCAAGAATCTGATGGGTTTTTTTCTTCCTTTCCTTCTACCTCTCTCTCCTTGGATAGAGCTTCACCTTTGACAGCTCACTAAGTGGACACCTTTTGAAAATAGATGAAGTGCAGCAGCCCTGCCCTGTCTATTGTGCCTGGCCTTTCATTTAGAACTAATCAATATTGACTGAGGAACAACACCTAGCATAGCTTGAAGTGGGTAGAGGAAGACTTGCAATGGCTTTGGATCGCTACAGAACGAGAGAATGAATCAATGGTTGACAGCTGTGGAGAGTAGTAACACATCCGTTGCACTCCATTAAAGACTGTATGTTATGTTGTGTGGTTGGTCAAATCAGCAGAGGGAGCAAATGAAGTGAATGGAGGAGGCACTGTGACTGTCCAAGAGGTCCCAATGGAAGTAGCCTTAATGAATTGACTTTCAAAAGGTGTTCATCATTTCAAAGAACACTGTTCATGCCTTGAAGCATCGAAGCCGCCGAAATTCCCAAACAAAGAAGGAGAAGAAGAAGAAGAATGAACACTGTTGATTCACTCAAACATCACTTTCACCATTTCCCTCTTTTTATCTTCGGTTCTTTCTTCCCTTGGCCCTTCATTTGATTTTTCCTGTTTTCTTGCAAAGTGCTTCACAGGCACACAACAAAGGAAAAGATATTTCCTTTTTTCTAGTTTCACTTGCTCTTGTGAATGAACCAGGTTTGCTGATGTCCCCTCTCACTGTATATGTGCCTCTCTCATTCTCTCTACAGATGGAGGAGGGCAGTCGCAGCGTGCGACTGGGCACTCTCATTGCCCTCATGGTGGAGGAAGGGCAGGACTGGAAGCAGGTGGAGATCCCCCCTCCAGAAGCAGTAGCTCCCTCCCCAGCCTCACCTGCTGCCCATGCAGCAACTGTCCCAATTGAGGCCCCTGCCGCTCCTCCTCCACCACTTCCACCAAAACCAGCCACCTCAGGACCGTAAGTGTTGCCTCTCTTCTTTTCTTCCCCCCTCATTTTCAGTCATTAAAATTATAACTAGCTCTAGGGTAATCAACAATTAACAGCAGCCTTTGCTAGAACCTCTGGAGTGACAAGAGGGTTTTCAGATGAGGTAACTACAGCAACCACGCTGCTTTCTAATTGTCCAGTCAGGGCTTAGCCACCACCATCCCACACAATATGCTGAGTAAGATGCTCTTCCACTGTGCACATTTCAAAACATGTAAGATCCTGTCTAGCCCTGTTGACACAATAAACACTCTTGTCGAAAGCAAAGAAGCAGCCACAAAACAAAGCAGGGCCTATTTGATATGCCAACACATTTTACGCTGAGCCCATCCACATGTTCAGATTTAAACAATGGCTAGATGAAATTAACAGGGGCGAAAGGTGTGTTGCGCAGCAAGGGTGATTATTATGAGACAGAGATAGTGCGGGAATGGACTGTAATAAGGCACTCAGCCTCAACACCACTAATGGGCAAGTGCCACTTGTAGTCACTTTATTCAGTCTAAATTGAAAAAGCAAGAGCAATGATCAATAAGAGTTCACAGTTATAGATAATGTAATAGTCCTGAGGCAGACTTGGTGTAGTCATCATAACACTTTGATGGCTGTCTGATTTACATATGAGGTCAGAAAGATACTTTTGTGGTGGCCCATTTGAACATATGAGTACATTGAATTCAAACTGGAACTGCCATAAAATCTTTTTTCTCACTGCCTCTTGCTTGTCCAGGTTACGTCTCAGCCCAGCAGCAAGACACATCCTGGACACCCATGGTCTGGACCCCAAATTGGCCACACCCACTGGGCCAAGGGGACTTATCACCAAGGAGTGAGTATAGATGGATGGGTTGGCTTTAGGGGCTATTTGAAGGGTCCCACTGTGGTCACCCTAGTATCACAGTATCTCTGAGAGAAAGAGATGAAAATCGGGACAAGGCAGGGCAGAAACATGGAGTAGGCAGTGTGAATGAAAATTGAAATGTGGGAGAGAGTAGGTATGTGAAAGAGTGTGACTGAGAAGTGGTTAAGATTTCAGGTGCTTTAATCCTGTTATATGGGTGCATTCACACCACAAAAACCTGTGAAGCCACACACACACACACACACACACACACACAGACACAGCTCTAATGGCTACCTGCTGTCAGCAGGGACCTGATGGAACGCTCTTGTTACTCATCTCACACCCTGCTGGGGAATCTCATTAAGCCACTGCTGTCGCCATGACAACCCAGTCTCCAGGACCCACTGGTGACCATAGAAACGAAGACCATATGTTGTCGATGTGTGAGAGAGTGAAAAGGAAAGTATATGAGGAGATATAAACCAAACCTTGTTAAGAAAACACACCCAAAAATTACAGAAATTCACAGACAGATGGTGAAGGTGCTACTTCTCTCTCATGAGCAGGCTTATGTTTAAAGAGAAGTTTTTTTTATCAAAAAGTAGCTGATTGTGGAAAATCAGAGGGAGACTTCGCTGGTGGCCCAGAGACTCATTGTTGACCATGTCAGGTCTGCGGGGGGTTCAACCAAGGTGCAGATCACCAAAGAGCTTTCGATTTGATCGTAGCTGCAGGAGCAAGGCAAAAGTACCTCAGCTACCTAGATGACGAGAAGAGGGTTAAGGAGAAGGAAAGCATTGACCTCAATAGAAAGGTCATCACAGATGATGCTTAATGAACGGAAAAGGAAAAGGGCCAGAATACAGAGTGATATCAGTGCACTGCAGATGTCAGCTATGCTAACAAAACTGAATCCACTGGTAAACTGACCTTCAATGCCAAATCCAACACTCCAGCACTGCCATAGAAAAGAATGCATCACTTCAAGAGCTTGAAAAGCAGACAGATGATAACCTTGCAGAAATAAAATGCTAAGCTGCCATGTGACTGTTCATGTAAGTGGTTGTGAAAAATGAATGCAAGGACACTACAGTTTTGTTGCACCTTGGTTATCAGTCATTGTTCATCTCATCTCTACATTCTGTTTGTTCTCTTCATCTCTCCCTATCTGTCTCTCTTTGTGAAAGTGTCAATTTGAAAAGTCATACATAAGGTGAAAGCATTTGTTTAAAATTTTACTGATACATTTATGTAGTGAATGTAAATTCAATAAATGTAGTTTCATTTGGAAATGTAAAGATACAGGGAATCAATCTTATGCATGTGTGTCTCAGGCATTTGTTTGTCCCAACACACATCTATTTGAAATACTGGGTTTTCAAACTATATTTGCAGTCATGTTTATCAGTGGCACTTATGAAGTACTACTTTTGGTCATGGAAATTAGTTTCAAAGTTATGGAGATGTTGTGGAAAAGTCATTGAAAACCATTGGTGAAAAAGTGTATGAACCCTGACAGGGTTCTAAACTTGATGCCCACCAGCATACTTTCAATCACATTCTAACTGCTCACTGCCACTTAGCAAGCAACCTAGCTATTAGCTCAAAAGGTTTAAAACAGGAAGGTTAATACTGAAAACAGGTACTTTCAAGAGGTGTGAGACTAAGGACTTACAGAGGACAAAGAAAAACCCATGTGTCTCACTTGCCAAGAGACCTTTCTAAATTCAAAGATGTGCCATTCCGTACAGTGTGCTGGCCAAGCCGTGGAAAAAGCACTATGCAGATTCTGTGAGACGTGCAAAGAAATTTCCAATTTTATGGCCAGAAAGGGGACAGACGTTACCAAGCTTGAGGATGAAAGCTGGTTGTGTGACTTGGCTCTTCTGGTTTTGTGACTTGGCTATTCTCTTCGGAGCAGCTCAGTGCCCTGAATGCGAAACTGCAGGAACAATAACGGACGATCACAAGTATGCATGATGCCGTCAAAGCCTTCCGATAAAACAATTGTATAAAATATAATGTCCAACATAATATTAAAATAAATATCCAATCTTTATCATCTGAACCTTGTTCTAATGACCCAGCCTCACTAATAAGTGACATGTTGGGATGTTTTTGGAAACTAAGCCCCTTGAGAGAATTTGTTAACATATCCTTAGCGTCTTCAAGGGAGACCAGAATAACCAGAATTTCCCTGCCTTTGTCCTCTAGCACATCAGATAAGACTGAGACTAGGGAAGTGGTACCCCTCCCATTCCACCCTGTGCCCTTCTGAGGCCCTACATAGAGGGCATGGATAACACTGTGGTCGCGTAACCCATGAGATCACAGGATGTTGCATAATACACAGAAAGGATTGAAAGGAAGTGGGTACAGGGAGATGCATTCCTATCATTTTCTCCCTCTCTACCCGTCTCTTTTTCTCCCCATCAGTATCACACATATAAATAGCAAGGATAGCTAACAGGCAAAGCTAACACAGTGATGACTGAGTGTTTTGATGAGTGTACCTCGCTGTGGGTCACGCCTCTAGGGTCTGTCTGTCTTTATTTTCCTACAGGCAAGGTGATTCATATGTAAGGAATTTATGATATGTATGAAGGACACTAACTTATTGAAACATGGCATATCATATGGCCTATAGTTACCCCTCATCAATATGTCTGTTTCTTGGTGTCGAGGCATCTTGACTAATATGAAGAGATGCTCTTTGGTGCTGGGTGACAGTTTTGACATCAAAAGCTCCTCTCTCCATTATTTTGTCCCACTGTATAGCAATTTAGTAAAAACATTGTGTGTGACTCACATAAACTCACAAAAAGAGGCGAGGAAGCTCTCTTCTCCTCTTTTTGTGAGTTTATGTGTGGGGGTTGGCCCAAAAGAGTAGAGGTTAGAGGCTAGAGGTTATTTTCCATGACATGTTTGACAAACACAGGTATTCATTAACAATGACAGGTATGCTCAATGCCTGGCTTTTCTTCTTCTACCCTCCTCTGAAACAAGCATGGCATGTGCAGAAACCCATACCTGTGTACATGCAGCATGAGGGCAGTGCTGTATCACAAACTTCAACTTAATCACTTAATCAGAGTGAACAAAGAACCTAGAGTAAGGCCATATGTATGCCACAGGCTAGAGGAATGTGTCAATATTGTCCTTGGCAACATCATTGCCTTACATCAGTTATCATGTCACAACATGTTGCTATATAAGTTTACATGAGATTTAGATGTTTAAAGGATAGGGAAGAAAGGAACTGTTACAGAACAGAAACAAAGTAAGTCTGCCCTGGAGGGACATGTGTTTAAGCCAACCATATTGCCATATTGTCTCCCTACAATAGGGTTATTAGACTCTGTTAACTCTTCTGTTGTTAACATCAAGAGCCTTTCAAAACCACATCTCCTTGCTGCAAGGGTTTCACTGAGATGCTGTACTATGTGCCAGCTAGCTGGAGGGCAGAGCAGTGATTTGGACCCATATTGTTTTTATGGTAATGGGTGGGCTAGAAATGAAAACATTTTCACGTATGGAAGGAAGTCTTGTGGTAAATCCTAGATTAAAGAGGTATTATGTGGTTTATTTTAGATGTACTTAAACGTTAATTAATTCAATTCAACTAAATGGTATTATAAAATCAACAAACATACAACACAGTGTACCTTTCTACTGTTCTTATTTAAAGCCATAATTGGTTGATTGAACCTGTCATTTGCAAAAAAAAAGACAGGTGTAAATATGCAAGAGACCCACACCACGTTAACATTGTAGAGTGTTCTCTTTTAGGGTTGTATTATGTAAAGTAAAAATAAAATACCAAATCATGTGCATGTTATTCTTCAAGCAGATTGCATATAATATATAATCTGAACTTTGAACTTGATGAAGTTCAATCGTATCTTTTTTTTCCATGTGAGTAAAAGAAAGCTTAATGCAGACCAATGCACTGGAGCACTTTTCATAACTACAGCTCCCTCTCTCCCATCCTAGCCTGTCCTAGATGGCAGTGTAGAGTCTGGGATAGCAGACCGAGAGTGTATTCATGTGTGTCTGTGTGCGTTTGGTACTTGGTTTTATTGTGTGAGTGTGTGCATGAGGCAATGTGTGTGTGCACACAGCGCCTCACTCCCTTTTTAATATTCCAGTCACCACCTCCCAGTCTTTCAGAGGCTCCTTTGCCTTGGCTGTCAGTAGGAGTGTAAATGGTCGGTGTGAAAAGCACATGCCTCCTGTGAGAATAGATCAGCCAGCCAGCTGCACAAAAGCTATCTATGGTGTCATCGCCAAGTGGCTGCTCTAGACTGCTGCTGACTTAACTCGCTGATCTCCCTCTCATTTGATGTCAGAAACACTTTGTATGTTTAAAGGGAATTTATTGGGGATGCTATTCCTTACACATTGTTACTAAAGAATATGACAAATTTTGATTGAATGACCAAGCATTTTGAATTCCCTTTTCAAATCTCCCTCTCTCTCATTTTCTATAGAGCTACATTCAGTTATGAGATTGTCAGTGAATCAATTGAAATCTTGTCTAATCTCATATTCTCTTTTTGTTCATTTGGATTGCTTGCCCTGCCCTCTTTTTGCTGGAGTAGGAGCAACAGGCATGCAAATTAACATTCACAACTAACCTCTCAGTTGAAAACAGAAAACAAGGGTTGAGGAGCCATGGCAGGTACACTCACTGTCACTGTTTTTCTTTTCATTGTTAATTTGGCTACCCATGCAAAGTGGACAAGGCCTATGCAGGGACATGTACCATCCTGTGTTTGTTTTACCTGGTGCAACAGCCCCATGGTGCCTACCTATGACCTATGGTGATCTATAATGATTAAATATTCAATGTTTTCTCTCATGTTAGCTGGGGGAATTCCAAATGGCCGCAATCCCTCCACAAACAATTACTCCTAACAAAGAGAGAAAGGGAGGAAACAAGTGTGCGAGAGGAAAAAAAAAAATACAGCTCGCAAAGGGACAAGGAGAAAAGAGCCGTGGGGCCCAGACTTCTCCCGTCTGCATGGTGAGGTCAGGGGCAGCTGGTCCAGACAAAAGACTCGATGCATGTGGGTAGGAGGGCCCCAGTGCACTGAACTGGAACCAGAGAGCTCAGAGGAGGCACACCTGATACCTGCCCCCCCCACCCCCACCACCACCACTTTCCCTGCAAAGCACAAAATTAACGGCTGCAAAAAAACTAGGGCAGACCCCTCAGTCTGTCATGATTCCCCTCCCCCATCGCCGTTCTATTATCCCTCTCTATCAATACTCAGTACTGCACTCTGCGGTATCCTGCCCCAAATGATATCATCACTTCCTCTGTTGCCTTCAGAGTTAACAGCAGCAGACGTTGTAGCAAAATGATATGTGGGGAAAAGTAGTAAACTATTAATTGTGGCATGGAATAGACCTAATATAGAGAAATGTGTCCTATCATGGCTAACAACAGGGTAATGCACCAATCGATGTCATTCCAGTGGGAGTGTAATGATCATCATTTCTTTCTGTAAACTTGAGGTGGAGCAGATTCCTCGAGTGATCTATGGAATGATCTGTTTGATAAGTGGGGAATTCACCCACATCAACGACGTCAGCGTGCCTTTGAACAGAAGCGCTACGCCAGGTGTCTGACAAACCACCTGAACTACGATCAAGGGACATTTGGTGAAACTAATGATTGCATTCAGGTTTTTATTTTCGTTTTCCATCCGTCTGTGATGGCTGGTCCTCAGACTGATCAAGATAATGATTTTGAGGTTCATGTATGGGTCTTGTTGATGTTATTTCTGACTCCTAGGTTGCACTTTTTACTTACTCTGCATCTCCTGACTGTGGGCCCGATCCAGATCTTGACTTAAGTGCCGTGCAGATTTGCTTAAGGGCACATACACATTATTTTGCTTTTGGCTTTTTTTTTTTCTTTTTTTGTGGTAGAAAAGGTGCTGCCTCATCCACATTTTGTGCTGATAATTTGAAAAAGTGAGTCATGCAATGCGTATTTTTTTTCTATTATAACCAGCTGCCAAAATGTGCAAACGGTACTTATGTCCAAATCTCAAACACTCAAAACAACTCCTGCAACGCAGCCAATGTGCTCCATGCTGACTCAATTACAATTACAATTTCCCATTTGGCAGGTGCTTTTATCCAGCGACGTACACATGAGATTTTAATACAACACAAGCAAGGATCTAGTCAGGAGACTCTTTATGATTAGAGTAACAATTACTACAATTACTAACTTTTCTATCGGGACTGTCTCCATTTCCATGTGGTTGTTGTCATAAACTCTCAGCTTCCTTCCCCACCTCTTCTTTGTTGTGATTGGTCAGCTCACAAAAAAGCGGTCATGTCATTGTGGTCTCCTCTAAAAAGTTGAGCTGTTCTCAAATACAGAGACCACTCTATCTCTAAAAAGACACCAGTCGCAGGCAGTTTGAAAAAAGCAGAATAGTGTGAATGCACCCCAAGTCAGTCTTAGTCCATGGACCACTTAGTCCCGTGGACCACATGTGCAGCTGTAACCCTGGAGTTGCACATGAGCATACACAACCTCCTGCAAGATGCACACTTGAGGAACATGTAAATCACGGCATCTCCACCTTCACATTATAATAATCGTTCTGACTCTGACCTAAGTCCATTGGTGTTTGCTTTTCCTTACGCAACCAAAACCCTGCAGTATGTCTAGTGCTCCCATGGGTCCTGATGTAAAACAAAATCCGGGTATGAAAAAACACCAAAGACATCACATATGATTTGAACTGTTGAGTCACAACATTTGAAGTAACATTAAAATGAAATAAATGTTTAAGAAAATAACCATAACAATCTCAGTACACTAAATGTTTAATTGAATGCTTGGAATGTGCTTTTACACATAGACTGTTCATCTCACACACAAGTTGGTTGAATTTTTAAGGAAGCATCAAGATACAGCACTCCTGGAGCAAAGAAATACTTTAAATGTGCTGAGATTAACAGATGCCCTGTGCATCCAGTGTTTGCGCATGGATAGGGCTTGGATCACTGATGTGTGCTGTCTTTTGAGCGATGATTTGCAGAGCCAGATCACATGGCTGAATCCCTCCCGTATCACTCCAAGTAACATGCACTCTTTCCATCCTGGCGTCAGGTGCTGCTGTGTCAGCCAGACAGAGTGTCCAGGGATGTTATGGGAAATCTCAGGCCTCTGTCTCCTGCTGCCTGGCACAACTCTTCATCGTAATGATGAACCAAAGAATATTTATATCTATATACTGTACACATGTGATCATCAGGTCACCGAGTGCATAAGAACAGATTTATAGCAATAGGAAAACAACATTCCATGAGCATTTAATTGCTATTTGATGTGATGCAGACATGAAATGTTTACACAAAGTTGAAATGCAACAAATACTGCAATTGGAGAGTGGCTTGTTGGTGAATTGAGTAGAAAGCAGTTATCATAGAGAAACTCATTATGTAAAACTTACTTTTGACATAGAAAAAAAAATCTTTCTTCTTGATTTCTTATAGGCAAAAAAATTGAAACTAGTGAAAATAATTTCACATTTTGTAACGTATCTTTTATTTTGTTTTTATCCAATTTATGTCCCAAGGGCACGTTGCCAATTCAATCTTTGTGCTCTGTCGTCCGAACAAAAAACTAATTAAAGGTGAACCTTATTTAAAGGCAGTGCCTCAGGAGAAAGATATGAAAAGGAAAGAATTCCATGGGCCAATGTTTCCACCATACCAATTTGGAAGGACAATGAAGCCAAGGTTTTGAATAAACTTGTGTGCAAGGGAAGGCATGTCCCAAATCCTCATTGCATTACATTACATTAAATCGTGCAAGTCTGAATAGGAACAGCTCAAACGTGTGGATCTTAACAGTGTAAGTCTGGCCCTGTGTTCATTTGATTCCTGCCCATCAATGTGAACACCCAGCTCACCATTTATCCTGATCCTGGTCTCCTTGTGGGGGGTATTTGTTTGTGACAAGTGGCAAGTGATTCTCATGACACTCCTCCACTGGGGCACAGAGGATAACCGAGAGTTACCTCTGTCTCCTAGTCATATAGATACACACACACACACACACACACACACACACACACACACTCACACACTCTTAGACACACACACACACACCTGTCCAAGCCTGATGATTGCTGCTGAATAAAAGTGTTATGCCGTGACACACAGATCAGAAAAATTTGACGTACTACACGGTGTCAGACCCCTCGTTAGCCAAAAAAGAGACGTTAATGTGATTCCAGCTTTCCACTCAGCAGTGCCACTCTGCTCACGTAAGAGAATAGTGGTGTAGCTGAGAGTATATTCACATATAGGCTGTATTCCAACTTTCCCCAGACAGACTTCTAATGAACAGTTTGATGTATGCCACTTATTTTATACACTTACCCTTTATTAACAATTTGCATCAGCAGAATGTAAACACATAGAGAAAACAATATAAATTGTACCAAAGTGAGTGTAAAAAATCATGTTTATTTGCATAGTGTGACAGCATTTCATGATGTGAAGAGAAGTGTTAGCTATAACAGTAGTAAGTTAAGTCAACACACCGAGAGTTGCTGGGTTAAAGTATATGAATGGCCCAATTGCTGGGTTCACTGGTTTTGATGCTGCTCATTTTGCTGCTGTTTTTGCTGGGTTATTTAACGTGGCGGAAATATTGAGCCTGTGATGGGACAGGGATGGATGCATTGTGTGTCATCAGAAATTGAAAATGGAAATAGCTTTACAAACAATGGTGCTGAAAAATTGCCAGTGACTCGTCCAGCCAGTTTACACATGTGCAGTTCAACATGGGCCCCAACGAAATGGACAGAAAAAGGGTGACTCCAAACCACAAAACCTATTCCTTTAAAAAACATACAAGCACATACATGCTCACACTTACATAATTCAACAGCATGCAAAACCATCCAGCCTGTCTCCACTCTCCAGAGGTTGGAGGCTCTCCAGAGGAATTTGTGACCTCACCAGAGCGTCTCCTGGTTTGACTCAGGAGCTCAAATATCCCAAACCATCAAAAGCTTTATTCTGAATTATATATTGTTTTTCCTGAAAAGATTTCAGCTTGAATTAGGTTGCTCTCTCCGGAAGAGGTTAAAAATTCAACTCAAATGTTTGTGATGGAACATTAGATCTGATAAATCGAACAGCAGCAGCTTATCCATGTGTAATATTTGCTTGAGTTCTGCGGCCAATGTTCCTGTGTGTTTACTTTTGAAGCATGTTCGGTAGTACCGAATGCCATAGTGGTTTAGGTATATTTAGAGAAAAAAAAATAGCATGGTACATATCAATGGGCCCAGTCACAAGCTGAAGTCCAGAGTTAGTCCTGTTTACTCTAGGATAAAAAGTACATTATGTATGCTTTCCTTAGACTTACAACAACACAGACTACAAGTGAAGCCTATACACAGTCATTTCTGTTCTCACTGTCATCACTCATGCAGCTGTGTTAACACAAAGAGGGCAGTTCGATTTTTGTCTTATGTAGATAAGGACATGTGCCTGCGGAAATGGGTGTATGCATCTGAGATTGTGGTAGGCACAGGTGTCAAGGGAGTGGCTTGGTGTTACGGCTTCAAAGGGGCATGTACACTCCTCAAGTCAACCCTCTTTGAGTCATAGTCATATAGCCCCATAGTCATGAGTATGGTGCTGCTGGAGATTTAGTCTCACATTAAACATTATTGTTACCTCCTTAATGTCCCCTACTAATGTCCCCTCCCCCTACTAATATATATATATATATATGTTTTTTCACTTTTGCAGAGATGCGCTGAACCTTATGAAGATATCCCCTGCACCCAAAGCAGCCCCAGCTATGGCTGCCCCAGCTGCCCCAAGTCCTGTCCCCACCCCGGCAGCTGTCCCACCACCCCCAGGCAGCAGACCCAACATACCGCCACTCTCTGTACCAGGGAAGCCAGGAGCACCGGTGAGCAAACAACACAGACACACATATAACACGTTGTCCATCTTGAAGTCAAGTGCTGGGTTTGACATAATGTCTGCTGTCAGAGCAGACATTATAGATACAGTCAAATTCATAGATGGATCCATAGATACAGTCAAATTCATCATCATCTCGAAGAATAATGTCAGGGCCAGCGGTAGGGTTGAGTGGTTTTAACTCTTCAAGCCTCATTGGTTTGTGAGGAGATGGATAGAGATTGATTTTATTTTATTTGGATCTCTTTTAGCCTATTGGCTAATCTTCCAAGAGTCCACATTAAAAACATTTAAGCATACAATAATTCATATTATACAACACATAATTATTGACACACATATATCATATACATACATGCATGACACATATAACCTACATACATTGACACTTATCCCGTATGGACCTACATATATACACATATTAATCTACATGTGTTCACTCTACAAACCTACTGACAGTGCAATACAATAGTGTGATGATAACTACATTTAAATCTTGAAATCTTGCAATCAACAATCCAACCGCCGTACTGTTCTTGAGTGAGTTATTGTAATGAATTCCATAATTTAACAGTTCTGAAAATAAAAGTCCGTCTTCCCATTTCAGTTTTTATTTTTGGTAGTACATAATGATTTTTATCTCTTATTCTTATGTTAACTTGATGTTTATCACGTACTAATAGCAGTTTGTCCTTAATACTAACTGGCTTTTTAAACTTTTGAATTTTTGAAATTAGTACTATAGAATGTTGTCTCACATGCTCTACTACTGTGGGCCATCCCATTGTAATATGTAGTTCACTCACTCCTTTTTCAAACCCACACCTTAAGACCATTCTTGCTGCCTTGTTAAGTGTGATCTGCAGTCTCCTCATATCTCTCTGAGCTGCATTGCCCCACACTGCACAGCAATAATTAATGTGACTATAGATTAGACTATGAGATATTACCTTTAGAATGTCTTTAGATAAAAACTTTGCAATTCGTCCAACCATTCCTGCCATTTTCATCACTCTTTTAGAAAGATCTGTAATATGAGCCGTCCATGAGAGATTGTTTTGTATTTTAACTCCCAATAATTTGACTTCTGTAACCTCTTTAATTTGAACACTGCCATATGTTAAATACCATGGCTTCAATTTCTTCCTCTTTCTTGTAGTACATATAATCATATTTTTCGTTTTATTTACATTTAATGCCAATTTATTGTTTTCCACCCATTTGATGACACATTTAAAATCATTTGATAAATATTCATGCAACTGAGTTTGTGAATCTGCCACTGCAGTGATGGTTGTATCATCTGCAAACATATGTGCATTTGAGTTGGCTAACACTAAGGGAAGATCATTTGTGTATATAATAAATAACAATGGTCCGAGGCAACTCCCTTGTGGGATGCCACAGGTAATCATACGTGGAGAAGAAAAGGAGCCATTAACATAAATAGATTGCTTTCTACCGTTTAAATAAGATTTCATCCAATTAATAGCATTCTTACTGAAGCCATAATGAATTAATTTTTTAAGTAGAATTGTGTGATCTATCAAATCGAACGCTGCAGTGAAATCAAGAAGAAGTAACGACACAAGTTTACCTTGATCCAGGGCACTTAGCCACTCATCCGTCATATGTAACAGAGCGGTTTCAGTAGAATGATTTTTACGATATGCATGTTGAGCATGGGTTAGAAGGTTATTAGTTTCCATATATTTCCAAATGTGATCACTTACTACTCTTTCCAAAATTTTGCTTAAGGAGGAGAGTAAGCTAATTGGGCGACTGTTGGGTGCAGTAAAAGCTATTTTAGCATCCTTAGGAATGGGGCAGATTTTTGCATGTTTCCATTCTGTGGGAAACTTTCCTTGTTGCAAAGAAAGATCAAATAGATACTTTACAGGTCTAGCAATATATGGGGCTGCAGATTTCAACAATTTGTTGTCAATAAGATCGTACCCTGGGGATTTATTATCAGGAAGTGAAATCAAGATTTTCTCAATGTCATCTAATGATATATCTGGTAATATAAAACTGCAATTTTTCCCCTTCATAATCTTTTTGTCTACTTCACCTACCAGTAATTCATTTGAGGCATTGTTATTCATATTGGACCTGAGATCATTTATCTTTGATTCAAAATAGTCAGCAAAGTAATTGGCAATGTCTACTGGTTTTGTTCTAATCTTTCCATCAACCTCCACACTAACAGGACTTGTACTATTTGACCTACCAAGCAAACCATTCACTGTATGCCATATCTGTTTTGAATTGTTTCTGCATCCCTCAAAAGCTGTTTTATAATATAGGGTCTTTTTCTGACAATTCAATTTTACAACAACATTTCTGCATTTTCTATATAGCATAATATGTGAATCTAATCTTGACCTAGATGCTACAGTTTTTGCTTCATCCCTCTGAGATATTGCTTTTCTTAGTTGTTGGTCAATCCAGGGGGATGATTTGGCTTTAATTGTACTTTTCCTTATAGGAGCATGGTACTCAACAACATCAGTAAACAATTTCGTAAAACAATCAACAGCACAATCCAAATCATCCTCAAGATACACAAGGTCCCATGGAACAGCGGCCAAATCTGTCTGGTAGTCTTCTAAGTTAAAATTTTTAAAACTCCGTCTTATAGTCACTCTAGGAGGTCTTTTTGGCACTTTGGTGTATTTAGTAATGCACACAATATTATGATCTGTCCACGATAACGGGACAGATTTAACATTTGAGCATTTATTCGGAGCATTACAGAATATCAGATCAATAATACTTTCAGTTCTGTGCCCAAATTTGTTTCTTGAGGACCTTGTGATATCCTGTACCATTTGAAATAAATTACGACTCTCTATATATTGAGTAAACTTAGTCTTGTTCCCATCAGAGTGACTACTTTTCCAGTCAATATTATAGTCCCCAAGCATAAATAATTCCTTCCTTTCATCCAGAGCAAGATCAATACTTTCACATATTTTATCCAGGTATAATGTGTTTGATTTTGGGGGCCTATAAACACATCCAATTAACGTTGGTTGTTGGAAAGGGAGGTGAATTTGAATCCACAGGATCTCTAGTCCATTCACACATAGATCATCCCGCACTTTGAACAGCAGATGCTCTTGAATATATAGGGCAACACCTCCTCCTCTTCTGTTCCTGTCCTTCCTTATAATATGAGACAGGGCCTCCTAAAGGTTGTGACTCACCATGCTCCCAAAGGGCTGCCCACTCCTGACCTGTATGCAGTATCTCTTTCTCTTACATGTTGGAACGAAACCACCATGCTCTCTCGTTCTCTCTCTCTCTCTCTCTCTCTCTCTCTCTCTCTCTCCCTCTGTCACTCTCTCTCTCGCTCTTTTTCTCACTTTCGTTCTTGCTCTCTTATTTTCACTTCGCCCTACCAACTGACTGTTCTATTTTTTTTTTTATTATTTGAAAATAAATCACACTTTTATTTAGTTAATTTCACTAAATTTTAGATATATATTTCTCTCTGTGCATTTACATGAAAGGTGAAGACTGGTTGACTGAGGAAATTCAAGCATGACTGATTTGCCTGCGCATGTTTCAACCTCTGTCTATCCTAAGTAATGTAATTTTTTGTGTAGAGGAATTGCATGGTCATGTGCAAAATTCTCTTCCATTAATAGAAAGTGCTCTGAAAATAGCCACACACTTCATGTAAAGGTCATTTAGGTTGTTCCTATTGACATCCTCTTGTGTCATAGTCTTCCAGTTGTGCGATCAATACCTTCTGATAGCTCCATTTCCTTTGGTATGCTTGTGGAACACCAAAAGCTTCTTAACCACCAAAGATAAGAGACACTACACCAAAATCATCTTGTCCCTCAAGTGCTGCAGAAACATAGATAGAGGTCAGAAGACAAGATGTTGTTTAGATTTCCATATTGATTCTAGTTAACATTCTTTTTTGCACCATTTTTACTCTTTATAGATTGGTGGATGTGCAAGTTGTAAAATAAGGCCTATTGATTTCCAAGGCTGACCGAGTGCTAACCAAATACACACCTTACAATTATCCTGTCTTTTGTTTTAACAAAATCAATCCTAATCAATCATTAATTCATTGTAATAAGCTTGTTAATAGCATGTCCACTCTGTTCCTTGTTTTTTTTTGGGGGGGGGTTATTTGACAAATTCAGCCTCTTCATACTACATACTACTACTAAGCCTTGGTGATAGCAGATATTCCAGTAATGGAGTTATTGATGGCAACTGAGCCCTAATATGTCCAGCAATGTTAATGTGGACACTGATAAACTGACCGTCTCTCCTTTCTTGTCCCCTGTCCTTTCCCTGTCCTCTCTTTCTATCATGTCCTTTTCTCCCCATTCTCATTTTTTACCTCTCCCTTCCTCTTCTTTTCTACCTCAGGGCACTTTCACAGAGATCCCAGCCTCTAATGTCCGCCGTGTGATTGCTCAAAGACTGACTCAGTCCAAGACCACCATCCCCCATGCTTATGCTACTGTTGACTGTGACATGGCTGCTGTCATGCAGCTCCGCAAAAACCTGGCCCAAGGTAAAGGTTCATGACTTGGCAGGATTCCATTTTATGTGCATATTAAATATGCAGTGTGTGTGCATATGTGTGCATACACATTGGCACTATGCATTAAACACACACACACACACATTATTATTATTATTAACTTGTTCCTTCATTCAGTATCTAACAGCAAGATTTGGAGGGAAACTTTTCTGTGAAAGTGTGGATTTCAGGGTTTTCACATGACTGCTCCTTCCACAAAGAGGAAATTCTTTGCATTCATGGGTTCTCTGTACATATCTGCTCAGCCAGGGTAATCATTTCTCTCTGGTTCAAAGTGTGTCAAATGGATGCCCCCCACCACCCCCTTTTTTTTTACCCTGTGTTATTTAGCGTGAGCACCTATAGAAACCCATCTAGGATGTTTAAGGAAAGGTGAGAGTGGTTATGTCGTGTGTGTTATCAAATGGGCGTCTCCCGTTACGGATGTTTAGTTGAATCAGATCTATACTCAAGCCACACTACACATCACAACATACATCAGATAAGACCCTGATGTGACACCTACACATATATGTAGGTGTCATATCAGGGTACGTGTACACATAGCCTGGAACACATGATCAGTTGACTAATGGGATGGCTGACTCTGCTGGCTTGAAACGGTTCAGAAACCAAATTATATCAGCAAACAATACACTTTGCTGAAGGTCTCATGACAGTGTTTGATAGGAAATTCCCAGGGAAGTTGTGGATGTCTGAGTTTTCACATGACTACTCATTCTACAAACAAAAGGGAATCTATTTTCATTCATACTTTAGTTCCTCTGTTCAGTCATATCTGCACAGCCGGGGTAATCATTTCTCTCTGGTTCAAAGCATGTCAAATGCATGCCCCTGTCTTTGGAGCGTTGATGCTTTGATTTCACCAGCACACTGTTGAATGCTGTCTGCAAAATGACAATGACCAGTTAAAGGAAAGCAGAGAGTGCAATTAAAACACCTTGCCTGAAAGTGGGTGGTAGCGATATGAGTAGAAGTAAAGAGAGTATGAAAGGGTTGGAGAGAAAGAGGTGTGTAAGGAGAATGTGAGAGGGGAAAGAAATGAATGAGGGAGGAAGGAAGGGAGGGAGTGAGCCTGGTAGAGCATGGGTGATAAAGAATTCCTTGTCGATGTGAGCAGGCACCAGCAGTGTCTTCTTCCCCACCTGTGGCTGGCTGCTCTACTACTTTCTCAGCCTCACCTTGCCTTGCCTAGCAACTGACTGTTGTCAAGCTAACAGAACAGAAGTAGAGAAATAAAACATTGTTCATGTATCACAACAATCAGTTTGGCGTGTGCTTTCTAGTATTTGGGACACAGAAAATATGTATGCATAAGAGTTACCGTTCATATAAACATTCCTACAAAATAATCCATGGTTACCTGGGGCTATTTTTCACACCAAGATAGCAAGAGTACTTTATTTACTTATCAATTTCCTCTTTAAGATAACTTTTAAAAGTTCTGGTTAAACACCCTGTAGCACATAATTGGCTTTTTTTTTTTTTTTAGCTTGACTTAGCCTAGCTGTCACACATAAAGCTCCCCAGTCCCTATCTCTGTGATGGAGGAAATGGGACGGCCATTCCAGACCTATTAGCGAGGTTGTGTGTGTGTTGAGGGATTCTCTCTCCGGTTGTTTTTGCGGACTCTCTTTGTTCAGGAGCAGAGCGATTTCACGGTTAGCTCGTTAATCATCCTGCTTACAGCATTCATAACTGTCTGGCACTAATGGACACTCGTAAAAGGCTGGCAGCGGTGCCAGGCCGATCCCGCCTGGCCCACCCCGGTCACACATGGAGAGGGAAGTGTAGCAAAAGTTTGGGACTGGGTCGTGTTGGAGAGTTGGACTAAATCTGGCCAGCTGGAGTAGAGTGAAGGATTCTACAAAGAGCCCAGAATATAAGATTGTTATGGTTTATTCTGAATGACTGGGTACTGTGGGCAGCTCATTTGCAAAGGAGGGTTTGTGATTGAGGTTTAGGCCAAGCAATGTGCTAGTGATATTTGTTCATTTAGAATTTTACCTTTTGCAACAAACAGGCTGCTTTGTGCTATATAACCCTTCACAGGTCTCTGATAGATGTGCATTCCAACTGAGGGTGGAGAAGGAAAAAACATCTTTAGGAACTTTTGAAGTTCTCCCATAGCTGTTCCATAGCCTTGCCCATGCAGTGAAGACTATTCCCTCTCCAGCCATCTAAAAGTTTTAATCACACTGCCATGCAAAATGGACTTTGCTCTGGTCTTGGTCTTCATTAGCTCTTCAATCATATATATACTGTATATATACTGCATATATAAGGGTCTCACAGACTTTGTTTCCTTTGTCTTTTCAGAACAGATCAAAGTGTCTGTCAATGACTTCATTATCAAGGCAGCTGCTGTTACACTTAAAGTAAGTATTGTCCTGAATAATTCCTTTTGATCATTCATTCATTCAGTAAACCTATATATCTTTCAATCCAGGCTATTTATTTATTCATTTTATAACCTTGTGTATATGTATATGTACTGTATATGTATGTATATGATACATTGCCTTATCTAGCCACGTGTCTCTAGTCTTATGTTTTTCTGTGCTTAAGGGGACCTGTGGAGGCACGGACATTGTTCAGATATGGTTTCCTAGGCAACATGATTTGGTCACTAAATTGCATAACACCTGCAGCCGGTATTCTCTGTCATCCTCTTTTCAGATTCATTCAGATGGTGAATCAACTGATAGCAGAAGGCATGCTAAAAATAGAGTCAAATTCTCAGTTAATTTCATCCTTGTTTTTTTACGCTGGTTGATGGGAATTCTGAGGAAATTATTATTTATTTTAGTAAGGCAACAGGAAAGGAATGACAATATGAGACACTCACTCACAGCTTTTATCAATTTTTTGTTCAAACTAATTGCTGTCAAGAAATATAGTCTTGTGTTTGTTTTTAGGGATGTGTGGGGGGAAACGGAGGTATAGATTCGATTCCTCTGATTGTTCTGGCCAGGGAAGCCTCAGCAGCATCTGTTAGGCGCAGCGTTGTGCCCAGCTCATGCTTCTGTCCCTCACTTGTCATGGAATATTGTGTCTACTCCAGTGAATACATGTCAGCCATAACCCATTGTATGTTCCCCCAAACCATGGGAACCTGATATTGCTCCTATATACTGTATATTGTAGTATTGGCAAGACATATGAATGAAACATTGCCCCATGAAGATCAAGCAGTTGTTGAGAAATCTGGCTGTGTGGTGCATAATATGTTACAGTAAATATGGGAAGCCAAATCTCGTAAATGTGTACATTGCCCGGTTAATGCGAGTGGCAAAACGCCAGTTACAATACCATGAGGCTCTCTCACAGTACAGTCACTACATTTTGTTGTGGGTACGATGTACCACATGACCAATACCTCTTCATATTGGCTTCTGTCGTAAACTGAGATCAGTGAGGTGCGGGAGATTCATTCATGTAACACTGCAACATCAGAAACTGGCAAAGGTAGACCTTGCCCTAAGTTTTTATGCATGCCCTCCCAGCTGACCCACATCACAGTGAGGATGAGCGCATCTGAGTTTGTTTTTTTGTTTGTTTTTTTGCCATACTGGTGCACATTAGCAGGTGCACCTCACTTTTGATAGGCAGGTAAGACGTTGCTGTGTTGACAGCCCATGTATTCAACGTAGATGCAGTTTTAAGACATTGAGGCCTGATTGTTTTTATGGTTTAGGCCAAATGTGGATGAACTAGTCTACACAACTCACTTCCATACATGTGTAAAAAGATGTGGCTGCACAAAATATGCTCGCCTCTCCATTAAATTCTTTAAATGTAATTTTAAAGAATCTAGAATAATATAATTCTGTGAGACCAATAACCTGTTAATAAGATTCTACTACAACAAATATTTTTCAGTCGATATCCTAATCTGATTAATTCACCAAAAGACTCAGGTGCAGTACTGTAGCCTAAAAAGCACAATGCACAATCATTGTGCTACAGTTATGCAGTCAGCAGAGCACTCAGTGAGAGAGTCTTGCACTATTGTGATTAGCGTTTTCCAGTCATTAACCAGGAAATTTATTACACATTTATAAGATTTACTGTGGGAAATGTGTACATTTACCACCCCGGTATTTACAATTTAACCTAGCACATATACTATATTGACTTATTTCCGTGATTTCCTCCTGTGCATGCTGCAGGTTGTATTGTGGAAAATGACAGACTATATTATTATTCCCCACTCATGAACTGTATTGTAGCATTATGTAACCACAGTAGAGAGGCTCATAATATTTTATGCTTTTCAGTTTATCTCTCTTTCTACGGTTACGTTCCCCCTTCTGTTTCTGATCCTATCTGACAGGAGCTGGGCTGACCTCTGATTTTTTTTACCCTAGGAGATGCCAGAAGTGAACGTAACCTGGGCTGGGAACGGCCCCCAAGCACTCGATTCCATCCACATCTCCATCGCTGTGGCAACCGAGAAAGGCCTCATCACCCCCATCATCAAGGATGCTGCAAACAAAGGAGTCCAGGAGATCTCAGCTAATGCTAAGGTAGGAAATAGACAGTAGTATTATGTAATTACAAGGGTGAGAGGAATGACAAACACATGACAACATGACATTATGATATAGTGTATTGTATATCAGTGAACTCCCATTGTGAAAGTAGTCTCCTGGAGTCTTCTCAGTCATGCTGAAAGTGCAGTCTTCTAATGGTTTCTTTGCAGTTGGTAGATTAGAATTACTAGTTGTGGGGGTGTGCAGTGAATCGCTGAAGGTAAACACATGGAGATTTGCATGGGGAAAGATTTGTATGAGAGAACAGGAAAGGCAGTTGACTGCAGCCTAACTGTATTGTAAAACAAACAATCTCTAGGCAACTGTGGAGTCTTTTTCCCACGGCGCAGCCAAGGGCATCACGAGGCAAATTCAGGTCAGTCAGTCAGTCAGTCAGTCAGTCAAGTAACGCTTAGTGAGATGTCGCTTCGAGAGATGGCCTCTAGAGGGCGTCTTTGACTAAGAGCCACATTGACTCCCATACTGATAATGCCATATTGAATCACACTCTGAATTGAGCCACACTCTTCGCCGTCAATTTACAGACATCCACATCTTCTGCTGTCCTGCAAACCTTAACGGTAGGTCACATTATGATGTTGGTGCAATAGGTAATTTACCCGATGAATGTGTCGCGCTAGCCGAGCATTGCTGCTCACCCACTGACTCCCACTCTGTGCCATTAATTTACATACATCCACGTCTTTCATTGCCCTATAAACTTTAACGTCAGGTAACATTATTACCTGTGGTATTTAAGTGACGTTAGTGGAATTATTTAACCGATAACCGTGTCGTAATGCTGCTAATGTACACACGCGCCGTGGGTCTGTACAGGATCTGTGCTTCTTTTCTCATCCCATCCGAGCAGGTAGAGTGGATATGGCAGTTTCAGATCAACCTGATAGATCAGAGTGGATTTGGGCTAGTTGGGTTTAGGGCTGGTGCAGGTCTCAGCTGCCACAGGCCGCAGATGGAGTGCAAAGCAGCAGTAGTCAGCCCTTTTCCCTGGTCACTGTCAGCAGCTGGGGACACGCATTCATACGCAAACGCATGCACACGTACTCACAACCTGATGAGCATGTACAGACACACACTTGGTGATTAAGGTCTCACTCTCTTCCTCGTTAAACACACACACACACACACACACACACACACACATCAAATAGACTAGTGTCTCAGGAGAAGAGTAATTAGCCTAATGTCTGTCACCAGCAGTGACCCTGTGTAATATTACAGAAATGTTCAGGGCCCAGATTTCTGTCCATTGCTCCTCTGTCAAGATATGATGTCTTGAAGGACGTGCGCACATGCACACACATGCACAACTCAACAACAACACCGAGACTTTGGCTGTAACCCTGCGCGGACATTTCTACCCACTTGAGCCTTCAAAAAGTGCCTTGCCGCCCACTGCCATGATGTAGTTATGCTGCTGCCTTGAGTTAAAGCTAAATTTCCAAGCCCATATCAGCCTCAAATTGAAATCAACGTGGTATGAATGAAGCATGGAACGCTCGCTGATTGGTTTTCTACTCGGTGCCCTTATCTCAAATGTGCCTAGCTGTTGCCTCCTGTTCTTTTGACATACTCTGTTATCTATAATGGTTGTATCCCTGCATTAACCATTCAAATAAATGTCATGCTGAACCACAGACTAGGGCCGTGGTGGTACATCCAGCAATTTCAAATCAATTGAGGCTTTTGTATATGAGAGAGAGAAAGAAGAAAGATAAGTTGAAAGGTGCATTATATGGAATCTAGACATTTGATATAGCCTAGGCTTTATTTTCAGTAGGGTCTGTCAGTTTGATTGAAAAGTTAATATTGGATCTGTCTGTGCTGCAGGTGTGTTTGTATGTTTAGGCAATCATAGGAATAACTCACAGCATAGCTAGAGTGGTCAGTTAAATGGAACACATACACAGACATGTATGCACACACACTTACACAAGACACAACACCAACAACACACACTTTCTTCCGATTTCCACAGATAACCAAGTTGCATTGCCTCCAAGCTTGTTTTTTCCATCCATGCTCCAGTAGCAGCAGTATTGATTCACATAAACTGACTGATCGAGTCTAGTGGTGTTAGTTTTCCTCCTTAAAGAACCATTACATCAGAAAACTCATCTTCCCCTCTGCGTCGCGTCAGTTCCCTTTCGTCATTTAAGCAATGCACAGTCCGATTGTTTCCATTTATGTCAGTACTTGGTATTTGACGTGTAATTATCTTCTTGAACATGCTATTTGAAAACAGACTCCTCTTGCCTCTTTCTCTATGCAACAATCTGAACCGTCAAACTGACTGACAGCCGTCCAAGTTGCTCTGGATAAGAGCAATGGTCTAAAATGTAATTCCTGCTGGTTTGGATATACCAGATTTGGTATTGTTTGTACAGCACATGCCCATTTGTTGTTGACAAGATAGTTTTTTTTTTTATCACATTCTTGATATAGGATAGTATTTCTCTGTGGTTATTGTAGATTCTCACTAGTAGTGATTTTTCATTAAAAACAATAGCTCACAGTGTTTTACTCCTTGGTTGGGTTATTAAACTTTTATGGAGTAAATAAAAAAGCACAGTGTTCCCCCGATAAGGTTCAGCGAGTGGTATTGAGCAGCACTTTAGTACTGTGTGTGGTTACACCTGCATTTAAATGGAACCGCCAGGAGCAATATCTCAGGTGTCTTTCTATTGACTTGGGGATTTGTTTTGTGTTCACTAAAAACTTTATGATATATTCCATCAGATTGCATTTACACTATTTTGTTCATGTTCCATGTCGGTAGCCTGTCCAAAGATCTGGTTGGATCCTTTCTTCATGTGTGGTAATGAACTAATGAACTTACCAATGTAATCTCTCCTCCACAGACATTGGCCCAGAAGGCTCGAGATGGGAAGCTTCTACCTGAGGAGTACCAGGGAGGCTCATTCAGGTAAACTTCAGACACACATCTTCTCTGGGGGGAAAGGAGGAAGAGAATGGGAGGTCATGTAAATATAAAACTTAATGTTGCTTGCCAATATTTCATCTTCAAAATTGTCAATTTGCTCCATTAAATAAACACATTTCCGTATGTGGGAGAATTGTCGGCTCTTTATCTGTAACGTTTTAAATTCTGTATCACACGCTAAGCATGTAATTTCCTTTGTGGCTCAGCGGCCTCCTGATAAGATAGCAGTCATAAATTTCCGCTATTATGTGTTATAAATCCGGTTTCGCAGATAGTCAGTATATTATGCATATTCTACATTTCATGCAGACATGAACTGAATGTGTTCTTGGGCGACAAGGACCATCAATTACTGTGCCATCAATTGCAAAAGAGTGGAAGGGAGGCTTTTTAACTCATTAGAATTAATGGTGTCATTTAGACATAAATGGGGTTTCTGTGTCAGGTAGGGACGATGAATTCCTATGGAGACGCAGCTCTCTCTTTGTCCTCTTGAGGATATATGTGTACGCCCTTCCTCCATCCGTTTTTCCATCCCCCCGAGCTAAAATTCTCATTAAGGCAAACAGCAAACTGCCCCCAGGTCAGTATTACTCACAATACACAGAGATTTGGAAGCTGTTGAAGCTGTGTTAATCCTCAGTCATCAGCGCTCCATTATCTTCTATATACTGTATAAAATGGGGAAGATGTCTGTAGCTCATTATATTTATACACTTAATTCACCTTTTTATACTTTATTCACTCTCTGTAATTGGTAATGTTCTTTGTCCATGAATCTGTATCAGGGAGCTGGTTATAGCACCACCATTATTTCCCCTTGGTTAATTTTATGCATTTTCCTCCCCGCTGAGCTTGACTAATGACGTGATGTGTACTGTCTCTTCTCTCTTCCCATACTCTCTCGTCCTCCCTCCCTCCTCTACCATTTCTCCGGGTGGCAGTATATCTAACCTGGGGATGTTTGGCATCAGCGGCTTCAGCGCGGTGATCAACCCTCCTCAGGCGTGTATCCTCGCCGTGGGGACCTCCAGGGCCGAGCTGCGACTGTCTGAGGATAACCAGACCCTGCGCACCCAGCAGCTAATGACCGTCACCCTGTCCAGCGACGGACGGCTAGTGGATGACGAATTGGCCTCACGCTTCCTCGATAAATTCCGCGCCAATCTGGAACAACCGCAACGCATGGCCCTGGCCTGAAAGATGAATAGAGAAAGTGGAGAGAGAGAGTGAGAAACTCCTGCATGATAAAGCCTATTTCATGCATACACAAGCAGAGGTCTTAGACAGTTGATTCCAGTTCATGTAACTATCACCCTTACCATTGCTTGGATCAAAGCTTGCGAGCTAGTGGTATCTTGTACATAATGTATACTCTCTAGGTCTATTTCCTCTGCTGTGGCTTGCTTTTGACAGATAATCACCAGGCTTTGTGATGGAAGAGTTAAACCGGGCTGCTGCTAGAGTGGGAGAGGCTTCTGGCAGCGGTGCCAAATATTACTAAGAGAGAAGTGGCATAGCAGGGTGCATCCCACATAGTGGGAGATGTCTATTTGCAGTGGCGGCTGTTCTACCACACCAATGTTTGTATATACAAAGTAGTTATTCCAGTCCCAGCGCATCTGCTCTGTCACAATGAGTTCATGTCACCTCATGTAACAAATGATGCTGTAAAGACCTTTTGTTTTTGTACATTTGTCTGAGATATTTATTACTGGACGTCAGCCGGACATCAACACATCCAATCAGGGTATACCTGCACTGACACTGTAATGCCTTGTGACTGTAGAGTCCATCTGCTACGTTACAAAAAGTCCAACAGAACTCAAGAACTAATTCATTGTACACGTTAATGTGTCCTAACTTATTTAAAATGGAAACATTGTGACATCCTTCAAAGCTAATCTCGCAAGTTCATGTGTACAAAAAAAGAAATACAATAAATGAGTTTTTGGTGTCTTTAGATGCCAATAAAACACATCCTCTCTGTTCAATGTCTGTGTGCCTTATTGAAATCTCCCCACTACCAGTGAAAACACAGATGTGTCTGTGCCTGTTTGTATTTAATTAGAATCTAAAGAGATTACATAATGTTTATTTCATTGAAACCAATTAGGTTAATTTGCTGGGCAGATTGTACAGGTCAGCCCCTGCTGACAGATGTGTATCAGCGCTCTAAGCATGTGCAGAACAGCTGTTTACATGTGTGTCAGCACTAGTCGGGAAACCAAATCCTACATAAGCGTTATGTATTTTTATATTATGTATATTTGGTATTGTTTCTTTTAGAGATGGCATAGAAAGAAGATACTGAAGCGGGGGAGGGTGTGATTTCTTTAAAAGGGGGATCAAGAGAAATCTCACAATTTCTCCGGTCTCCAACTGAAATGTCTGTACTGCACTTCTATTGCAACGAAGGTCCCATCTTTTACAATCAGGAAATGGTTGCAGCTAATGCAGTTTGACAAGGTGAAAACCCTACTCTGAAGAATCTTATGAATCCATGGCTTTACAAGACAGCTTAAGAGTAGCTTGTCTGCGTTTTTAGATAGAAATATGAATTGCCTAAGGTGAGCGGTGGCACAAAACATACATACAAAGAACAGGAAGTACATTAACCTTTTTTTTGCGCAGCTGGCCAGGGCCAAAGTGACGATCATTGCCTCATAGCATCTCTGATAACTGCCTTTTATAAGCTTTTTTTCCCGCTGCTATTCAACTTCTTAGTTCGACCCTGTACACACTAGACAACCACATTTCAATCACTGTGCTGAGAGAACATTTTGTTCTTTAGAAGGTTGGAGCGGTTGCTGTGGCAGCAGATAGAGATGTGTGCATTCTGTGTTTGGGGGGGGCGGGGGGGGGGATAGGCAGGGGCAGGGGGCATGCAGGCAATTGGCACGGCACAGCTGCTTTCTACAGTATGCCCACTGTTCTGCTACCCATTTACACACACACACACACATACACCTTCCACTGTCTCCGAGTTACCACGGCGATGGAAGGTACAACTCAACAAATAAAAAGCAAGAGAA
Organism: Centroberyx gerrardi; assembly: GCF_048128805.1. NCBI lineage: Eukaryota > Metazoa > Chordata > Actinopteri > Beryciformes > Berycidae > Centroberyx > Centroberyx gerrardi. The sequence goes on from NC_136000.1 coordinate 20,443,136, forward strand.
AGGGACAAATACTGTGTCCCATGACATTTAAGCTTGAGTCATAACCACCGTAGAACAATGTGGAGAAAAAGCTTTGTGTCATTGATGTTCACTTGCAGTTTTTCTGTTCCAATTATGTCCTTCTCAATGTTTATGTCACAATAAGCATTAAATGCCACCTTTTCTGTCATTCATCCCCATTTTTTGTGTGACCAGTACCTGAAGTGAATCATTCAGTGTATTAACTTATACCTGGGTTGTTATATGGGAGGCCATATTCTATCACTCCACACCCTCCTATCAGCCTCAGCCAAACTAATCTCTTTCTTCATCTCTAGTTATCTCCCATTTATCGAAAATTGAATCCAGTCTGTGTTACTGCTCGGTGTGCCATCCCCATAATCCAACCAGTGTATTGCATGGGTATTTATCTGTGTACAGGACTTATACCGGCTGCTGGGAGGAGATACAGCGGGTCGGAGAATAAACCTTAGATCTAGTCAAATGCACAGATCAACACAACCACATGAGGAACAGAAACGGATGGGATGTTGACTCACATGGCAAAAGAGGATAGGGTGTGGATGTGTGTGTGTATGCGTGTGAATATACAGTATATATACCCTTTTAGCACCCATAGTTTAGATGCCGGATGTGTGGCTAAAGACCATGAAACCCTGGCAACTGACAGAAGAAGAAAGCAGTGTTGAACATGCTCAGACAGTGGTAACTGCATGTAAATGGCCTTCTTGTAAATGTACATTAGGTTTCTCCTGTTCTTGTACAACCATACCTCCAAGTCTTATGAGATGTTTTACCTTAGGTTGGGACAAAGCCTACTCATCTCATCAATGTACAATATCCTACACTATAGACTTAATGTTTACAGGAGCAGAATATTAGTTGTTGTGGCAAATATTCACATTATCTTATTTGCGGTGTTTGGTTTACCTCAAGTTTTGGTGTGTCATGATAGTGAAAATCATCATGTTCCTGTATTCAGTCGTTTAAGACCTTCCCATATCACAGCTTGCTATCAACCTGACAGCCGCTGGAACTGTGTAACAGAGGAGTTGAACAATGCCCTTCCAAATATCAGCTCTGCAAATGCAGCAAAACAGATTCTGACATTTCCTTGGCTTTTCTGTCACGGGCTGACATTTACTCCTCTGACTGCTGCCTGCCAATCTACGCCCAGCAATCTTGTTATGCGTAACAGCTGGATAAGAGAGCCGCCGGGGAGAGGGAATCAGATTTGTTCCTGCGGAGGTTTTGATGAACTGAGTGCAGGGTCTTGAAGATAGCGCGGGGGCTCGGGCAGGCGTGTAGGTCAGACTCATGGACACGCAGCGTGGTGCGGCGTGATGGAGGCAGTTGCCATGGAGACCAAAGTGGGCGAGTGTGCGTTTCTGTTGTGCCGATTTTTGGATGTCCTTCAGATACATCATCTGATGAATGTGTTGGTCAAAACGCAGGCTGCAGCCTTGGTTTTCCTCGTACAGTGAGAGATCTAAGTGGCTGAGTTGTGTTTCTCGGGAGTTTTGACTACACAACCAATGAGGGGCAGGCAGCACCTCCTGACATGGGGAGGGCGGGGGTGGGGGGTTGGGGGGTGGGCACCCTGCACCCCACCCTTTCCCTGAACCTCCAACCAACACTCCACCTCCTCCTGGGCTTCATCAAAGCTCAGCACCATACATGTATTAACAGGCCTAAGGCTTTCAAAGGAAGCCCCAGCTGGATTTATACATATTTTGAAATGGATTTCTCAGACGTTTGAAGGACACGGGTCTTTTGGAGTCTAAAATGTGGATCAGTGATGAATCATTTTTTACATAAAAAAAAGTTCATGGTTTTATCATTCAATAATTGGCCATTTTAGTCTGCTTAGTCTGCTTGCTGCTCAGGAATCTCTCCCTCTCTCTGTCTCTCTCTTTCTCTGATCCCACACACATACACACATAGACGCATATTTCCCTGTGTGAACAGGCTTTGTGAATGATCACCAGGCTTGGTGAGAGGCTTGTTCTCATCCACACTGTCTCACGCTCAAGTTTGTTCAACCATTGTTGACAGGATTTCCTCTGCTCTCCCCATTTTCCCTTACTACCAGCGCTTCTCTATTGAATCATCCCTTTTAAAAGGGGATGCACCGAGTTTGTTTACAAAGCCCACCGTAAAATCGCTTCTTTCAAAAGCCTCCTTTGCGACTCACCTTGCTTCACCCATTTTCAGTTCTACCGGAAGGAAGCACATTTGAATTAGTCAAGGTGCCAGGAACCAGGGGGCATCTGCAAACGCTTCACCTGCGAGATTACTGAGGCTTATCGCTGCCACGCTGACTGTGAGTACGACCCAGATGGGGGATGACACAGGACATTCCAGTTGGCTATACAGTAGTCTGTGACACTCACTGTCCAAACACGCCCGCTCTGCCGTCCCAGCACCCAAACACAAGCGAGGCCCTCGCCTTGTTGTCGTTGCACAAAGCCCGGCCTTTTGAAGCGGCCCAGTCATGCTCCCATGATGCCGACGTAGCTCATTCTGCCTGAGACGCTGCTGCATCAACTAGAGTGCGGGGTGAGGCACGGCTGAACTGTCAGCCGTAAATACACAACAAGCACGCAGTCCTGTCAAAGCCCCCCTCTCCTCTCCCCGGCCTCCAGCAGAAGCATCAACACAGATATATCAGACCATCTGAACGCCCTCGGTAGTTTCGGTTGTCGTAGATAGGTTAACCAAAGAAACACAACAGGAAGCCGAATTGATGCATGCAGAAGCAAATCAATATCCTTCCAGTAACTCCCATAGTTCACAGCTTCTACCTAAGTGACTGAAATCAGAACATATGCAGATTCCATGCTATAATATCTGCAAATTATATCTATACATAGACATTACACACTGTTTTTCTTTTTTAAGAAAGCCTACAGCAGTGGTTCTCAACGTGGGGTCCGGGGACCACCAGGGGTCCTTGAGGGGGTTCCAGGGGGTCCCCAGCAAATTCATGAATTATTAAACTTCACCATTATTTCATTTACAAGAACACAGTTAGAGAATGTAGAAGAATGATTATTTTGATCATAGTTTCACTGCTATCTCTCTACCTACGATCCAGATAGTCATGGAATTCTGGACAAAATCATATCTAGCAATAAAAATATTCTCAGATTTGGGTCCGAGAGACAAAATCTCATCGACTGGGGGTCCGTGGCCCTAATGTGGACTACATCAGGGGTCCTTGATATGAAAAAGGTTGAGAATCACTGGCCTACAGCAGCATGTAGTTCTCGTCAGTACGCTTTCTCACAGCATTTTGACAGCGTCGTATAAACAGTGTGCATTGGTCTACATTTTTGAATGAAACATCTGTGCTCACATCTCTCGCCTTTCACTGGATGTTTTGACAGTGACTGGTGGATTGGGTCTTTCTCGCTGCTCTGTGCGTATATGGACATCTTGAGATTGCGTCTGGTCACATTCCAGTCGCTGTGCTGGTCAGAGGGGAAAAAGGCACGTCGCTTAACAGGAATGCTGGGGGAAGTGCCATTAGTCGAGCCAGGCCATTACCACAAGGATTCCCGACCGCAAGGACGTCTGATGGGAGTGTATGTGTGTGTCCTCACTGAGTAAGAGTCGTGGAAATTTTTACTGGATGCGTATCGGCTGACTCAGCAGTCTAATGTGTAATTTGGGGGTTCAGTCATGCCCGGTATACAGCTGTTCGTCTCTGGTGTTCCTCTGTGCTACGCTAACGTCATACGGCACAGATAGCCAGAATATACTGAGCCTCGGTTAACTGTTTGGTTATTTTTCAAACCGATGCTCAGGCTGGTCCGGCCGCACAGACTTTCTCTTCCCTTTTACTTTCGTTTGTCATTCTTTAAAAAAAAAAAAAAAATCAGGCTAAACAGAAGTTTTTTTCCATCTGCTTTAAAAGTTTGAATCCTAAGAATGGAAATTTGATCCCTTCTCCCCACACCTAAATGAAGTCAAACTGACCCCTTTTGGAAGAATATGGCCCACTCATTCGTAGGTTACATTCACACAAGTTTAAGCATGAATACTTGAGTTCAACTAAGGTAAACACGTTTATTTTACTTGTGTAGAATGACAGTGATTGAGAAGTATGTGCATTGCATTGTACTGCAGTGTTGACTAAGTTGGCCTTCTTGATGCGGCCCGGCCTGCATGTGACCATGTGTGTGGTTCAAGTGTTTAAAAGGACATTTATCAATCACAGCAAATATTACACACTGACCCAGCTATTCAATAAAGGAATGGATCGTCTTTGCGTTTTGTGTCAGTTGTTTCCTCAGAGAGAGAAACTAGGACAGGCATTGTTCAGTGATGGAAACTGAACTCAGGCTGGATAATCACTTGTCTTCAGAGTCTCTCTCTCTCTCTCTCTCTCTCTCTCCATTTCATCATCTTTCAGTCTTGATGTTGCTGTCTTTTTGTTTTCTTTCATTTCTACTTTATTCAATTTTTAGATTGACCTATAAATCACTGTAATTTTAACCATTGTTTGCATTAGTCTCTCTATCTCTGAATACTTTTCAAACACACCGAAATAACAAATTAACCTTATATGTGTTTTTTCAGCCGAAGTCGGAGTGTGAATGTGTTTGTTTTGGAGTCTGCATTTGCATTTGCTTCATCTCTTCTTATCACCTCAGAGGCAAAACAAACAAATGTTGCCATGGCAACAGCTAAAACAGGAAGTAAGCAAATGAAACAAGGTGTGATTATTTTGCAGTGGGGTTTTTTTTTTCTTCATGGTTACTTCTTCATCTTCCTCCCTGTGACTTTCATTGTGTGTCAGTGTGAATGCTGTCATCAGAAAAGACGGATGTGTTTCACAGAGCTTTCTAGAATGAGAGTGTACATAACTGAAACCATCTCAACAATAAATTTGCCTAAATTCAGGACCAGCTGATTTATACTCTCTCTGATTCTAATCTAAACGTCAAATCAAAGCCATTCTTGATTTAACATGTATTCTCTTCTCGCTTTTTGTCGCAGTTCACACTTGTCCAAAGGCCTTCTGTCTCTCTAGCTTTCACAACCACTTGAGAAACCACTTGACCTTGTAATCAGCTATATGTCCCGCACCGGAAGTTAGCAGAGGGCAGAGGAGAGGGAAGTCGAGGGGTTCTCCTACTGTATAGTGATCCATTGGGACTACATTGTCTTCAGCACTGTTTACGACTTATTCCTATTACTGCATGTTTATTTATAGGTCATTAAATTGCTGTACAGCTGGGGATATGATGTGAGTCTTTTGTCTTTAGCTCTATACTGTTATTTCTGCCATTTATGCTAGCTGTGTTTCACTGCTGGAGCGAGCAGCAGGAGCTTCAGGTGCAGCAACAGGTCTGCCAGTGAGAGTCTGAGAATAACAAGAATATCACAGCCAGTTAATGTGCCTATTGATTGTGGTTAGTTACTCATTTTACAGTATTTTCTATGGATTTTCACTTTGCATGCATGACTCAAGGCTATCCCTCAAGATTTGTCATGAATATGGTTAAAATCAAAGCAGATCTCCACCAACAGAGGTGAAAATCGCAGCTATTATCTGAGCTGTAATCATTTATCTGTATGGCATAACACTGCCCGCATTCTTTTTTTCACTCGATTCCCTCAGAGTTACACACAGCGCCCTGCTGGCTTTCTATTCTGTTGTACAACTGTGTTTAGAGCACCCATTACCCCCCAATGTGTCTCCCTCCCTTTTTGTGCCATCCAGATATAAAATAGCTGAAAATGCTGCGTATGAGCTGCTGTGCGGTTTCGATTGTAATAATCACTGTATTCAGCCGGAGGGTCCAGATTGCATCAGCTTGTTTCCTATGTGTGTCCTTGAGCGCTTTTCCCATGACTATGGAGCTGCTGGCCAGAGTGTTGTTTTCATGCTGAGCCATTAGAGCATTCTTTATGGATGTTTGTTAGGGTAGCCAAAGCACTGCAGACTAACAGTCATGGTTTTCCATCACACATATTTATTTCAGATATTTTGCAATCACATGCAGGCAGCATAAGATATGTAGCTAGTCAGGGGGATTTCAGAAACCTGAGATGACTCTGTCCCTCCACCTACTTTAGTGAAATGTTCCACCTGAGGTTTAGAGAGAAAGGGCAGATTTCTCATGATGAAAATGGACAACAAACCACTGCAGTTGTGTCACATCCTGCAGATACCATCGAGCATGCTGCTATATTTGGGAGCTGGGACAAATTGTCATGGCCATCATTATGTCATGCCTGTACAGTAGACATGGAGAGAGAGGTGTGAATAAGTCACATTTACTGGCATTGGCTTTTCTATCTTCAGCATATTTTCCCTGTGAATATACAGTATGTTGACCATCAGGGCAATGAGAAAATCAAAGCAGGTGCAAAACAGAAGTGAAACACCGAGAACTGATCACAACATTTCACATCTTACGAACAATGTCTCGGATTTTGGGGTAGAACCTTGAAGACGAAGTGTGTTTCTGTGAAATGGAAGTGACCTCTTTCAATTGGTGGCATAGTATCACACTGAGACATACAGCGAGAGAGAAAGAGAGAGAGCGAGGGAGAGAGCGAGAGAGCGGAGACAAGAACATCAGATGAATTGAAAATGGAGTGAGGACTGAACAAAAGACCAGATGCGCTCTCAGAAACTGTTGCTGTCAAGAACATAAAAAGAGTAAGACAGGAGGAGAGAAAGAGAGAGAGAGAGAGAGAGAGAGAGAGAGAGAGAGAGAGAGAGGAGGGGAGGGAAGGGGGCAGACAAGGATAGTCAGCCAGACAGAGGGAAAGATCACCTTCTTATCCATTACATTACAAACTGTGGAGGCAGTCAGACAGGAAGAGAGAGAGAGAGAGAGAGAGAGAGAGTAGAGGGAAAGAGAGAGAGAGGCTGCGTGAGGTGGGGTGGGAGGGAAGGTGGGAGGGGGCAAGTGTGGGAGCGGCAGAAGGGTGTGTGCTCACATGAACCACCCTCTTCCCCTTCTGCTTGTGTGCCACTAGCCTCTGTGTCTTTCTACAGGCAGAGAATAGAAAAGTTGGGCAAAGTCTGAGTCTGCTCCAATAGCTACCAGACACTCACAGCAACTCCCTTCAGAGTGCCAGGCTCCTTCTGTTTTTTTTTTTTTTATTATTATTGCTATCTCACTCACCCACTCTCTCTCTTTCACACACGCACACACACGCGCACGCACACACACACACACACACACACACACACACACACACAGAGAGAGAGAGCACCCGTCACTCCTGGCAGGGAGAAGACAGGACCACAGGAGAGCCGTTACACACCTCCTCTCCCAGCTACTCACCCAGCCATCGCCAGACGCTTTGCCCAGGATGTGGACTCTGCTCTTGGGGGTCACCTTTGGATTATTGGCCTCCTCCAGGTCGGAACAACCTCAAGGTGAGGGGACTGCGCCTTTGCCCGGCGGACAGCTCTTTGTTTGGGGATTTTGTTCTTTATTCTGTCTGGTCTCAGGCTGGCAACACTCCTTTGTTGCCAGATTTTATGACCCGACAGTATTGTTTTTTGGTTTTTTTTCCCTTTTCCCCCTCGGACCTTAGAGTTGAGCCTTGTTGAGAATTTGAGAGAGCGTGTGTGGGGTTCGTGTAAAGAGGAGACAGTGAGAGAGGCTGTGCTCTGCTGCTGCTTGTAGAATGGATGAGTGGATGCCGGCAAGACAGCGTGCGCTACACTAGCACAGACAGGCTTATGTCTGGCAGTCTGAGACTCCTGATAGACACAAAGGAGACAGGCGCTCAGGCTCACTCTGCCTCTCACACACATGCACACGCTGGGAAGTGAACCTTATTTATCAGGGTTTTGGATGATCAGTGTAGCTTTCAGAAACCGTCCTTCATCTCTTCAGTTAGAGGGAGAAATAGAGAGACTGTGCTTTTTTTTTTTTTTTTTTTTTTTTTTTGCCATGCAGCTACAGCTGGAATCTATGTCGCCACGCTTAATGCTTTATTGTCTAACACAAAGGATATCCATCAATCGCTCTACCTTTTCCTCCTCATTGTCTGCCTGTTTCTCTTTGTCTCCTTCTCCCTTGTGCCGCCTGTGTAAGATTTTGATTGGATATGTTGCTCGGAGCGGTATATCTCTGTGGAGGAGAAGTTGGTACTGAATCAAACAGGTCTGGGTTAGTCTGGCTTGTTCCCTTAGGGGTTTTGGAGGAGGGGTGGGGAGTGGAGGGGTGGGGGGGACAGTTAACAATGACTCCCTCTGGCACTGTGCCAAAGAACAATCAGCATCGAGCTATAAATTTGACCAGTATTTAAAGGCGAATACGAGGCTAGCTAGGCGGCTCGTATAGGAACTGTATGTGTGTACGTGTGAAGAGGGGGTGTATCCACTTTCCCCCCAGTGCTTCAACACGTGTTTGCCCCCTGATTTAACCTCAGGGCTCACAGTGTAGTGGCAAGTTGTGAGTTTTTGCACGTGCGTGTGTGTGTGTGTGTGTGTGTGTGTGTGTGTGCGTGCATGTCATGTGTCTGTAATTGAATGTCTGGCGAGCGGAGTCCTGGGGTGGTTACTGCTCGTCCCGGTCCAGACGTTGTCTTTGAACCTTAAATCTGTGGCTGTGTTTCGCCTAAAGCACATCATTAAGAGCAGGACTCATGGACTTGTGGCCAGATCCAGACTTCCACAAAAACCGCGATGAGATTTACGGAGGGTTTTTTACTATGCCTCCTATATGGCCATGGATGTATGGCTCTGTAAAGTGTCCGCATTGGGAAGTAATGGATTGTATGTAATGGAGAAACTGTGATGTGACTACCAAAAATGACAACTGTTATCTTTTACAGTAACTGAAAAAGCCCTGTAACAATCAAATGAGATTGAATCAATTCCATCCATTTAAATTCACATTATGACTTCTGCAGGCAATGTAATAAAACGGTGAGAAATCATATTATTTTGTTCATGCCGACTGATTGTAATTTTAAGAAAGTGATCAGCACTCTGTGGAAGAGCACAGTTTGAAAGTAATCTTCCCAGTCCTGACAGTAAAAGATTCGAATGTGCAGACCTTTCAAATCTGACCTAAACCATGTGAAATTCTTATCTCTTTCAACCTGTAAAGCAAATCAACTGAGCAGATCTGTTGATCAGAACGGAACAACATCCTCGTCTTCCAGCACATTCATAAAAAAAAATACTCAATAACTTTATCAGTCTGTAAGCGGTCTTCTTCTTGCTTTTGGGGTTTCCCATCATTGATACACCTGTAGCAGATCGTCCACTTTAGACAAGAGCATGTTGACCACAGTCCTGACTCACTCTCTCTCTCTCTCTCTCTCTCTCTCTCTCTCTCTCTCTCACACACACACACACACACACACACACACACACATACACCGACATGAACCCTGGACTTCTTGCAAATGTGGCCGTATTTGCCTCCTTGGCGTAACGACCCCTCCCGCACCTGGCCGTGTCACGTTTCAAGGTGAGGGGCGGTGAGGGGCCCCGCGGTCCGGGACCCGGGCATGACAAAGAGGGCTTGTGCCTGTACGGGCTGCGAGTCCCATCTCCTGCCACCTGAGACTCTCAGACACGTGTTCACCTCCTCTTACCGCTGTACCCTCCTCTACAAACCAACCGCCCCGAAGCCTCCATGGTCCCGCACCACCATATTGTAAGAATTCCTCTCCTCCTCTCTTCTCGTTTCCCCCCCTACTTTACCCGCTACCTCTGGGCTTTTCGGGCACCCTCTCCCTCGGACGCTGATCTGCATTTAAACTGGTCTTAAATGGAAGAGGGGGGCTCATATTTCAGGTCTACTCTATCTCCGCGTGCGCTGTTAAACCTATTAATTACATTTTAAAGGCTTTTTGCAAGTCTCAGGCTCCCGAGCTGCCACCCTGGTCTCCTGCCCCCCCCGCCTTCTTTTCCTCCTCATATACACTAAAGTCTTTGTGGCCCTGGGAAAGCTGCTCCAAAACAGCTCTGTAATGTATACAGATCCTCCTGCATAAGGCAAACTCAGTGATCTCCACACTCACCGCATCTTCAGCCATAACACAAGGTTACATCTAGATTTTCATTTCGAGCTCCAACGTAATGAGATGTGTGTGCTGAGTCAATTTGCTTACAATTTACTTTAAACGTCAGAGATCAAAGTAGCACTAGTAATATAATTCAATTAAAAAGAAAAAGCAGGTATCTCAACACATGCAATAAAAAACAAATAGAAAACAAAAATAGATATTGTTAGATATTCTTATGAACAGCATAACAGAAAACCTCCATAGACCAAGACTGTAAGCACTAAAACTGGCTTCACCAATATATATATACTGTATATATATGGATTTTTCTGGCTCAATGGTCAATAATAGCCAGTGTTCGGTGACCTGAAGGCTCTAACACAAAGTTTATCTTTAAAACATAGTACATATCGCATGTATTCATGGCCAATGGTCATTTAAAAGTAAAAATGTATTCTAAACCTGACAGCCAGTGCAAGGACCTGTCTCAAAGTGTATCTTTTCCACTAAGGTCTCCCTTTTCTACTCTCCAAAGATGTTTTAAAAGAGTGCTGGAGGTCAAGCTGTCTTTCTTATCATGGCTCATCTGTAAAAGGTCTGGCTTCACCCACTGGAACCTCCTTTCAATTTAGATGAGAGATTTAATAGCTAACATTCACTGAGAGCCTGGACGTAACAGAAATGCACCCATCCTGACAGAGTCTGAAAGAGACCGAGGCTGCTTTTAAAAGAGTGTAATAAATGGATAGATGGAGGTAGAGGGGAAGAGAGCAAGAAAAAAAAGGGATGTTAGAGCGGAAATCAGATAGAGAGAGATTCCTTCAGGTGACCTTCAGGTGATTTTGCGAGTGTGTGTGTGCGCTGGAGCTCATGTTTCACCTGTCCCACTGGCCTGTGCACCTTTGTTGTGACCAGTGAAGGGCGAGACATGAGCATGCCTGCTGACCGAGCAACTTCTATGGAGGAAAAGTGAGATAACACGGGATACTGGATCGTTGTGGGACTGGTGGTAACATGGTCTCCAGCTTCTAATGCAAACCAGCTGGTGAACCGTGGATAAAAGGATGTTACCGTCAGAGCGCAGGGACATGTATAGTAGATTTTCTGTTCTAGCATGGGGATTTTTTGTGATTATAATGTTTCTGGGAAAGGTTCAGTGAGAACATTTTCTACTTATGTGCTTCTGTCTGTTCAGAAAGAGAAGTAGATAAGAAATAAGCCAAGGGAAAGAGATTGTTGAGTGTGATCATTTTCATCAAGATATTGGGGATACTGGCTCTGCACAGGTTGTTACTTCAGCAATTGTTAGGTCAATGTCATGGTGTGTGTGTGTGTGTGTGTGTCTGTCTCTGTGTATCTTTGTGTCTGTGTGTTTATGTGTGTGTGTGTGTGCACCTGCATGCGGGGGGTAATTTGTTCTTTATAGCCGGCATAGAAAAAACAAATAAAGAGCAGCAAGAGAGTACAAGAGGGAAAGGGAACGAGAAAGGGAGTGAGAGAAAGAGAGAAAGAGAGAGTAAAGTGAGAGTAAAGAGGCAGGCCTGTCTGTTACTACTAGAGCAGCTGGAGGTTTTGGCAGGACGCTGTGTTAAAGCCCCCTTTCTCTCAGGCTCTGTACATCCAGACCCTCCAGTCTCCTAGGTTCTTTCAACTCCATTAGGTGACAATAGGGCCTTTGGTAGAGTCACTGCCTTGGCATAGCAGGCTTCGGGACTTTATAAAGACACCCATGACCGTTCCCTCTGCATACTAATGGCAACACCTCTGATTCATGCGCTCTACCTCTTTTCAGCTTGCCAACAGGCTGTGTTCCCTTTGATGCAGGGTTTGCAAGGCCAAGAGTGTTTTCTTTTTTGCTCTTCGGGCACACTGTGACATGTGGCAGCATGTGTCTGAGTGTCTGTCAGATGTGTGTGTGTGTGTGTGTGTGTGTGTGTGTGTGTGTGTGTGTGTGTGTGTGTGTGTGTGTGTGTGTGTGTGTGTGTTGAGAGAGAGAGAGAGAGAGAGAGAAAGAGAGAGTGGAAATGAAACAGTATTGGCACCCACCCTTGTTGCCCAACTGTCACTAACAGCAGAAAGCTGAACTTCCTGCTGTTGCTAGTTCTCTGTTTACACATAACAGTCAGTGGAAAAACCAGGGGCTTTTTCTGTTGTCTAATCTCTCAGTAGCCTGATTTCTACACTCAAATGTGCATTAACATTGTCCACAAATTGATATGTCAGCCTTCCCCAAACCAACTGAAGCGGGCAGGGACTGGTTCTTTAGAGTTCAAAAAAAGGCAAAAAATTACCATAAAATGTCTCCAAACAGCTTGTTCGGCATGAGGTAAATAAGACTTTTGGACCCACAGTGCAATTGTTTGGCTACAAAATACTATTATTGTTTGGCTACAGAACACTATTAAGAAACATTATGCTGCATGAGCTGTTTAGAGTAATTTTATGGCCTTTTTTGAACTCTAAAGAACCAGTTCCCAGCCACTTCAGTTGTTTTGGAGAAGGCTGACATGGAGCTGCACTAGCTAACTCATTGTGTGATATGTGGACATACAAACTTCACCGGTGTTTCGGCTGACATGAGGGTGATAATGAGTGAAATTTCATTTTGGGATGAATATTCCTTTAAATGTCTGGGTTGGGTGTGGCAAAAGTCCCAGCATATCTATTCTTGATAACCATCTGAAGTAAGGATAACTGCAACATACTCTTAAATTAGGCGAGACTGATATATTGTCTTTAATTTACTTATATAAGTATATTGTGCTGCAATGCCCAGTCTACATAAGCTTGTATCCCCAAAAATCTGATTTGGACAGTTGGTTGCTAACAGCAGACTTCCTCTTTGGAGGATTTGTCAGTTATCACATGTGAGTTGAGTGATCTGAGGGAAGTATAAAAGTCCTATAAAGTACAGTCACTGCTGGCTGTGGTTGTGCTGTGTTTATTGGTGTTCCAGGAGACTTGTGAGTCTATGTTGGTCTCCAGGTAATGGAAGTGGAATTGATTTGGACTGGTAGTAATGATTCCACTCTACAAGAACTATATACCAGTTGTCTAACTGGATTTTCCTAAACCTTTTTGTTGTCACAGCGATATATCATGTCATTATGTGTTCTGGTGAATTTCAAAGATACTGTATGTGTCTGTACATTGCTCAGGGTGTCTACTAGATATACAACTAGGGATTTGATTTGATTTAAAGAGTGCTAATTATGTTTGGAGCCATGGAAGATAGAAGAAACACAACTGAGTAGACAGCTCAGCTCTCAAGATATTCTACATGTTGGGTGTGGTCCCATACAAGTCTGGTGTTGCAAAAAGAGTCACACTGTTTTAGGCATATTTCACAACCCGTGCATCCATCACCATGGTAACTCTATTTAAACAAGCACGAAATAGATAGACCAGATAGGGTTGAGTTTCCTCTGTGCATGAACTCTTCAGATTTCAAGAAATCTGCACATCACATTAGATTTGAACCAACAGAGGATATGAAGCCTGCAGAAACCCTACAGGGCAATGCAATGAAATGAAAGTCTTGTAGACTACGGCTCTTGGCACACTGAATGTTGTCACAGGCCTAGTTTTCAGCAACTCTCAATTTAGTCAGAACTATCTGTTCAGAAATAGCCATCATCAGATACCTGATCAAATTTCCAGAACGGACAGAGTGTACATGTTGATAACGCATTTTATGGCTTCTCATGAAGTGTCAGACCACAACCGACAGATGGTACGATTGTATTTTACATAAAGGAAATTTTGAGATAGCTTTAAATTAGACTTTCACCAAAATTGTCATGAGGCTGAACTTTTCTCTCTATGTGGGAGGGGGGGAAACCATGGAAAGGTCGCTATGGAGATAAAGTCACTGGTACATGTTCAGTCTCAGAGGAGAGTGTCTGCCCCTAGTTATATCACAAGACTCTTCCCAAGTGGTGTCTGTCCCCGTTCTCTGTCAGTGTTTATGCAAATGCTCACCTGCTTGAATCAAGAAAACCCTCAGCTTTCTAAGTTCTGAAAGTTTCTTGCCTATTCCCCCCTTTTGTCCTCGTGGTAATGCTAGTGAGTGTGTGTGTGTGTGTGTGTGTGTGCCTGTGCATGTGTGTGTCTTTGTCTGGTTTGCCGTGCTGTGTACGTGTGTGATGCAGTCTGGTGTGTGCTTTGTGCCGCACATGTGGGTATTTAAATGCGCCGCTCCACATGTGTTTGCATTCTGCCGCCTGTTCATTTGCTATTCCAAATGCTAGACCTAATTTGCATTTTTGTTTTTGTTTCAATGTGAGGAAGTCATTTCGCTGAAGGTTCTCTTTTGCACAGGTAAACGTAAGTAAATAGGCTGAGCATCACCCGTGTGCATTAGTGAAGAGATTTCATTGTACAGTAAACCGTATCAGTGATGTAAACCTGAAACATACTGTGTTCAAAATTGACAACATTTTCATATAAATAAATGTCAATTTTTCTACTCTGTGGTCGATTGATGTAACACAGTAGTGATCCAAGCTGCACTCAATTCACAAACGTTTTTACATTTGCTGTTCTAATGCGTTTTATGTTCCTAGCAGCAGTGATAGAGGTTTATTTGGAATAAACTGATTACACAGATTACAAGTGCTCTCTAGGAAGTGTAGTGCAAAAACACAGTAATGGCTGCTTATTATCAAAGATAGTGCCAAAATATAACAAAAAATGATTCTATCCTGTGGGCTCCTGACATTGATTATTGATGCTCTAATGAAGGCCAACTGGAATGAAAGCTTGTCTTATGAATAAAACTTGCTCTGTTTTGCGTCTCATGCCTTAGCCAAGACAGTTGTTGCAGTAGTAGATATCTTCCCAGCCATCAAATACCACTGTCATTGAACTTTTGATCATATTTCGTTTGGGTTGATCTCACATCTCTCTTTGAGATAGAGGTTGGTTGGGTGAGGCTAAACAAAACTGTTTTGTTCTTGACATGACAGTGAGTACTTATTTTCCAGGCATCTGAAACAGTGTGGTTAGTGTGTGGTGAGTGTGTGTGTGTGTGTGTGCGCGTGTGTAAACCTTTCTCTATCTCTCTTTGTCTCTAAGTGTGATGCATACCTGTGTTTGCACACTTTGGCTGGAACAAAACAGTGTGAAACAAAACCTTAGAGAGGCTTGAGGGCAAAACACCGGAGATGAGTATCCTCCCTGTCTCATGATGCGTCTCCTGTGCTTCTCTCCCACTAAGCTCATCCCTGCATGCTAGTCATCTGATGACACAGGAGTGCAGCCACAAAACACACTCTGCATCTGTGAATAAAGACTTTATTCATCAGACATTATCTGGTGTGAAAGCGTTCTCGTGCAACCTCACAGTCTCTCGGGAGGAAATCAGAATGGCAGTTAGAGATATTTTAATTGACTGAATAGCTGTGTTTCCTCTCTCAGGAAAAGAAGAGAGAAACAGGCCCAAAATACTGTAGAACCCACACAAATCCTGCAAACAAAACATGAATGAGTCGTAAAGAGCTCTGTTTCGATAGTGAATGAATCCCCAGCTGGCCATTTGTGTCTTACACATGAAGTGGTGCGTGAGTGTGTGTGATTGCTTTGTGTGTCTTGTATATGACGCAAAAATCAAGACCCAATAATAAATACCCATTATGTTATCCATATTGTCTGGATCCTTACTGTATTGCATTATTTTGGAGCCTAAATGTGGGTCTAAAACAGGTGTGTATCTGCAGCTGCTGGTTGTAAATTCTGTTTCTATAGAGATCTTGAGTTTTGAATACATAAATGTCCCAAAAGTCAGTGACAATGAGATTATAATGGCTCCTACAGCTTTATGTTTTATGTTGCTCCAGTTGCTGTTGACTGAACAACTACCTGATGGTTTTACATGTATTTTAAAGACCCTCCTTTGAGATATCCTTCAGTTCTTTTGAGAAATTTGTTCTAAAACTGACTGGAATCATTTCCCACCTGAACCGAAAATAACATATTCCCTACTGAGTTGATAAGTAACTACATTTCTAAAGTGTAAATTCAAAGATTTATTGAAAGTTTGCTGAACTACAGGAGGGGCTTTCCACACTCTGGCTCCCTGTTGTTGACAAGTGCTAGAAGACATAAGCAATGTCTCAAACATCTTTAACCCTACTGCTATCATTTCAAATGAGGATGACACCTGTAAGACACTGAACCCATCTTCTCTCTACCTGCCAGTGAACTCCCGGAGCTGCAGCTATGCGAGGGTGTTTCAGATTGAAGGAGCGAAACGCTACTCCCTGACCTTTGATGCGGCCCAGAAGCTGTGTGAGCATCTGGGGACCACGCTGGCGAGCTCAGAGCAAGTGAGGGAGGCCTATGATAAAACGATGGAAACCTGCAGGTGAAATCATGAGCCTTTGTCCAATTCACATGTTATTCCTATGGCATAGGAGTGTTAATATTATTATGTTTACTGTTAATTGTTGTGAGCAGGACTTTCTTTTAAAACCAGAGACAGAGTGAGATTAACAGCCTGGGACTGCTCCTCGGACAGCGAAGGGAAAATGACTTGGTAGACTTGTAGTGTTTTTGCAGCTTTATTTCAAAGTAGTTGAAACTTTTCTGTACCAGAAACTCACAAGAGCTTACCCCTCACTTTTTTCTACATTTTATCTTTTTTCATGTGACATCACAGATGTTGGGGTCCTGGTCATTTCTAATAGATGACAGGGTCATGATCATCAATTCAAAGTCAACCTGGGGTATATTGAAATCATAGTTGAATCCTAAAAGTCATTAGTATTCTCATTTAAAGTTCAACTTGAAATTCCCGTGGTCACCATCATGGCACTGGATCAAGAAGTGTAAAATCAGGAAGAGGAAGCAGGTCTTCAGATTAGATAAGGTGTAATACTCCACATCTTTGTCATATGATAGTGATCGTGTAAACTAAATATTTAGATAAAGGAAGCAGCCATCTGCTACTCTGCTGTGTTTCTCTCTTCTTTTGTCAGCTATGTGCTAGTGATTTATTATGAGTGTTTTCTTTTCGTTTTTTATAGTGTAACTGTGATAAATGATCTAGTTCACTGCAAATGCTGTTAAAATGTGGCTCCTAATAATGATATTGTTGTGTCCATTTAGGAATGGCTGGACAAGCAACCTGAGCATTGCCATTCTCAGACATACAAATCATGAAAACTGTGCACAGAACATGACCGGGTTCTTTATCCATGAAACTCCTGCTGAAGAACTCAGTGATGCCTTCTGTTACGATGAACAAGGTGACTACATCTACCTGGTCTATACTTGTATTATTTTGACAACAGTTGTCATCAAAGCGTCTAGAATCCACCTCAGAAATGTAGAAGTTGTCACATCCTTCTCCATTTTGATCACTTCTGCTTCCCACTCCCCCATGTACCAGCTGGACCTGAGAAGAACTGTGAGCACGCCTTCAGAAGAAATGGAGACCTTAACTCAGATGCACCAGGTTAGTGCAGAATGTCCATTTATACTCATATTCTTTTTATTCCCCTTTGTCACCATCTTCAGTGTTAAAACACTAACGTCAATTGAAAACCAGGGATCCAACATGAGAGATTGACTGCTGTGCCATCTGCTACTGCTCCTCTGATGAAACCTACTGTATTTCCTCTGACATGTCTTGCATGTCTTTCACAACTCAAAGACATGCTGAGTCTACAGGTTCTGAAACCAAACTGGTGACTTCTGAGTCTGTGATGGATAAGAGAGGAAACTAGCCAGACAGACCGTAACTCAAGCTCCTATGTTAGGGTGCACATATCCTCTGTGGAATTGTTTAACAGGACACAGTTTCAAGCAGACACAACAAAATGAGGACCTCTTAGACCACACCTTGGTCTGTTTACCTGGTTTGGAGTGATGTCATCCCTATATAGTCAATCCTACCCACTCCTCAGCTCCCAGCTATGTTATCTGAGGAAGACACGGTTAACCAGAATCTTCTGTGCAGAACGAGACTGCCGGATGAAATTACTTTTCACTACTGCCTTTAGTGCTGATAAGGGATCAGATTCCCCACCCTTGGGTTACCCTTTTCCATTTGTGCAGAAACTGCACAACTTAGACCATATGGAGGCAATGGTAAGACTTTACAGTGGCCTTATTTCAGTGTATTAACCTATGGAAAATGATTATAGTTACCCAATATCATGCTGAAAAACTTAATACATAATGGGTGTAAGACATTGGAAGCACAAACACACAAGCTGTAGTAAAACAAATATGGTCAAAAAAGCAATTGTAAAGTGAAGTGTTACCATGGCAGCTTCGCCCTTCTCAGAGGAGGAGGCTCCATTTGGATCATGCGCTCATAAAAAGAAAATGTCAGTCATCAACTAGCAAGCTTGACATAATGGGAGGTGTGATAATGTTAATGCTTAAAGTCATTAAAGACAAGGATTGAATGACCTATCAGTGGGAACCAGGCAGAATATGACTCATTTTGTAGTGTAGTTTATATACTTAACGCACCATTTTCATGTCTTTTAATGCTTCTCTCTGATAGCACTGTCCCACAATGTGACATATTTACGACATATTACACTCAACACCGTATGAAGGGTTTCTCAGCCCATGTAAATAGTGTTTTCAACTGTACTGAGAACAGTATCAACGGAAAGTAAAGAATGCATTGACAAAAACAATGTTTGTGTGAATGCAAAATGGATTCTTACTGTAACAACAATGCTTGTATGATGTGATTAATTAAAAAAAATGTATCAAAAAATCCTGTTTGAATCCCATAAAACAAGGTGAATGGGCGTATGCTGAAATAATTTCACAGCACCATGAAATGATATGTAAACAGATATCGCCACAACGGTAAGCAACGGCTGATGTCATCATTATATGACACATGTCAAGAGATAGGCGTGAGAATCCTCTTCTTCACCCATATCCAGAGAAATGAGACACTGTCAGGTAGACGCAAACAAGAGCTATTAATCTCTCCAATCTGTCATCCAACGTGTAGCTTCCCTGCGGTTCAAAGCTGTTCTGCTCTCCCATCAGCTGACCCTACAGCAGAGCCTGGGACAGCGGAGGCCCCTGTGGAAAAGCCAGATGACCCGACAGATGTCCAGACAGAGGCCCCCGCAGCAGCCGACGGCCCCGCGGAGCCCACTCACACCACAGAGGCCACTCCAGGAGATGGGTCTGATGGTGAAACCGGCGGCCTGACGTTTGCCCCCGCGGAAGGAGCAGCATCCACAGAGGCCGAGGCTCACGGGGAGGTGATGGAGATGAAGCCGTCAGCCACGCCCGTGTCCACAGAACCAGAGGAGACGGCGGCCGCGTCCGGCAGCGAGGCGAGTCCTGAAGATGGGCGGGTCGAAGGGAGTGAGGCCGGGGGTGCGGGGTCCACCGCCACCCCGGGAGTGGTGGTGACGGAGCTGGGGGAGCCCATTGGGTCTGGGATGCTGCCAACCGTCTTCGAGCAAGGGGGGGCCGCTATGACGCCCCCTGCTGAGCCCTCCAGCGAGGAGGAGATGGGGACGACGGAGCCGGAAAGCAATGATGCTGTAGCAGAGGGTAAGGACAAATAAGTGATTACAGCTCCTAAAAATGTATATCCGTATGTGTATATCCATGAAAAATTGGATAGGATGGCAGTATCGATCATGAAGAACACTTCTAGTCTAAACATACCATCTGAGGTTTTTAAAAGGCCATGAAAAGTTGTTTTTAACATTTTGCTCTTTATACTGGTGTTTCTTCTGGGTCACAAAGGGCCAGTGTGCAACCATTAGGTGGTTTTCTATAGTGCGTGTGTGTGTGTGTATGTGTGTGTGTGTGTGTTGAAAATGTACATTTTTTTAACTAACAATCTTTATTGTAACCTAATCCCCCCATCCTCCCATCCTTTTTGAGTTTGGTCTTCCTAAATCTTTGTAGGGTCTAAAATGAGGCAAATGGTGGTCGATTATGGCTTACAAGCAACACATATGTAAACTTCATGTCAATTTTAACCTCTTCTATTAAAGTTATTAGATAAGATTAGATAAGAATAAAGCCAAACATCTGTAGCAAGTCTAACCATCGCTAAGGCTCTTTCTCCCTCTCTGTTCCCCTGACAATTCATAACTCAGAGGAGAGGGATTTATTGTGTCATATGGCTTAGTCTGTAATTAAATGTCAATATGCATCATGCTCCTTAGCTTGACTGTTTAGACACATGCTGTAATAGCCTCCTAGAACAGCCATTTCTGACACTCTGCTTTAGACACCGTGTGAAGGAACTGTACAAATTAGAGTGGCACTTTTTCTCCCCACAATTACATGCGAAATCGCCTAGTCAAGGTATAAAACCAGTTGAGTTTTAGACCACAGGGAAGGAATGTTAAAAACACAGCACAGCCTGCCATTCACATGCAACAGGTTTTGGGAAGCCTCCTCAAAAAACTTTAAGAACACAGCACGCCCCCTTGTGTTAGGTTGAGCTGTGGAATGGATTTTAAAAACAGGCTTTGTTGCTGCTTGTTTCTGAACCCCTTCCTAATCGACACAGAATCAGGATTGGAAACATGGCAGAAACACGTTGACAATTTAGAGTTTCTCTGTGCATGCAGACTACATGGTAGAAGCACAACAGGACCTCACATATAGTGCAGAACAGTCAGTTACAGTCAGTTCTGTTGTGTGATAAAGGAAGATGTATCACCCACTGAGCAGGGTGGATAATATGCTGCAGCTTGTCTCACTACTCTATAGAGTGGTATACCATATAATGTTCATTTTACTGTATAGGTGAATGCTAATCAAATCCATTAATCAACTTACTTTGATTTTCAGACTAAATAAGGGTGCTACTAATTATTTTATATAGCATGTTCAGGGAAGCAATAGCAATGTTTTTATTACTGAGCATACAGTTTTTGCATTTGGAAGATTTGTTGTTTTTTTGTAAAGGGAAATCTTCTCTTGATTGCTGAAGACCGCTTGCATGTCATGACATGGAAGAATAGGGAGACAGGTGCCACACTGCCTTAGGTCTCACTAACAGATGGAAATTCAAAGAAGATGAAAGAAATAGATAGTGAAAAAGAAAATAAAGCTTTCACAATACAGCCAAAAACCGACACATGAGTATGTCATGTGGTTTTAAGTTGAATCTATGCTTGTTTTGGTGACCTTGGGGTAGCTCTGAATTGTGTGGTCAATAATAGTCGTTGTCAGTAATTGCCTGCATGTGAGCTGTCAGGGCTGATGATTGAACACTCTGTCTTTTTGTGTTCACCTGCTGCTCCAGAGCAGCCTGCTGGCAAGGGGAGGAGGGGTCCTGGAGAGCCTTCATCTCCTGAACAGGAGAGCGGCGGTTCATCAAGTGAGCAAACCTATTATTTCCCTCTAACACCCTGAAGTTCATAATGATCGCAGTGAAATACGATCATGTGGCGAAAAATGCACAGCACACTTATTATTGCAATTCATGATTGCTCCCGAAACTTCGAAATGTCCTTTTTTCTATCCGCCCTTTATCGACAGTGATGCTCATTTCCCACTGACTTATCTTAAGTCATGGTGATTCATTGCTTGCATTGTTATTTCTCTCTGCAGGCTGGTGGATAATCATTGGAGTGGTTGTGGCAGTTGCTGCTATACTTCTTGTGTGTGCAGCTGTCGCCAAACACAACAGGTAGCCTACTGTATTGTCATTCTTCTTATCTTATTCTGATAGTGCTGTCATGTGATGTTATTTGAACAGCAGTCTTCCAACAGTCAAACCCCTTACACCAATCTCCCCATCATAGGTAAGGCGACCAGTAAACTGAACATGTGTGAATGTCTCTCTCTCTCTCTCTCTCTCTCTCTCTCTCTCTCCCTCTCGCAGCTGGTGCGGCAAGCAGCAGACCCTGATGATCACGTCCAAAGACGGCGGCGAGGGGAACGGCGCGGCCTCGTCGGTGGCGAGCTCCCGCGCCCAGGAGAGGGAGCAGGAGATGGTGACCCTCATGAACAAGGAGAAGATCCAGGAGAACGGCAACACGGAGGAGTTCACCGTCATCACACTAGAGGAGTCGCCAGATAAAGAGCAGCTGGCGTGAGAGAGGAGTGTAGAAGGGGGCGAGGGGAAGGCAGAGGAGGAGAGGATAAGAGAGAGAGAGTGAGGAATCGGTTTGTTTGAGAGAGCGGATGGGTCGGGGTTGGGGTTCCAAACACCTGGGAGGGGGGGTTGGTGTTTTTAAAGAGAGGGCTAATGTGTGTGTATGTGTGTTTCAAACCAACGTGTGCAGGATTTTGTTGTGTATATAGTCTTGTATGCCGGGTTAGTTTGGCTTGATTGGCCCTTAAGAGTGTGTGGGCGTGGCAGGGTGTGTGAATGTGTCATGTGTCCGTGTGTATGTCCGTGTGTATGCTTTGATGAAGAAGGGGCTGGATGAAGGCATGGGTTCTAAAGGGAGGGGGGAGATGGGTAGGGCAGGGAGGGGGGAGATGGGTGGGGCGGGGTGCTGTGAGTCAGAGGGGTCCGAGTGGTGAAGAACATATCGATTGCAATTGATTTGAGTTTTGAGAATTTGTGGAACCCCAAAATATAGGTCTCAGCCTAAAAGATTGAATAAATGGGGGGGAAACAGTCTCAGAATCAAACAATAATAAGTTGATTTTCATGGGTTATTTTATTTCAGATGGAAAAAAAAAAAAAACGTTGAATAACCCAACCCCTTGGTGTTTTCCATGTTTTCCTGTGCTTTTCGTTTGTTTTGTTAGCTTACTGTTGTAACCTTGTGTATATTTCTGACATTGCCTGTGGACTGAAGTTTGGTTTTCCATTTTCAAGAAAACTCGAGATGTCACTACCTTAATTTATGCAGCTTTGATTCCCGTTTTTCTTGGTCTCTGTATATAAAGTATATGTTTGGAAAATGCCTTAGCAATAGCTGTCGGTCCGGTTTGTTTTGGGGGTGGGATGGGAAGGGGGCTGCATTTGTATCCCCTTTGAATAAAAGAATGTGTCATATTTGAGAGTTATTTAATTAGATACAGCACCTGTAAGGTAAACAATTGTGAATTGATCTTGCAATAATCAAAGTGGAGTGGACATTGTATGAATCAACTTGATGTATAGCAACCACGATTGTGCAATTTAAGCACCATTATATGAAGTGAATTAACGGTTTAATGGTTTGTCCCATTAGAATAATATTGAGTTGGGAATATGATGATATTGTTTGTCAAAACATTGTAATGTGGGATGGACAGAGTCACCCTGTCAGTCATTATCTCCATGATGTTATTCTGAGGATAAGTAGAATGATTATGGCAATGTATACATACTTTATACACACCGGTTGAGGGAAAAAATGAAAGGGCAACCATTATTGGATCGCATCCAAAGCATATTACGGTCATTATTTGAACGCAACAATTAAGCTCAATCTTGACAAGAGAGTGACAGAAATTTACCCTCAATGGCACATATGACAACGGGGGCCATTGTGCATTAAACACATAGGTATGTGAAAGGTTCTTTGTAAGAAAGAGGCTGCAACCATTTTCCCCAGAGGGGGCGTGATGAATGTGGCAAGCTGGCTATGTGCTCGCCCAGGCCTCAATGTGCCCATCACTCTATACATTCACACATATATATAAGCAACGCTGCAGTTTTTCTACTGACCTTCTCATTGGTGGAATATATCATACATGTGCCATATCAATATTCCCTGTGTGACAGCTAATTTTTCTGGGTTTTCAGTATAAAGCTGAATTATATACAGTGATTTATGTTATTTGCCTTCTACCATTTTTCCTGCTTTTGCTCTCATATGATTCTTTTTGAGGACAAGTAGCAAATGTATTAGAGTAGGCGAGTGTAATGATGAATTAACAAAAAAAATGTCGCTGAAAAGATTTGTAAAGTCATGAATGAAATAAATGTGTATAGAAGAGACGTTGGGAGATTGTGGCGTTCTTTCACTGATTATATGTGAAGACAGAGAGAGGAAGAGAGTGAATAGAGTGAAGAAGGAAGCAAGTGCTTATATTGCGGCTGCACAAAGGGAAGTAAGGTTACCATGGCACCAGCGTTGTGATGCAAGAACATTTTAACACAGGCAACAAAGGGTGAGACAAAGACAGCCATTTTGGAAGATAGAAAAGGCATCTTATCCAATATTAAACAATCAAAATCACAGTTTAGTCAGACTGTCTTCATTCAAAAACATGCACATATAAATAGAATATG
Source organism: Centroberyx gerrardi (assembly GCF_048128805.1). Lineage (NCBI taxonomy): Eukaryota > Metazoa > Chordata > Actinopteri > Beryciformes > Berycidae > Centroberyx > Centroberyx gerrardi. Next base: position 20,467,326 of record NC_136000.1, read on the forward strand.
TGGTCATTTAGCATGCCTTTACTATTCACCACACTGAATCAATAAATACAGTGCCATAAACTGCCATAGTCATCACAAATGGCTAATGTGTAGTTTAGCTCATCTTTTTCACTTTGCACTCATTCCGCATTTTACCATATATTTCTCACATTTTTTTTCTTGAGTTTCTAAACTTTTTGAAGCTTTTCTTTCATGTGATTCTGTGGAGACAAATCACTATATCCACTGGTAGAGATCATGACCATGTGACAGAAAAAGGAACTGTACCTTCCATTTACACTAATTAACAAATTCATATATTTGATGTAAGTGCCAACACCAGTCTCTTGGTCTTTTCTTATAGATTTCTTAAGGAAGAATGATCATACATGTCAGTTGTTAACATTTTTGCTTACTTTGCTTTTATGAGGCCAGTAGTTTAATAAAAAAATAAAAAAAATAAAAAAAGATAAACAGCATAACTTTGCAAATGCCTTTTTAAAGTATTATTGAGTTGTTTAACTTTAATATAACTTAACCAAGAAAAAAGTGTTCTAATTAAGGTGCAGATTTATGCTTTTTTTTTCACAAGGATTCCTTGAAATATTCTAAACACAAAATTATCAAAGGTCATGAGAAAAATAATGCTTTCATTTATGTGTATTTAGATTTTTCATTTATGTTAATTTTCATTCTGACAGGAGAAAATGAATTTTATTTTCCTGTTTTATGTACTTCTGGCTGTCTCTGCATAAAGCATTTGCATTTTGTTTCATATTCATGTCTTGTTTGCACCCACCTGTGCCACAACTTCTCCTTTGTGTCATTTCCCATTTTGATATTACACACTCAGTGAAAGTTGATGTTCTTGTACAGCTCATAGTTGGCTTTTGTTCCAAACAGTGGGATACCCCACCCCATAAAGATATGCTGCTTAACATCACCTTTTCTTTAGACATATAGCATATCTCAATATTGTATTAATTTAGGATTCTGAATTCTGTCTCTAAAACCCCCCTTAGGAGCAATAGAGAGATGCACAAGAGAATATACATCATTCACCATTCATTGAAAGAAGTGCTTGAAACAAATAAGAGATGTAGATGTAGATGGTTGTAGATGTCACCCAAAGATTGCTGATAGATTTCTGAGATGTTTCTTTTTAATGACACATTAGAGACTTAAAATAGAATGTGTGCATATTAAGAGGTGAGAAAAAAAATGAAAGCGCTAAGTGAGAAGCATGATACCAGAGTGAGACAGTCCAAGGCTCGCTCCTCAGGAGTTTCACAAGTATGAGAAATGTTAAAAATATCACACTAATTTTAAATAAAACTCATCTATGTGTAGGAGAAGTAAATGACGAAGAGGAAGAGGAGGTCTCATTTAGGATATTTTCTTTCCTCTGGGATGAATCAGGACTTTCTGGTTTGGAATCTAGACACGGTGCATCTGGATCCCCAGAATTCGTGGCCCGAACACTACGTTTGTCAATTTTTCAGAAGCCTGACATAAGCAAAGGTCTCCTTCTCCTCAGGATGTGTGTCATCTTTAAAATGGACTTCCTTCATTTTCCTCTGGTGGTCCATGAAGAATTGCTCTGAGACTCTGGGCATGCTGGTGCATCTTCATGGTCTCCCTCTTTGTCTGCTCCACTACTTTCAGCTTCTCTACACGTAACTCCGTTTCATCGAAAGCAAAAAATATGCTTGTACAAGAATACTGTCTATCTTGTTTGTTTGAAGTTATCTGTTTCATGTTAAAAATGCAGCCTGGTTCAGTGAATTTATTCATTTTTGGATAATTATTTACTACATTATGTAAATACATGAGGTAGAGAATATATTAAATGGTAGTAGATAACATTCATTGAGTGTGTGTGTGTGTGTGACTAAAAAAGTAGAGTTTCATAGCTAGATATCATAATTGACACATACATAAAGCCCAAAAGAACAGACCATATTTAGTTATGAATCAACATTTATTAGTTATCATATTTGTATATGTACACCAAAGGTACAACACTTATTGATATGTATGAACAGATTTTTATGTATACCATAGACCGAGGAAAGAAAAGAATTCATGTATTTTTTTTTCTTTTTTTTTTCTCAACATCGTATCTCCCCCACATAAACTCTCTGCCTTTACATCAAAATTACAACAACAGCTTTACAAAGAGGGAAGGTCTAGAAAAGTAAGATAGGGACAGAAGGTGGTAGGGCAGGAGTGAGATGGGTTATCGGGTCTATTTAGGAGTTTCTTCAAAAAGACAGACACTTCGGTAGAAAACAGGCTTGAAGATATACTGGCTCTTCGTCGAAATACCGTGCCAATCGAGTTCCATTTCATCAGTACCATTAGCTCGACATGTTTCAGGTGTTTGTGCGTGCATATATTTTCTGTGATTTAAAAAAAAAAGGGGGGACAAAGTGGAATAAAGGCAAGTGGGATTTTGTGCGAGCCTCCTGACATGATATTGATTGAGCGACACATGGACGTTTGGACAGAGGCTCTTATTGTGTCAAATTCGGGGGAGATGTAGCATGTAGGCGGGTTAACACAGTTAAGACAGAACCTAAAAGCGGTCAGGTGACTGTTTGGTCTAGATATCCATGTCTTGCAGCTTTAACACTTCAAATGCACCAGGTAAAGGAAGATGCCTGAGACTAAAGTGAGTTCTCTCCGTTGGAGCGACAGAACGAAACAGATGAGTCACCTGAGGAATGTTGTTCTATATTGAAACAGGCATCGGCTACTCCAGGCATTCGGGCACATCGGATATCGGTTTGTTCTTTCAGTATGCCGTAAATTCAGCTAATAGGCTGCGCTTGGTTCATCACTCTATCCTACATGCAGGGCAAATTTGACCTTTTCCTGTTTGTTCCCCCCCACCCCCCACCCCCCTCTCTTTTCTGCAAACCCTTATATCACAGTAACTTCCACATCACCAAAATAACTCATTATCCGATATTGGCTCCCTTTGTCGAACCAGAAACTTCCCCTTAGCTCTTTCTCTTTCTTCCTTTCTCTCAATGCAAACGGTGTTTGCTTTAGGATCACTGTAGTTTCTGGAAAATTCTGCATTGCCACTGAACAGAACAATTATATATTTATTTATGTACAATGAAAATGAATGCACACGGCTTATATCTTCATGGAACAAACATTCAAAACGCTTACATTAGATACAAAAAAGATATTTATATATTGATGTGTGACAGGTAAGTGAGACAACTAGTTAACAGCTATTAGAAAATAAAAAAACAAGCAATTTATTACACGATTCCTCTCTATACATTTTTATCTAATCTAACTTTATTTAGGACATAGATGATATTTTTTTCTAGAGGATTACATTAAAAAATGTCACAGCAATGAAACTATATTCCTACGAACCATTTCAACGCCCCCCCCTCCCAAAAAGAAAACAAAAAAACAAACAAACAAAAACATCTGTTACCTACAATATATACACAAAGTGCAAGGAGGCACTTCAAATATCATGCTTTTTTTAAGATAGTGGTGCAAAAAATAATCTTTTTTTATTTTATTTTCATGCTTCTAAAACCGTGAGTTTGAACATAATAGTGGTCCAACACTCAATCCCCATTGGTGACACTATAGTCTGCATTGTCTCCTTACTGGAGAGGTTTTTCCTGAAGATCACAAGGTCAAAAGTCAGGCTCAAAGGGGCCTGCTGGGGCGTCAGTGTTACGCTCTGCAGCTCACTGATTACATTTAGCAACGTAGTGACCTTCCAGGTTTAAGAGTGTTTGCGTGCATGCGTGTGTGTGTGTGTGCATCTACGTGTGGTTGAAAAACAAAATAAAACAAGTGTATATATATGTGTGTGTTTATGCGAGTGCATGCTTGTGTCGATGTGTGCGCGTGGGTGTAACTTCAGTCCATGCAGTGTGTGCAGCAGAACACCAGTGCGCTCGGTGGTGTGGTGTGGCGAGGCGAGGCGAGGCGAGGCGAGGCGCACGTTGTTAGACGAGCTCAAAAAGCAACGTGGAAACGGTCTTCCCAGGATGTGGTTCAGGAAAACTAAAGGGCCGAGTGCTGCGCTATGCGGTGGTTAAGTTCTCTAGTGTTACTTTAAGTGGCGTTTGTCTCCATGGTCAAACCGACTGCACAGTTTGAAGTGAACATCTTCAAGGCAAGGTTGTCATTAAGCACAATGAAAAGAACAAGACAGGAGAGAAGGACACAATACTGATAAAGAAATCGAATCCGCACCTACGTAAAAAAAAAAAAGGAAAGCGCACCTGCACAGAGCGTCTCTCACACACACTCGGGCTCAAAAAGACAAGCAGCCAGTGAAGTCCAGCGTTGTTTATGTGTTTGCAGTTCTTTTTAAGCCATTTGGAATATATATATTTTTTTATCACCTGATGGTTGGCAAGCTTCTGGCATAATGTATGTGATTAGGTGCCCGTTGTTCTGTTCTGTGTAAGCTGAAACGTCTTCTGACCAATATGGACACGCAGCTGCAGCATCGAGGGTTTGTAGAAACAGTCTTGAGCTCTGGTGGTCTAGAAGATGTGGTTGTTTAATGTTTCGGGGCTGGCTAAACACGGAGCTGGCAAGCCTCCCCCCAAAAGTGTTATATCAAAGATCCGTCTCTATTTGTGCAAGCCAAGAATCCATCTGACAGCCAGGCGCTGCACTCCTTTTCCTTCCAGTTCTTTTAATATTTTCTGGTGGTTAAATCTGTGCGCTCTGTCACTGTTTAATAATAACCGTGTGTCTGTGCTTTCAGAAGCTTGGGATAATTCAACCACTGGAATGTCAAGTTTGAGATTTGTGTGCTTATCACAACCGACCCTAATAAAACACTTGATGAATGTCTCGGGGAAACTCCATCTCCCATCGTATTGGCACATTATAAAATTGCTGTCTTTCAAAAAAAGACGTTTTGCAGCAAACAGTCACTGTGTTCAAAGTCAAAGCTTTTCAAAAGTTGTGCGGCACAGAGATAGCTGTCAACAAGCCGTTTGAGGAAGTAGATCGCTCTCATGAGCAAGTAAACATTTCAGGGTTCGGACAAATATCGTTTTCCCTGCAAATGAATTAACATAGAAGCCTGAGTATCTCCTGTTTCCCTTACTGGGTTCCTAAAATTAATTCTTACTCGGAGGGAGGATCAATGTCAACGGGGAGACAATGATGTGCATGACTTATATGCCACTGATTTAGAATTAAGCGCATTGGCATCTCAGCCTTATTTGTGCTATTTTTCAGCTTTATTTGTGCTATTTTTTCAGCTTTATTTGTGCTATTTTTTCAGCTTTATTTGTGCTATTTTTCAGCTTGTGCTATATTTCATTCAGAATATTTCCACAATGATCATTTTCACATTGATTTAATTCATTTTAATTTCATTGGCATCACAAAATAGTTTTTTTTGGAAAAGGGAAACAAATGTAGTTTATCCATGTAAATATTCAAATGGGTTTGGTAATGTTACATTTTTCATATTTAGGGCAGTGATTTTCTTAGCGTTAGGTTTGAGGCTTTCTGTTCATCAAAACGAGTCATGATAGCAATTATTGTGCCAGTTAGTTATAAATGGGCATGGTGTAGGAAAAAACGGAAAGACGCTATCGGTGACGTCATGGAGGCAGTTCAAAGGCCTCTGAGAGCTGATTGATTTTCTGCCTGTTTGGTCCCTATAAGTGACTTGGTCATGTTCTTATCACCAGCTCTCTCTCTCTCTCTCTCTCTCTCTCTCTCTCTCTCTCTCACACACACACACACACACACACTCGTACACAATATCTCACTCAACAGGCGACATAAAGGAAAACAGTCCCTTTTCCTTACAGTAGACAAAAAGAAAAAAAAAGGGTAAGCAAGGGCTCCATAGTGTGATTTGTGCTTTAGAATTCCATAGTACCTGTGCTTGTAGAGTATCAGGCTCAGTGTGGTTTCCCTGTTCATTACTGTTCTGTCTCTCTGCCTCCTACCCTTTCATCAGTTTGTTGGACCTCAGGGATGGTGGGTAATAATGGGCAACAAATTCAGCCAAACGCACTTCAAAGGCTCTGCCAGTTAAGAATCAAAGGTTATCATCCGAGATAAAAAGAGACCGAGTTGAAGCGCGGCGGCCTACCGCGCACATTGTGATGGCACTGACAGGCATGTAATGCAAGGAAGTTACAAGTACAAACACTCTGTCTGTCTGTCACGACTGATGCTGTAACTCCCACTCATCCTCTGGCGTTAGACTGATGAATTGCCTGTATGAATCTCATAAGCTGGCCCCGTTGTGACTGTCGGTCCCGTATTACTCAGCCACATACTAATCTTCCCTCATCTTTTAAATGCAGAACCAGGATGCATATATTACTAGGAATAACTTAAGTAACTCTTTTTGTTTTCTTTTCCTTCCCTCCCCAAGCCTTGAAGTATGTTGTGCAAGTGTTTGCTATATAGCACGTAATAGTGCTCTAACAGGTAAAATATACCTTTGTTATCATTTCACGGTTAAGTGAATTAGTATTACTTATCAGTCAGATAGACGGTTAGAAAAACTTTAAAGGGACTAATTAAAAAAAACAAAAAAAGACAACTAAACTACATAAAAAAAAAAAAAACAATTAGTAGTTCTGTTCGTGTGACTTTTTTTTTTTTCGTTCACTCTTTTTTTTCACCAGATGGGAAAGCTTGTGGAGCCCAGGAGCAGGGGATCTCTGTGCTGCCATTATTCATGTTTCCATGGTTCCTCCTCAACAAGCGTGCACTCCGCAGTAGAGCCGTTAGTGGCCGAGGTTACCTGCAAGCAGTTAGCAGGGACATCTAAACAGTGGAGCCAAGGCACAGACAAAACAGTACGGTTCAATAGCTTTCTTCAGCTGACACTTTGGAGCAAAGGACCCTAAATAATACTAGATGATTTGATTCAGTATTCAGCGCTCCCATTTACAACATACTATACAAGAGATAGTCTCAGCCAAGCAGTCTGATTGGTCAAATAAGCGTTCCAATCCCAATCATGCCTAGAATTCCAATAAAGCATCTCTGACCGTGCTTTATTGGTTGCTATGCCAACTCTTGTGGCAACAAGGAAGCAAGTTTTCTCCTGTTTTTGAAGCAAATTTTTCAGACAATACACATATTATGTTGGTAAACATTTTATAAAAGCCGTAATACCCTCGAGGACGTTCTCTACTGTGAGTTGGGGTAGTTTGGTAATTAGAATACGCCCTCTGGGGTATTATTGCTATATTGCAACATGGACAAAATTATGGAGGAATTCTGGGACTCCTGGACGACCACTGATGATGATCATGCTTATGGCAGTCCTAAGAATGGAGCAGACTTTCTTTTACTGACCTGGGAACAGACCACACATTTATGATGACCACAAACTTAACAGGCAGTGAAACATACAAACATATAAATTATGAATGCAAAATAGATTAAATAGAAAACAAGGTACAAGCACTACAAAATTAATGCTTTGTTATGTTCTAGTGTGTACAAAAGTTATTTGGCAAGGCAGTCTACAATGGTTTGCATCTTTGAAAAAAGTGTTAGAAACATTATTCATGTTATTTACAGCCATGAACATGAAACAGAAAAAAATATAAGAGGAGATGGATACTGGAAATAGCAAGCCTTTGTGCCACATTTATCTGCAAATGACCATTAATAGATGGAGTCCGATATGTGAGGATATAGCTTTTTGCTATGGACAGATTGGTAGTGTGACAGGTTGCCAGCGTTGCTAGGCAACACCTTTCATCCTTTAATAAATGAATAGGCTCATCAGTAGACCTTTTCAGCCAGGGTGTGTGCTTCAGAGAACAAGCACTCTGAACCCCCAACTCCCATATAGTATTCTGAAAGCCAGAAATACATTCAAAGACGGGATTCAAAGTGCATAATGTTTAACATTATGGGAGCTACTTTGCAGCTTTCAATTTCACAACACAGTTCTCACGATGGGCAGAAATAGCAGATGGTGCAAAACCGTCTGACTGGGAATGACTCAGTGACAGCATGGTGGTTGTGCATAGGGAATATATGCAGTGCTAATTAGACACTATAACACTTTCTCTCTCTGCATTTTAATCCCTACAGCAATGGCTGACCTTTTGAAAACAAAATCTGTTAAACTAATTAAAATCAATTCAATTTTCAGACAGTGGAATGGACAGAGAGAACTGCACTGGAATTTTCTCATAAGCCAAACAAATGGTAATTTGACCACAAATTGATAATTAAAGCCTCAAAATCATCAAGGGCAATTCTCTGCAGCATCTGAAGCAGATCAGGGAAAACATAATTCTATGCAACTGACAAGCGGTTTGGGAAAATAGATGGAAAATTTGGATAGGTGGAGGGTTGCCTAATAATTCCCTGGGGTGCAAGTCAGGATTAGATGGTTCTCCCTTTGTGTCAGAGCCAATCCGCAAAAGGTTACAGCGATCAGATTAGGCTGAATATATAGTGAGGGCAGAAAGTTCAAACTCAATCATCCCTAATTTGCATGCATTAAAAAAAACGGCCAATTTAAAGTCATATCTATGTTGTAATATAGATTTTGGGAGCCACTTCGCATCGCCTTTTTACTTACTTTCAGAAATTTTAGGGTATTCAATTTTAGGGTATTTTCCAACACAAAAGCTGCTATTCCAGAGGAGTTAAATAAATACACATGCATTTGTTCTTTTGGTTCAGTTTTGTTATAAAATAACTATACATATATATATATATATATATTATCATGCACAAAGATGCAACAAATAAAACAAACAGAATACAGCAAAGGTGCAGGATGAGCATGCGACACAAAGGTGGGTTATATACAAGTCTCTATGTCTGTAAGCATTAATTGTACCTTGCATTCATCTACTACGACTGAATTGTTAGCGGTAGCAGTAGTGGTAGTGGTAGCGGTTAAGACGCACTGGTTGGAATTGTTTTCGTGGTGGTTCTTCATGTCGTCGTAGTAGGACTGGGTCTTCGTCATCATTTCGATGTCGTCGGATTTAGCCGTGTGCGCGTCCAGCTCCTCCAGCTCTGCCTTGGACATGTGGTACACGATGCCTGCACCGTAGGAGTCACCCACCACGTTCACCGAGGTCCTGAACCGGTCCCTGTTCCAAGAAAAGGTTTGGATAGAGGGAGATCAAAACGGTTGGGCAGGGATAGGAAGATAGTTTGGCATACTTTATGCTAGTGATTCTCAACCTTTTTCATATCAAGGACCCCTAATTTAGCACACATTTGAGCCACAGACCCCCATTTTATACGATTTTGTCTCTTGAACCAAAATCTGAGAATATTTTTATCGTTAGATACGAGTTTGTCCTATGATCAAAATAGTCATTCTTCTACATTCTCTAATTCTTTAATTGTGTTAACTTCTTGTAAATGAAATAATGGTGAAGTTTAACAATTCATCAATCTGCTGGGGACCCCTGGAACCCCCTCAAGGACCCCTGGTGGTCCCCGAACCCCACATTGAGAACCACTGCCTTATGCAATGAAGAACATTTGCTATGCTATGAAGGAAAAATACCAAAAGGGAAGAAGAGTAAGATTAAAGGTTAGAGTGGAATCATTTCATAACCACTGTAGTTTTTGTCTGCATAGTACAGTATTTGATGTCAAACTCACAGCAACCAGTCAACAGCAACCAGCAGGCTGATGTCTTGGGTTGGCAGGCCCACAGCAGTCAGGATCAAAAGCATAGTCACCAGGCCAGCGCTGGGAATACTGGCCGCTCCGACACTGGCCAGGGTGGCTGTCAGACTGGAGAAAGAGAGCAGCACTCAGTCACATTCTCCACACCCTTCCCTTAAATCAAATTTGTTAACATATTAAAATCACTACAGAAGAGGATATTCATTCTACGTGGTGCTTGTGCAAAGAGCAACAGCTGAAGAGCGAGTCAGAGTGGGTCCTTCATTACACATGAAGTGAGGTCTAGATGCGAGTAAAGTGGAGGAGAATGCATAAAACTAGGTGTTTAATTTGAGGGTCCATGGATAGATATGCCATGGAAATGTCAAAGTCTAAAGGTTATCCATCCTAGACTAACTCTATTAACAGAAGAGCATTTGGAACTGGTGGTACTCCAGAAACAGACTGTGAGTGGTCTGACATATTCTGTAAGGATGCAAAGAATATATCAAAGCACTGCATGTCTGAACACAGAAGATGTGGGGTGTTCCCTTCGCCTCTGCTTGATATTTTGGGGTGACTGCAGCACATAGCAGGTTGCTCCAAAATCTAGATCTAATCTTAGTCCTTTCCAACTAAGCTTCTTCCTCTGAACACATTCCCAGTTCATCTGTTCTCGCTGCTCAGCTTGAGACACTGCTTTGGCACATCTTGTTGCTTCCTCCTGGCGATTTATTTGCTCCACTATAAATTTCTTCCACTTTAAAGTAGCTGCTTTGTTCCGTGGAGGCTTTTTTTGTTCGATGCCAAATGCCTCCACATTGCAGCTGCACTTGCCCCCATTTATTAAGTGCTGATTGTGTTTGCTAAACTGCCTCTTTAGGGGGCCATTTAAAACCCACTTGCAGGAGTAGGCACTACACTTCTTAGTGTTGTGTCTAGAATCCCTTTGCTTTGATTGCAACCTGACTTTTCTGCATCTGAATTCCTCTATTAGGCTAGAAGAACCCACTATCCATACAGGGCTAATACTGCTAAGACAGTGTGGAGCTCCTAGCCATTTACAAGCCATTGATATAGGTATTTCATACATAATCAATGGTCACATCAGCCCAAACGGTAGACACCACAACTTGAGCTTGCCTGGTAGCATTAACCTCTCAGTGCACTCTCAACCTCTTATCCCATCCTGCCTTAAAAATTCAAATAATTCTCGTTACGCCGTCTTGCTCAGCTGTTGACAGGCTTCTCCAATATTGCTGAAATTGCCTCTTCATCAGTGTGGAATCTTTTGTCTGGCAGTTTTCTCTTAACAATAGAGATGCTCAATTACCTCCACCCTAGCCCCAGCATTCACTATGGCAAACAGCCTTTTGTACAGTCTTTTTGGCACTTGGTGTGTAATACTAAGTAAAGAAACTATGCCAGTGGTAAATCGATACCAAGAACATCCAGAACAATAGCAACCGTTTCAGTTTGTGGAATTAAAGGGAAATACCACAGAATTGCAACTTTAAAGAAAACTTTAACCTTGACAATTCTTCAATTTAACGTTTTCCTTAAGGACTAACAGCTGTTAATAGTACTAATGATATCAACTGATGAAATCAGATATCTTTATTATTATAAATGAAAGCACAAAGATAAACCACCAAGAGTGTCTTCTGACCTGACAGTGACGATCTGACCAGGGTCGAGATGAATGCCGTTCATCTGGGCGATGAAGATCGCAGCAACAGCCTCGTACAGAGCAGTTCCATCCATGTTGATGGTGGCACCGACTGGCAGCACAAAACGAGTGACTCTTTTGTCAATACCCAAGTTCTCCTCCAGACAACGGAAGGTGACAGGCAGTGTTCCAGCACTGAGGGGAGAAAGAGAGTGCAGGTAGACATTAGGTGGGTAAATGTTATACGTGATTTGCCTTATTAAATCAATTAGAAAGAAAGAAAGAAAGAAAAAAAGAAAGAAAGAAAGATCCATCCGCCCATCCATCCATCCTAACTCATGCTGACCTGGAGGCTGTCCCCAGGGCAGTGATCCAGGCCTGGAAGATGCCCAAGAAGAAGGTGAAGGGGTTTTTCCTGACGATGACGAAGTAGATACTAGGCAGGAAGATTGCTCCGTGGATGATAAGGCCGATAATCACAGTCACCATGTACATGCCCAGCTGCCTGGCCACCACCTCCAGGTCCTTGATGGAGATGATCTTACCACAGATCAGACAGGCAATACCGAAGGGAGAGTACCTGGCAAGTAGACAAAGCTTTTGTTAATCTCTATGTTGCTCTAAACACTGTTCACTAATGAAGACAAAGCTTTTGCCACTAACATTAATAATAAATTGCACTTGTCTTGTTGTTTTTTTGGTCAATGCGGTCACTCATTCAATTGTATTGGAGACTCTCTGCTTTACATCGTTTTAATCTTTTCTAATGTTGTAATGATTTGGCATTAACAAATACATTAAGCAGTTATTTAGTTTAAATTCATAATACAATTATACAATGTTTAATTGTGTTTCATACAAAATAAATTGTGTTGTTAGTGTATATCATTGCAATTAAAAGCAGGGGAACATATTGAAATCACATTTATTTTTGTAATTTTCCAGTTCTACAGAGATCTCCGTAGGTGTTACTGACCACATAATCATGATGACAAGTTTCATCACAATCTCATTGAGGATGTTGAAGAATTCAATCATGAGTTTGGCCTTCTCTCCCATCTTGCCCATGCAGATGCCAAATGCAATAAAGAAACCGATCAGACCTGCAGCAGAAAATCAGAGACTACATCAAAACTTTGAATGCAAATGTGGACAGGTAAGATGATTGCAATATGAGGACAATATGATCTATGTGATAATGAGATGAAAACAGTCAAGGAGAAAACATTAGGTTGGTCCAGATTCTATCAAATTCTATACATTTCACCAATGAAATTACTGCTTTGATTTTCTTAAATTTAATTATCTACCATATATATTGTGATAGTGTTTTTGCTCTGAAGAAATGTGACATACCCAGGACATTCATGCCACTTTTGAACTGCAGGGACTTCTTGATGACAAACTGAGGCGCCTTGGTCACGTTAGCCACCAAGCCCTCCATGGTGGTGGCGTTGACATCCTCCGCAACAACCACCTCCACCTTCTTTGTGACAGTCTGGATCTGAGGTGCAGGAGGAAAAGATATCGCTGATGAACTGGATGATTGATATTGGGTCAAACAGGATGCCACATGTTTGCCGAACTGCTTCTTTCAGGATCTATTTCAACCCAATTGCTAGTAGGCACTACATTTTTTGTGCATTTGAATTCCTCTGTTATGTAATAGAGGCTGTATTGCTACTCCTACCCATTTCCTGACATGCAAGTTTATCATTCTCTCTAACTTGATATTGGACTAAATATGATATTCCATATTAAGAGATGCCACTCAACTATGTCAACACTAACAGTGAGGGTTTGTCTTTTGATTTGAGTGTTATTTTTGGGAACTAGATTCTTTATGTTAACTTTCTGTAACCATGAGTAATTATCATGGTGGACTAACAGAAGAGAATGGTTTGCACACCATTAATTAAAATTTAATTCCTGTAACATCTGTACAATAAATTACGGTTCATTGTGTGCACAGCATTCTTTTCTGCTGTTTGATTATTTCTGAGCATCTAGCACCTGCTGAAAATCTAAGCTTGGCACTGAGTTGTGTGTGTTGTCTCTGTGTCTCATTATCACTGTGATCCAATACCTGTTGGAAGCAAGCCTGCACCAGGTTCTCTGGGAACAGGTTCCTGATCAGATCGAAGAAGGCATCCAAGCTGGAGACCTCATCATTTTTCTCGCCCTCGCCCAGATTCTCCTTCAGTTTGGGGTTGCCAGGGTGGATGACTAACACCAGGATGACTCCCAGGATAGCAGCAATAACAGTGGTGGTCATGTAGTAGACCATAGCTCTGGTGCCCAGGCGACCACTAGATTTGGCATCCAAACCGGCCAGACCTGCAGCCAAAACAAGCAAGATTGTGTTTGCCTGGTAATTACCTGGTCTCATTGGATGGAAATGTTGACTTAATAGTCTGGGGCATGAAGGCTGAATGCAAAGACCCATTAGAGGGCTGCATAATGGTGTTTGATCATGTGCATCGTGTGTGGCAAATGATGAATTGAATGAATGATGCTGTCAAATGTGATTCTGACATCAGGATTCATTCATACTAGAACTTTCTCCTAATCTCTTTTTGACTTAATTTTAGCACTATGCCAGCACAGGCAAAGGTCCAGCCAAGTGGGACTAAAGGTTAAAAATAAAACAAAAAAATAGCATTTCTATTTCTTCAGCCAATCACAGTACGGGGGTTGATGGGTTTTATTTGTTGCATATGTAACTAGCATTTGATTGCCTTTGCTCGAACGTGGAACACAGAGGTGACTGGTCAAGATGCAAAGACAAGTTATAGCTGTGTAGGATTCACTATTCCCTCTTTAAACATCAACTGGACCAGACTAAGTTTGCGGCAAATGTCTATGGGTCCTACATGCACTAGTCGACTAGACCTTCTATCACTTGTGTGAAGATGTAGTACATTGTGGGTAGCATTTATGCCAATTATGCAATTGAAATGTGTCTCAAGCATCAAACACACCAGTAAAGTCCCTTAAATACTGAATGTACTTTGTCACATTGATTAATTGGTCACACTGTACCTGTGATTAAACTGGAGATGATGAGTGGCAGGATCAACATCTTCAGCATCCTCATCAGGATGTCTCCGGGGAAAGCAATCACCATGACAATATCCGGGTGGATCGGGGAGGCGACGCGAAGCAGCATCCCTGATACAGCTCCCAGGATCACACCTGAACAGACGGAAAGAGAGTGAGAGAAAGTGAGACTGTGTCAAATTGTATAATGGGGAAAACAGTGGAGACAGGAATGAATTCAGATTTAGAGTTGGCAGTGAAAAGTAAGGGGGTGATGGGGGATGTAACATTTGAATAAAATGTTGTTAAAACATTGCAAATTGGAGAAAATGAGAGTTAGTTCTTCATTCTGTGCTATTGTGGAGAGCTGATACAGGGCCTGTGAAATAACAAATACATCATGTCTTCTCTCCTTAAACAAGCCTTAATAGCTGATCCTTGCCCCTTATCAGTTCAGTTGTTTGGAGCCGTGTAAGAGGCTGCCTTTTTGCAAGCTTAGGGAGGATAGTGGGTGGGGGAGATAAAACTGAAACCTAGAGAGAGAGAGAAGCTCATGGAGGATTAAGATCAGATCTCTTTGAAGCGTTAGGGAGTAGGCAGCATGTCAGTAGTTCTCACATTCCCCGGTGCAGCATCTGTAATCCCTGCAGACCCAGCAGGTTTTCTAGGAAATTTTTCACTTTGTGGAAGCAGGGCAAGAAAAGGAGACTAATTTCTGTCTTGTGGGATCTAATAAAAGGAGGTTCAGTGGGGAACGAAAGGAAGGCGTAGGTGTATAGCTGAGTGACCCTAACCTCAGACTCACATTGTGCCCCGCCGGGTCATCTCCGCTTCCCTACATATTCGGACTATTTGCTACCCCTACCTAACCTCTGGCGTCCATTCACTCTCCAGCAGTCTAAACTGAATACAGTGGCATTCGAAAAGATCAGCCCCTCCCTAACGAAGTCCCCTGTTGACCCCCTGTTGTTTGTCTCTCCCAACGACCACTTCTTTTCCTGCCACACGCTGTTTCTGCCCCAACAGTACAGATGACCTCTGTGTGCTCCAATCCCCCTGCAGCCCTGCCTACCGGGCCCGGCGGTTGGCCTCTGTGTCTGTCCCTCTCAGCCCAGACAAGGCAAGGCCCGGGCCCAAAGCTCCAGCCGCCCCCCGAGGGCTGCACTTCCTCTGCCACCACACCACTGCCAAAGATCACAGAGCCCGAGAGGCTGCTTAATAACACACTCTGTAATCAAATCCCCTCCACATTTGTAAGCTGTCCTCTGTGCCTCCATCTACCCGCTAGTCTTAGCAGCATCCTGTGGCTTCTGCAGACCCAATGGTCTTGGATGGCACTTGATTTCCTGTGCCTTCTCTTTGGCCCTCTCGCAAGCCCCCATTCAGGCCCTTATCTGCCAACTGACAGATGATCAATGATCACGCTGGCTCGCTTGCTTTGGGAGAGCCAAGTGGTGTGAGATGTACACATTACACACGCTCACACAAACACACATTCATGCAAGCGTGTACACAGACAGACAGACACACACATACCTAAACACAGACAAAGAAATACACACATTTTCACGCATGTTCACACTAAATGCTCATGCATGTGAATAAAGCAGGGAAGCTGGCGGATAACACATAGCCATCAACACACACAGACAAACACACGGCAATATGTAAATGACATTGTGTAATGGTTAAAAACCTAAACCCGACTGAATTAAGACAGATTTGCGACCGGGAAATGGCGTCACCGCTTTTGTGCCCTTTCGTCTTTTCATTAAAACTCCCCCCGGAGCGCCGTGAATCACCCCCGTAATGGGTATATTTTTCATGCACCATCAGAGACTATTTGGGTGTCCAGTGCCGCAGAGTATTTGTGATAGCAACAGGTGGCACGGCGCTGGGGAAGGTCAGGACACCCAGTCATCCTACTTTCTGGTACACCGGGCTGCACAGATGGCATCTTCTCCCCATAATATCAGCAAGCCGCATAACTGAACTCTGAGTTAACGCAGCACCTTTCTTTAGCATGTCATGTTTTTGTTTTTTTAATTAGGAAAGAAAGCAAGAAATCAAGAAAAAAAGAAAGAAAGAAAGAAAAAGATTGAAAAAAAGAAATTGGTGAATCAGAATCGAATGCAGTAAAACTGCTCACTGCTGGTGAGCTTACTGACCGAGGACGGTGAGTGTGAGCAGCAGGTTCTTGAACAACTTGGAGCAGATTTGGGCACATTTGGACTGAGGCCTGGCCTCGATGGGCTCCAGGTGACTCTCGTGCATCCTCACCTCCACTTGCTTAGGCATACTGTTGGCACTGTGACAGAAAGAGCAGAGAGAAAAAAAGGAGAGGAAAACCGTTAATCACAACATTTCAAATGAAAAAACATGCACACTCTTGGCCATAAAGCAGTATTCATCATTATACATCATGTGGTCACGTTGTGTCTCCATGCTACGAGTGCGAGAAAAGGCGATGCATTATGTTGACTCCACTACAACACACATAACCATATATGCAAATCAGATCATCTGGCTGTGCGTTACGATGCATCTGAAAAGCGATTACCATGATGTACTGTACGTTAAAAAACACAGAACATGATAAAAGTGTTCAGCATCAAAGTGGGTTGCCAAGCACAATGTCACGCCAACGCTGTCCATGGTTACTATAGCATCCAACAGATGGAAGATGATTGTTTGGAGCCTGAGAGCTGCTGCTTGTAAAACAGAGCTCCCTTAGAGCGATGCTCGAGACATACAGCATCTCAAATCAGTTTATTAAGAGCTGATTCTCTCTTTCCCTTAAGTTATTTTGACAGATATAATAAAGTAATAGAGTAATTAACATTTTTTTTTAAAATAATGATTAATAATAAGTTAATTTTGGATCATTTGACTTAATTTTTTACAGACTTTACATTATGTAATATAACTGACAAAAGCTGTACAGTCAGAATAAGTTTACCAAGCATTAAGAAATGTAAAGGATTAAATATTACATAATAAATCAGCACTCTGTTATGTACAGTACACACTGTACAAACAATTTGAAATACTCAGCCTGCTTTCAAGCCCACTGAAATTAAGCATGCATTTAAGATTCAATATATAATCTATATGTTGCATGACCAGCAGCCGCATGAACACAAATAATCTCTGCAAACACAGGATGAGGATATCCATATATATATATTTTTTTTTCTGTATGGATGCTTGTTGGAGTTGTCTCACACTGTTAACAGACAGACACAAACATCCGCTGAGAGTTTCTGTGTGCGGCCTTTTGAGATACAGATGAAGAAGAGGAACAGATGGAGAGAGGAAGGCAAGGCAGAGAAACGCGGAGGTAAGACAGTGCACAAGAAGGCACTTCATTGATTGGGGAGTTACAGTACACAAGAGCAGCAAACATATTGTCAGTTTGGATTTATGCGCCTTCATGCTATTTCCTCTCTCTCGGCCTCTCTCTTTTCTGTCATGAGAGTGTGACAGGGAACTCGGAAACAGGCGAAAGCTCAAACATCATTGTGGTGCGAGGGAGATGAGTCAAGCGGCCTAATTAATTGAATGGAAAGTGATTGCCCATTACAGGCCACGCAGACTAGTTTCCTCTGGTTCCGCTGAGGTGTGAATGAGTTTGTTAGTGAGGAGAGAGCCAGCTGTGTCTGTCACATGGCAGTCAGGCAGGTGTAAGATAACATCATACTAAGAGAGAGAGAGAGAGAGAGAGAGAGAGAGAGAGAGAGAAATCCTCTACAGCATTTCCATTATTCTTCCTCTGCATACCAAGTTGCGGGAATAATCTATCAAATTGTCTTTCGTTTGACATTTTCTTTGTATCGTGAATATAGGGAGATGGAAATGCCTCTGTGTTGCCATCCATCTCCATTAAGCCTATTCAAAAGGTCCGCAGTGATCAAGGACAAAGAACGGCAAAGAGGAAACAAATGTGTGACTGGGGCTGACCTCTCACCTCACCCCCGGGGTTAGCGGTATCGAAGTCACACATGGAAGTCTCAATAGAGTAGTTAATTTTTTTTGTCCTCATACCCTTCCCCCATAGTCCACTATGAAGTGAGAACACTTCATAGATATTAATCATATTGCCTGTCAAGTCTTTTCAAAGCCGAAAACCGATCAAAGGCAGCAGGACAGGGAGCTCAGATCAATAGGCCACATTTGGTAAACTTCCTGCCCACCAAAGGCTCTTTATGGTGTTATTGTTGTTGTGTAAGTAGTCACTAATAATTATACACACACGCCTACACACACACACACACACACACACACACACACACACACACACACTCACACCTCCCCCCACTTTGTGCGTTGCTGTGTTGGAAGCTTGGCTATAGGAAGAGCACCTGGCCAGCTTCCAGGCACACAGATGGACCAGTCCTATCTCCTCTTATTAATTTCAAAGTGAAGTGTGAAATAAAGAAAATACATGCAAACAGCAGGCAAAAATTAGTCATCATTACACTCCTTACCTACGAATGTTTCCATATTTCAGAAAAAAAAAAGACTGGATGGATGAGTTCGAAAAGCTCCAGAAATGAAATGGTGGGGGAAAAAAATGAGCATTACCATGTAATCCCATTCCATAAGACTGATGAATGTTGTTAATTGAATTTTCCCCTTTTCTCTCCATTTCATTATTTTTAGCACCGAGGGAGAGGAAGCAGACGTTGGTGTCATAGAGGCCGGAAATTATTCTGTCATGATACTCTCATTAGCTCCGCTCTCACAAAGTCAGAGATATATGAGAGCGTGTGCATGGGCCCAAGGATAGATGAAAGTGAAAATGTATAGACAAGAGTAATCTGGTGCAACAGTCATTTCACAGCAAATGGAAATAACAATATATATTTGGTTCGTATGTTGCAAATTATATTGAACTCTCCTTACTGTATATCCCATTATCTCTGGCTAGCATGCTCACACACACACAAATGTACGCACATACACAAGCACACACATACACACACACACACACAAACACACACAACTACATACAACCAGAGGTCTCTTCTCCTTCGTCTCGTCTCTAATGGGATCATCTTATAAACCGGTTAATCTTGGCTCAGAGCTTAGTCAGATTAATTGCATTACAGAACCATAGAGACATGAAGAATTGATGAAGGTCTTAATAAAACAAGACCCGGTGTCACCTCAGGTGACATACAGTATCCTCAGGGATGCTGCAATTCTCTGTTGCAATAATTCCCTATTCACTGATAACAATGAATGGGCTTTTCCTTTGGAATCATAACACGTTTTACTTATTCTTCCACTGTTAGAACTGAGAAACATAAAAAAGCCTACAGAAAAGTTGACACATATTTGTAGATGTATAAAATAGTAATGGCAGGGGTCTTGTTGACTGTAACTAATCAAATAAAGCAATGAATTAGTGCTTTAGAACAAAAAATAGATAAGTAGAATATTCACAGAAGTGTAAATGGGATGCATAGTACTTACTTCATTTCTGTTGGAGTTGAGGTAAGTGCTATATACATTAAGGTCAAATCCCCAGCCTTTGGTATTTAAGAATGAATCAGCAAAAGAAATGGATGGTAGGATCACAACTGCTCCATGAAAACTTGTTAGAGATGTCAACAGACAGGGTCCACTGGTGCAGCCTGCGGCCGGAGACACCGGAGCTCTGCTGACAGCTAGCAGCTCTCAGTTGGCCAGCAGCTCTCCCACAGCATCCAGAGAGGAGCGAGTCAACACAGACCAGACGACAGACCGAGTCACAGCCACAGCAACCTGAATTGCCCCATCCTGATGTCTACCCCCCCCCCCCCCCCCCCACACACACACACACACACACACACACACCCCACCCCCCCACACATTCACAAACACGCACATACACACGTGCACTCAGACACACACACACACGCACGCACGCGCACACAAAAAGAAGTGGAGGGAGGAGTCAATATCTGAGCTTAAGAGTCAAATCCCCCAGGGTCCCTCCATTCCCTGGACACTGTAATCCCCCTAGAGAGCACGCTCCCAGACTCATCCCGCCTACATGGGATAGCGAGAGACAGGCCGGGCTACTGGAGATGATCGTGATGATGCCCGCTAATGGCACAATATGGGCAGTAATGCCGTTGTAAGTGGCCCCTTTGCTGAGAAGGGAATAAAGGACAAAGGAATGATGGATGGAAGACTTAACGTCGATAATGCCGGCGTTTTGGGGCTTTGAGGTCATCCTGATGGACAGCAGGTGAAAGGTTAATGTTTATTGTTCTCTGTAGCTATACTGCAAAGTATTATGTCACTCATATAACCACACTGGTTCAAGAGCTTCAGAAAAAAAAAACACATTATGTAAGTATTATCAGGTGAGCTCAGATCTCTGCAAATGGCTGGGCCACAACGGGTCAAACATGGGGGATGCTGCAGAGAGCAGGTTTACCCTTGGCATGTACAGCATAGTACGATGAAACCATCAGATTCAAAACACAACCAATGCCAACATCTGACAGAAGAATCTACGAAGACAGTAATGCTCCCCACTAGATGTTTTGTAACTCTCCATAATGTCAACAAATCAATAAAATGACAAGAAATGCTCTAGCTCTCTGACTCGATAGTGGCATAAAAATTCAAGTCCACAAAACCAAGTCACAAATGCTCCAACATATAGATTCATCCCCCTTATTCAATGAAAGGGAAAACTCCAAAGCACAAATGACCGACGTGATTCATGTGAAGATGGTGTCACGCTGATTTTTCTCCAGCACTCCCAGCAGCATGGGACTTCACAACGTATTGAGCAGTATCACATCATTCTAATTAGGGAAATGTGTTGGAAAGCTATTTCCTCTTCAAACAAATGACCAAATGCACAACAAAAGCCAGAGGAATGCCATCTCTGTCAGCAGAGGTTGTGTCATGAGAAATCACTCATCCTAAATCCCTTGACATGTCATACTCATTCAAAGGGGAAAGGGACCATTTTCAGGATGAGAGAGAGAGGGAGAGAGTGGGATAGAGAAGAAGGGGTTACAAGGGGGAGTAAGAGGGACACTAGGGGAGAGGGGGGTACCGGGGTCACACCACCACCTCTAAGCCAAAAGAGGGGCCTGCGAGGGGAAGGTTGAGGCAGCCATCCCTGCTCTTGGCTAGGACCATGTGAAGCTCTCCGCTTCCTCTCTCTTCCCTCTGAGGGGCTTTGTTTCACACGCAAACAGTGGCGGTGGCCCCAACTCGCCCGGCCAAGCGCTGCATCCAAACTGGCAGGGGCGAGAAAAGGAGGGAGGAGGGTTGAAGGGGGTGGAGGGGGGTATAAGGGTATGGCGGGCGGAGGGGGAGGGGGGGGGGGGCAGCGGGCATGTCCAGAATGCCAGTCCTTTCAGGCCGCTGATGTCATGCCTGTGCCCACCGTGGGAGAGCAGCGGAGGGACCAAGGCGCCCCTTTCTCTTTCCCCCCTCCACAGTCTCTTTTTCCGGGATGAATGAATCTTTCAGAAGCGGCAGCCCATTGTGTCCCATAATCGACGGCGATTATCCCGATTTTATGCTGCCTTCCCGGAGCGAGGAGGTTCCCTGAGTGCTGGCATTGAGAGGAGCCGCGATGCAGCGAGGACCGAGAGGGGTTGTCCTAGCAACACTATGCGGCTTAGAGAGAAGGGGAAGAAGGGGAAAGAGGAAGCTCACTGCCACACACACACACAAACACGTACACACACACACACACACTCACACACACACACACACACTCACACATAGAGATGCAGTACAGCTTGATAGATTACCGGAGTGGTGGACACCTTAGGTTTCACTTCAACCAAAGAAAATTTCACTTCAAAGACGAGGAGTAATAGAGCTTTCAAACACATTCAAAGACTAAACAGGACAGTTTTAAAACTTTAAAACCAGAGCAGATTAACTAACACTTGCTGTAGTATCAATGCTGCAGAATTAATGAGCTGCAGTCATACTTAACAATGCAACTCTACCGGCACTACTGGCATACATAACGGTGTGGCTGTGCTTACATAATGATTAGCAAGTTACCATTTTAGAGCAGTTGTCTGGTTGTACTTGTCTAGTTCAGGCTGAGGGGAAACATGCGATGGCACAGAATGAGATGTAAATGGGTGTACCAGTTTCCCACTGGTCTCTTGAGGGGCCCGATGCCCGTTCTCATGATTGGAGCATCACAATGCGCTGTGAGGTAAAGACAACTGGAGCCGGGCCAGGCTCCGGATATCTCTGGCCCCTCTGGGCCTCATAGCCACTTGCCATGCAGTGGGAAGAGATGGGCTCACACATACTGGCTGCCTAGGAGCTGTGAAAAAGCCCCCTAAATGAAGCTCTCAGCAAACACTTCAGGTTGTGCTGTGCATAGGAAGTGGGAGATAAATTCCACCATGTGAAGAAAGGGAAGCTTTGTCAGTCTACGCCTCACAATTATGTATCCCTCGATGGTTGTCGGGGATGAATGCATTCAGTGATAGGTGCGTGGTCTGTCATGCGAATCTGGCATATTCTGTCAGTATTGTAACCTACTGCGCTTCAGTTGCTCAAAAAAAAAAACAACAACGCAGAGAAGACACTCTAAGAGCGGGGCTTATTGAGGAACAATATCTCCTGTGTGTGGAGGGACCAAAGCAAACAACTTTCCCATTGGGCGGAAAAAGCCTCAAAACTTTGTTTTGATTGAATCCCAGTTAAGTCATCCCACATTGTGGTGAAAATCCCATCATATTCTTCTCCAACATCACTTCAAACAAATACATTTGGTTACAAAGGCAACTTTATACTTCAACAAAAATGTAAGAAACATTCTTTATCCGTCCTTTTCTCACTCAGTCAGTTTATTGGAGGCGGAAAGATGGTGAGAAAAGAATCTGTTCTTATTGCACTATATTTTCAAGTATTTCATACCATCCCAGTATCTGGCAAGTTACTCTTTATTGATGCAGAGTTGTTGATATCTGCAAATGAATTTATTAACACATGTCCATTGCCTGCATATCCATGCATCTCATCTATAGCTTAACCAGTAATGTCACGGCTCACCCATAGCACACAACACACTTGGGCCAAGCTTGGCACTCCTTATATCCTCTGGGTCCTGTCACACCTGCCTAGTTCAATATGGTTGAACCAAACCCCGGAGCTTTTATCCTCTCCATTTGGTTCATTTAAGGAGGCGAGAGCAATCCAGTCAAACTCAGGTGTTCACAATCACTCCCTGGTCTGCCAGAGATGTGGTCTTGGGCCGCTTCCAGGTGAACACTGGGGTGAGAATACAATCGGATCAAAGACTAGGCCACTTGTCAGGGAACTCCACAGCTGATTTTTGTTGATATTGACCATCACTTTCTGTTTTGCTTTGAATGAAATAGCTAATATTATGCAAACTATGTAACAAATTGCACAAATAATCAACCACTGACAGTGGCAATGTAAACCTGTCTCTAAACTTTTGTAGAGTGAAAGGGACAAGATTGTGTTTATTTACATAACTGCTTTGTAAGATTATTTTTCCCTGAATGGCTGACCTGCATAACCACATGATTTTATGATTAAAGTATGTTTTTGCCAATTGCAGATTGGAAATGACCTAAGTCTCTCAGCCAGTTTCAGCTTTCTTACCAAGTAAATTGGAATGTTTTACTTAGTACTACTGCAGAACATATGGTAGATGTTTGTCTTATTGGAATGGAAAAGGAAAATAAATAATTATATAGGATATGGTAGGAACCTGGTGATTCCATGGGAACAAACACCACATGCGTAACCTTTCCAAGTGGGTACAGCCATGAGCAATTACTGTGTAAGAAAAAGGCTAATTTATAGTAAAGTATTGCCTTAATTCTTACAAAATACACAATTAAACTTGTGCTATTGCTAATATAAACCAAAATAGCTCATTGAATTGATGGGTAGTGTTTCTAACAATATGTAGCCTAATTCTCTAGGAATTGGTCCATTAAGTATTTGCCGACTTAGTTACAGCTGTAATTACTTGGTAACTTTTTATTCTTACCATGTATTACTTACTATTTACCTGGTACATACCTAATACTTAGGGTGACAGTAAAAGGAAGGGTTACTGTAGTATCATTTCCACTTCAAAGTGTACGGGCAGTCTGGTTTTGAGAAGTCATGGCTGCCAAACAGATATGGGGTAGCAGGGCAGGCGCTCAGTCCCACGGTCAGCGACACAGTGTCGCCACGCGGTCAGCCTGACTTCTAAGGGCTTGCTGCTGCCAACGCTGTTCCTTAGATGAGCCTATGGCATTCCACTCTGGCAGCTACCGGGACTCTGCACAACTCATACATACCACATACATAACACTCTTGTCAATACTACAAACCTTGGGCTTATGAAACACTTTACGAAAACCCCACTGGATAATTGGTGAAGCTACACACAAGACTGTTTTTTAAGTTCCTGAAAAGCTGACGTTTTGGAGATATGAGGTTTTAACCTGACAAAGACAATACACTCATGCATGTATTTATGGTCATGCACACATTTACACACAGACGCACGCGCACACACACACACACTGTACGTATCAACAACACCTCCTGAGAAGAGAAAAATCTACAGAGCAAAACTCTCTGACCTCTCTGAGCAGCACTGTTCTGTCTCTGTGGATTTTTCTATAATGACCATGTGGTATTTAACAGCTCCTTATATGATACTATACAGTATGCACAGCAATTTGCAAAATGCTTCATACATCAAATTCCAAATTAAAGACCAACTGGGGCACTTCTTTGTCATGCAGGGCAATGAGATACTGTACACTTTCCCTTTTTACCATTCTATTTTACAATACGGGTGCATCAGCATCCTGGCAACGCATGATTGAACCATACGTGCCTGTCCCTCAGCATCCTCTGAGGTTTCCTTTTGTTTGGCACAACTCTTTGTGTCCATAATGAGGCAGTGATTAGAGGGAGCCTCTGGGAATCCTGAGGCTAGTGTTGTAGTCTGCATAGGTCTCTCAGATGTGACCAAGTCCGCTGTAATTATGTGTTAACAGCCCATTATGCTGGGGAGTGGTTGTCAGAGGACTGAGCTGGGCGATTCCCATTCATCTGGATAATATTAGCAGAGAGACTTAGTTAGATGGCATCTGAGTCAACCACAACCCACCCACAGCGGGACACTCAAACACCCGTCCCCGCATCTCTTTCTCTCATCCTCCCCACCTCCACCGCCGTGTCTCCTCTTTTCTCCTCTCTCTGTGTTCCCAGTGAGCTGCCCCCAAACTCTCTGCCATTCACATCCCATGTTGTCTCTCTCCCTCTGTATCTCTCACGCTTCTCTCCCTTACACTCCTTTATAATAAGATTCTACTGTCATGCTGTGTTTTATGCGGGGTCCGACAAAGCTACCAAAGCCAACCAGAGGGATTTGGTTTCTGTCCATCCAGCACCCCTCCCCAACCCCACCCCCCCACCCCCCTCCTTTTGCCTCTACGGATGAAAGCAGCACAGACGAAAGGTCAGCAGAGAAAAGGAGATGATCTGCAGTCATCAGAGATTTTCTCTCGCCGCACCTCTCCTCATCGTCCTCTATCAGGAGCGGGCTACACTCCTTTTGGTGGAGACCCTCATCTCTCATCTGTCTCCTATAGATGCTCCTATGTTCATGCTGGCTGGATACGTAGCAATGCTACTATCATTAGCAGAGGCGCATCTGTTTAACGGAGCCGGCTATATAGCGGCACGCAGCTTTTGATGGCTTCAGTCCGATCCCCACAGGAGCTCATTAAATCAGCCAGCAAGGCAGGACCACCCCACCCCCTACTACAACCACCACTACAGTATACCCACTACACTGCACAGAGGGGGCTGAGAGAGGGAGAGAGAGAGAGAGAGAGGCGTATAGTAGACAGAGGGAGGGGTGGGAGGGGTGAGAACACCATATAGAGATAGATATGTAACAAAGTATGGGGGATGGGTGAAGGGAAAAGGGAAAAGGGGGAGGGGAAAAAGCGGGAAGGTGTGGCTGATGAAGGTAGGGAAGGAGACAAAGGAATGGAAGATAATAGAGAAAATAATAAGTGGAGGTGGAGAGGAGGGTCGGGGGTGTGGGCAACACGGTCAGATTAAAGCAATCAATTGAAGTGGAGAGTGAGATGGTGCTGCTCTGCGCTTATCTACGGAGCGCTCCGGTGTTATCAGGTTATGTCCATTGGAAACGTGAAGAGCTGACATGTGTGTTAGGCAGCTTGCCCCGTGAAATGTGATTACTGCACTTGGTAAACAAATTGATGTTTTATACATCACTAGACTCACCTGCCACACTCTCAAATTTAAATGTATGGAGACAATACATTCACTTGCTCTGCCCTTTATTCCCTCTCTCTCGCATTTACCAACTAAGACACACACACACACACCCAAAATATTGCACTCTTGTCTGTGGTCATAAATCTCTGTCGGTCCAGTCCCGTGGTATCTGAGGCAGGGTGAGGGGGTTACAGTCTCACTCAGGATTTGCCAATAAGAGGACTAAGGAGGATGGATGTTCTCTCACTAATTAAACACTAGAGTCTGTAGGGACTGAGCACAGCCTGCAGCTATAGCCGTGCTCCACTCTCCTCACACCACCCCACAGTGTTGACAGAAAAGACATTCCTACACACACACACACATAGCTCATTACATCAGCCAGCTAGGCAGGACGACCACACGCACACACACACAGACATCAAAGCTTGAGGTTGAATTTCTATCCAAATTTTTCGGTGGCTCACATAGTACATGTCTAATCTTGTCTGATACAATGCAAATACAAGCTCCATGGCCACAGTTGCTAGGGTCCGGTCTAATCAAGGTAACTAAAATTGTTAAACAATATTGCATATATTGCATTTGTCACAAAATTAGCTACAAGGTGAACTGGAAACTACTGGGGCTGTAGTGTTTTCAATGGAATACACTGGAAATGGAACTAAATGGAACTTAATGGCAAAAAACAACTAAACAGAGTTTCTAATGATTGAGTAAACACGCGCATTTACATATTATGCCAAAACATGTACTGCAGTCATGGGTGATTCACAAAAAGAAGTATCTGTATTGTGTATGAATAGACAATAGGCAGTAGAAAATAGACACACAGCCTCTGCCACAAACTGTACTGGCTGCTCTTTCTACACACAACAGAAATTCCTAGACGCACAACTGATTCCATCTTGCTTGGCTAACATCACTCTTGCAACGCCTGGAGAAGTGCCATATGGTGTCCACTGGCTGGATATCATGCTATGCTCATTAACTTGAAACATATGTAGACATGGCCTATGGTAATGTTATCATACACACTTTGTCTAAAAGGCATCATCCTCTTGTGGACAAGACATTTTTGGTGCAAATGCTTATGGCATTCACTGAATGTTTGGTCTAATCATAACACTCCCTTGACTGTCAGTGCATCTGTGCTGTGGAAAATACATCAAGGATGACCAGAATACAATAGGGAGGAATATCAAGAAAGCAGGGAAGTGTGACTGTGCTGTCATCCTCTCTCTCTCTCTCCCTCTCTCTGTCCTACTCACTCGCTCTCCCTCCCTTTCACACACACACAAGGAGACACAACGCATCATTTCCAAGCAACTAAAAGAGTAGCTTCATCTGCTATGCATGTGTGACGACTGACAGTACACATTGTCAGCAGAGGCACATATCTGGAACCCTGTTTGGTCTGGTTTCTAGGCACATAAGCACACGGGCCACTAATAAACCCTGTGGAGTAGAAAAAGCTGGAGTAAACCCAAGCGTTGGCCAAGTGCTTCAGTGTTGCACAGAGAGTTTCAACCAACAACTCAAACAATGTGTGAATTGAAAAAGCATCATAAAATAAATGTGGACGGATGCAGGAAGAAAAGTCATCCACACAATAATTTTAGTTTGTGTGTTTTCAGCAATTAGTCATTTTTACCCTCTTAGAAATGCAAAACAACTGCCTGACCTGGTTAAATGGCTCAATATGACTGCAGGCCTCATACACACTGCAAGTGTGCTTTCCTTTCAGGACCACTCCACTGACACTGTTCTTTCAGAACCACGTCCATAGATATGAGCTGGGAGTGTTTTCCTATTGTGCTGCTGGAACAGTGTGGAAAAGGGAACTGAGCATTGCCTGTTGCTGACTGCTGTTCCATGTGAAAAGCCACCAGGGGACCACTGCTGGTCCTCCGCTCATTGTTTTTCTTTCCACGTCATTATTCGCTGCATACTTTGTCAAACTATGTAAATATTTCTTCAGTCACACGCAGCACTGGAATGCCATTGAGAGCGGCTGCGCTAGCTCAGGCTCTTTCCACAGCCTAATTATTACAGCTTGCCTTATAGTCAGAGTCAATCATAATCAGTTAGAACCTCTGGGCAAATGCATTTTCAACCCATTTCCACTGTTTGATCCCACTCATGACCAAATCCACAAAGCATGCTCGTCTTAGTCTGCTCAGAGGATGGTAAAACCCTTCAGTCAAGATTTAAGGCACAAAACAGAAATTCCCAGAAATCCGCCAGTCCGCAGTAATCCTCATACTACAAGAAGAAGTAGGATTCCCTGTGCTATCAATATACATCTCTACAGCAGGATTTTTTGCACTGTGTAATACATCAAGATTAATTAAACGTACTAAATAAATCTAAATGAAATTAATATGACAGTAATCCAGTAAATTAGATCTCCTTTTTCAGTTGCATCCCAAGGTGAATCCATAGTGTTCTCTCACATTGCTATAAGCAAACCATTAGAGGTAAACTACAACACAATAAATGCACAGCTTCATTCATACATTTCAAGGTGAATCTCTATAGCTGACATAGATAGATAGATAGATAGATAGATAGATAGATAGATAGATAGATAGATAGATAGATGCAGCTCCTAATTAACCAGTGCATAATGTGGTGAGCCAAAAAAGCTCTAACAAAACCCTCTCTGTGTTCATCAGCCATTGAGGCAAGCCGCTCTTGGAACACGCCACCCCTACTAGAATAATGGGCCACTTTAGAGGCCTCCAAGTTAGTTCACAGAATCTAGAGCTGGGAAACCGCTAGCACAGGGTTCATGGGGAGGAGGGGCCACTTAATTGTTTCCTTCGGTTTTGTTTTTGTAACCCCCCCGCCTCTCTTTCTCCTCTTTTAGTTCTGAAAAGGGGGCTGACAAACAGGCAATGAAGGGGATTGTTGTGTGTTCCGCTGGACAAGTGGGTGAGGTAAACAAAACTAGGCTGTATGGTCTATCAGCTGGGCCCGTTGGGTTGGGATAGGCTGAGGGATGGGGAGCAGCACACAAGCGGAGGGAGGATTGGTCAGGGATCTGTAGAGTAGGAGGGGTGAGGGGCGCTGGGAGTGTTGGGGAAAGGAGGGAGAGAGTGGTGGGGTAGAAGGGGTGAGGGTAAAGGGGGCTGAGGGAATAGGGAGAGAGGAAAGGGATTTATTCCGGAAGGAGTGGGAGGTGGACATGGGTGCCGAGGTTACTCCTCAGAGTGTGGGCATTGTGTTTGGTGCTGAAGTTCTCATGCATGCCCCCTTTTTGGCTCCCGAAATGTCTGAAAGTGATGGAGCTCTCTGCGATTAAGCAGACAAGTGGCAGCTCCGCTCTGCGCTCCCACAGCTCAGGCTATTTACATACTCAAGAGGAACATTAATGCCGGCCGATCCCCCAGAGCTGAACAAAGAAGCACACAGACCTGCCTCAGAGGCCCATTACGCACTAAATTGAGGATTTGTGGAATAGTAAAAAGGGGCAAAGGAAGAGGAAGGTGGGGAGGGATGGGGAGGGGCGGTGACCGAAGTGGGCAACGGCAATCTGTTTTTTTCAGTTTCCCGTCGGCTTAGACCACAGTCGATGGGAGGAGGATCAAAAGTGGAAATGATATCTAGCCACATCTTTGTCACCATATGGAAAAGTCCTAATCCAACCCTTTGTATTATCCCATCTTTTTCTGCATTCACCCTTTTCCTCTCTGTTCCCATTCTCTGATCCTTCCATTACCGTCACTATGAAACCATCTTAAAAGCTTTAACATAGAGGGTTAGGGTTAGTTATGAAGAGAAAAGTGGTAAGAATGACTCCTGCTGCACATTTTTATTTTTCAGAAAGCTTCAGAGAAGTTAAAAAAAAACTGTTCTCATGAACATATTTTTATGAATGCTCTATTGCATTGGTAACAATATGATGCTTGTATAAGGTCATATGGGCCAATCTTTCAAACTCTCAAACATTTACAATAGTGCAGCATATCTCTACACATTAATATAAAAACTTGGTTTACAGAATACAGTTAAAGTGAACTGGTCGAGGAAAATGTGGAAGAAAAACTGGTCAAGTTAATTGGAGTCAATTCAAGATTTTTTATGTATTTTCAAATGTTGATTTGGATTGCTTTAAATGGTCCTTCCTTTATAGACAAAAACTCTATCCTCTCCAAGTAAATACTGTATGTGTGTGTGAATGTTCAAACAATACTAAATGATGGTAATGAAAGCATACAACACTACAAAAGGGTATCCTCATCAGATGCTGCTTACAAGTGAGCATAAAATATAATAGCCTACATTTTGTTGATATTTTATTGAGGTGGTGTGTGGAGGTGTAAGGTTCACAAAACAATGTCAAAAACCAATGCTAGGTCCATCTGATGATCAGTGTGAATCTGTCAGGCTGCATCTTGCGACAATTGTTCAGATGAGGTCTTCCATTTGTTTTTAATGATTTTCGTAATGCGCTTTCATTATGATTGTTTTGTTAACACACAATGGGGGATTGTTCTCAATGGCATGGACTTTGGTGCCAAGAGAATAAAACAAAAAGAGACCCCCACCCATCCAACACCCCCCCCTACCCCCCCACCCTTCACCAATCATTCTGAGAGGCCTTTCGTGACTCCCCCTGCTGACCTGAATTCCGATGTAGCAGGTGCCAACGGGATGGTGGGTAGTTTGGGGTGTCAGCGAGGCGGACGGTGGCAGCGGTGAAGGGGTGGGTGGGCTGAGGCCTCCACTCTACCACGGTAAATACGGACCCGGACCCCTCTCTAACCCCCGCCCACTATGTAAATATTAACGGTCAACTTCCATTCAGATAATGCAAACTGCGTGATGAGATTCTGTCGAAATGGAGACATACTGAGAAGAGCTGATAAAACCTATTGATTAACATTTTACACTGGGGCAGATAACTATCAACCAGATCAGGCTCACCCACATGTGAGAAGAACTCGGAGAATGTGGATGTGAGGTAAAGTACTTGTAGTTTCTGTCACTGTTGCTGTGGCAGCGAGCAACTTTGCTGGAAATGTCTTCAAATTGTGGACTTTGCAAGCTATCAGTAAACACATGTGTTACCCTTACCATGACCTATGACCCGTGTCCACAGATGAGACCTAAATTCCCACACGGTCTTTGTTCACATATTGTACTGGCCACAACCGCATTAAGTAATCCCATGCTGTGCACGCAAATATTTTACTTGAGTCAGAATCACTCTGATC
Organism: Centroberyx gerrardi; assembly: GCF_048128805.1. NCBI lineage: Eukaryota > Metazoa > Chordata > Actinopteri > Beryciformes > Berycidae > Centroberyx > Centroberyx gerrardi. The sequence continues at coordinate 20,499,153 of NC_136000.1, forward strand.
ACGATTACGATCTGAAATAAAAGGTTTTAGCATGCATGCAAAGCACAAAAATGAAGCAACATACATCTGTTTTCAATGTAGTTTTGTCAAGTGAGAGCTGTGAAGGGTTGGCTTTATCCTTGCACTTTGCTCCGGCCTGCACCGTGACGGGAAATAAAACTTCAACAGCATGCAGGACTACTCTCAGACCACAAGAAAGGTATTTCTGAGTTGTTTATAATGCCATCCATCTTATCTACAGGCACGGTTTACAAACTAGCTGTCACTTAAAAGCAGCTCCCTGGGGATTCATTGCTTCAGTCTTCAAAATGCTATGAAATGGTAAACAGACGGGCCCACACTGGGGTTATCGTGTGTGTTTCTTCCTTTCCTTGCACAACAACACAGAATATATGAGTAGTGTAATGATCGCTGGTATCTGACAGCAAAAGAGCAGAAATGCCTTCACCGTGGCCGGCGGAGATTTATCATTTTGCCGCCCAGCAGCGGACCAGCTAGTGAATGCCTGTGTTTCTGTTCCTGTGCAGTCATACAGAAGTGAAGGGAGCCAGGCTCTTTGTTTGGTCAACCCATGGGAAAGGCCTCACTCTGTTCAGCTCTCTGAGAACTGAAACACCGATTCTATAGGCAGGGCTACAAGAGCGAAAAAGAGCATGAATCCCTCACATTAGGCAGATTCACACCAAGAATGCGGCGATGAGGAGGAGATGAATCGCCGTGCGAGGACTAGAAAGCCGAGAACAGGCTCTAGGCCACAGGGGAAAGTAGAGGCGCGGAAACAAATAAAAGTTGATGATATTAAGGTAATTAAGGAGAGCTGAAATGAAAGGAAGGAGCTAAGGGAAGGAAAAGAGAAGTATTGAGAGAGCGCAGGAAAAGAAAGACAGAGATAGATGAGCAAGAGGGTGGTAAAGAGTGAAAAGAGGAGCTGGATAGCACTTTGGCAGCTTCAGCGTGTTCCCAGGAGGATTACTCAAGCACTAGATGCCACAGACTGCCAGCGAGGCCACAGAGAAGCCCTGTGAATGGAGACACACATCCACACGCACATTTACACACACATGCACCCAGACACGCATTCACATGCATGTGCGCACACGCTCACACTCACATACACTTCTTATACACATTGCCCACGCACGCACACCCACAGCATAAATATATATACGCACACACACACGCACACCTCTGTCGATCTCTCCCTGCAGTATTCTGGTACTCTTTCACTCATTTCCTCCACTCAACTCTTTTATCCACTACTCTACTGTCCCTTTTCTCTATCTTTTCTTTCATGTTCTCCACTTTTTCCCAGCCCGTTCCCCACCTCCTGCCTCTCACTCTCGCTCTTTATCTCTTTGTGTGTCGCTCTCTCCGCAGCCTATTGAAGCAGCAGCGAGCGGCGAGGTTTGACTAGGCCAGGCACAGACAGGTAACATATGCTCCACGTTCAGGCTGCTTGCACAGCCCTTCTACCTCCACATGGGCAGAGCGCTCCGTTCACAGACAAATGCCCCGTTGGAGTCATTACCCCATCATCTACCCTGCTCACTCTCTCTATCTTTTTGCCATGCATCTCTTGTCAACCAAAGAAAGACCTCTATAAATTACTGTCTCTTCTCCCCTGCTTTCTCTCTCTCTCTCTGTCGCTCTCACACACAGTAGCTCGCTCACTCTACCTCACACTTCTGTTAGTGTAAAATCTCTGCTTGCCTGGCAGAAACTTAAGTGTTGCACTTGCCCATATTATACTAGGGTTTGATTGTTCTACTCAGGCAACAAACTGTATCAAAAAACATTTCGGAGCATTGTACATCACTATGAAGGGGCAGAGGGAAATCAGGAATGCTGCATTTTACATAAAAATATTAAGTAATCTTTGCCATGAAAACAAGACTGTCATTGAATTCTATATAATCCATATGGATATGTGGACATCCTAAAGGACGGATATTCAATTAATCTTTAGGCTAGCTATGCAGCATCAATGCACTTTTCATTTCACAGATTCATGTCTGTTTGCTGGTGATCTCTCATCTACCATCTGGCCTACTATTCCCAATCATCCATAAGAATCCCAGAGAAATCCTTCCACTGGATTCTTCTCCCAATAAGCCTCAACCGCTGCTGGCCCCCCAGTTTCATTTTAATCTACTTTAATACCTGATATCAGCATGATCAATTACAAACTATCAGTTAGTATGTATATTGATTGTTTTGACCAGCTTCGCGCTATTCCTTTCCACATTCCTCATCCCTGGCTTACAGATCTCAACATCTACCCTCCCCCTATGTGTGTGCCCCTCCCAGTAGCAGACCCTATTAAACACACATGCACACACACGCACACACACACACTGTACATCCAAACATACACATGCTCTGCCCTGAGTACCTTGAGTGATGTCTACCCTAATTAAACTAACATGTCTTCACAGATGGTTAAGATAATAGATTCTGAGAAATATGGTTTTGACTCGCTCCACTTCCAGCACCAGATCAGCAACGCTTCAGGGTCTAACAAGACTTTGTTTATTTGTGTGTGAGTGTGTGTGTGTGTGTGTGTGCGTGCGTGCGTGCATGAGTGCGTGCATACAGTATGTGTTGATACCTTCATAATTCCATGTTGGACTCATGACCATTAACTGTCTTTAATAGTCAAATCGAAAAACTGTTTATTAGCAACATAAATATTACTATAACAAACACTGATAAATAATATTGATATTACACAAATATGTTTGCATCCACCAGTATCTCACTATAGCCGAGAGATGCTTTCTCTCCGTAACACACAGGTCTTGAAGCTCATTATACTCGTAATCCAGGCAGAATTCTACATAATCTTGCATAGATTTAGAATAATCCAGTCCCTTTCCAGATTGTCTGATTCCTGAAAGACACCACAGTCTGATCATGACAGAAAACTCAACTCAGTGCCTTTATTGCAAAAAAAAAAAGAATTTGTTCTCTATCAATCTGACAAATGCAAGTAAAAAGGTATTGTGACAAATCATTTCAAGAATTTAGAAAATATGTGCATACTGTGCCCAAACACAATCCCATTGATGTAGCTGTGGATTCCCATTTGTGTGGCTTGGTTGTTATAGCTGCATTTGACTGCATGTAACCCTTCACTCGATAAACACATACACTTGCTCACACCACTGAAAAATCAACCCCCCATCCAGATTCAAGACATGCACATATATGAGATGACTCATTGTGCCTTTGAGCATACGATGCGCTTGCCTTGAATGTCTGCTGTGTATTCACTCATGTAAGGCAGCAAATGCCACAGTACAGTAGTCTAGAGAGCAGCCTCTGGGAAAAGGACAAAACGCATTAGCTGCATGGACACTTTCCTTTACAGATTCTCCCAGCAATTACACTGAAGGCCAGGGCCTCATCAGATCCCCTCCTTGGGACACAATGCACATAACACAGCCAGTTTCCCTACCCAAGGCCACCAGTGGAAGATACATGTCCATTAAAAATCCAACCTCTACACTCATCTCTGCTCAGGAGGCCAGAATAAGTGAAAAGCACCGCCTCCTCTCCTGGTTTCGAGCATCAAGATGCTGTTGACAGAAGCATCCTCAAACAAACCACTACATTTTTTCAAATGACAATCCAAGAGTAATGTGAAGGCAATCAACTGAGGGTGCCAAGAGAGTTGGTTTCCATGGTGACATTGATGGTGCTATTGGTATGTGTGTGTGTGTGTGTGTGTGTGTGTGTGTGTTAATATGAGAGGGGGAAAGGGATGCAGTGATTGGCTCAAGAGGTGGGTGGCGAAAGCAAGGTAATCAGCGTTCAATTTCTATCCCTTCCAAAACCATTTCATCATTCTTTGTCAAGATAAAATGTCTTACTTTCCTCAAGTAAAGACAAAACCCAGTGGGATTATAGACACAGGCAATCTGCTTCACTGCGTCTAATGCCCAATTTGCAACTTCAGGATGCTATAAACCTTTCCAAGGAAGGGTTAACTATAGTACCAGTAGACACAGGGCAATTCACAATTCAGAGGTTATTTAGGAGTCTCCTTAGGATTTATTACCCTCCATCAACTTGGCAAGAAATTACATGTTTTATTTCATGATTATGAAGGAAGAGCATTGGTTTATAGTTAACCGTTCTACAGAGCTTCATGTTAAAGTAACTTTGTTTTCTTTTATACAGCCACAGCTGGTTCAGAATGGGAATTGCGCACTTCGCTCAAGGCTATGGAGCCCTATACGATGCCGTTTTGAGAAGGCTGCTTTCAGTGTGACTAACCCCCACCCAAATGTTATCGACCATGAAAGAGAATTAAGAAAGCCTATGTATGTATGAGACTAGACCTTCTGTCGCCAAAGTTGCATTGCCTACTACTGTTGTCTAAACTTGCACAAAAACGTACATTGATTAAATCCCACGATGTTTAGCCTACTACAGGTGAACAAGAATCATTTAAATAGAGCGAATTAAATCAACTGATATCTGCTTCATGCATTTCTAAACTTTGATTTGCGAAGCCCAGAGGAAGATGTGAGCAAACGCAGCTCTTTTGTCAACGCGTGTATTGCAATGCGCAGCGCACCCTTATCGTTGGTGGTCTTCAACAGCAGGTTGCCACTTTTATGTCTTAATCTATGGGTGAATGGAGAATGATTAGAGTGAGAAAGAACGAAAAAGACCTAAAGTTGATCTAAGTGAGGTCTGATGCTTGCAAAGTGATAATTTTGAAAGGATTGCAACACGAACCCCTTGTGCATCTGCAAATAATAATTTGTAGCAATTGGTTCCATTTACTTATCTGATTAGTACGGTATCCTATCGTTGTTGTGATGACAGACTCCGAAATACAGACAGCCCTTAATGAGAATAACTTTTTTTTTTTTCAATTATCTCCTCGATTGCGCGTGTGAATTTCTCATGTGCGGGTATACGCTAAATAAAAAAAAAATTTAATTAAAAAAAAAAAACAGCATCTCACCTTTGTTGAAAACCACGGTAAAATAAGTTTTTGGTGCTGTCCCCTTGCAGGGTCTTGTCGCATCCGCTTCAGAGAGGGAGAGCCGCGCCGAGCTGCCGAGCACTCAGCGGTCCAGGACAGGAGCGCTTCAGAGACCAAACGGAGGGATTTTCTGTCAGTAAAATCCGAGGAGCTCCGCAGCTCAACAATCCCACTGAATGAGCTCTGCCTCACCTCACTCGTCCGCGCTTTACTCCCCCACCCCCTCCGCCCGTTTCCTCCCTTTTTGTCTCTTCTGCATGGGAATGCCAATTCCAGTTGGTTGAAGATACCCCCCCCCCCACCACCACCACCACCACCACCACCACCACCACAACACACACACACACACACACACAAGCTGATAATTTTGAGTCAACACCGGTACTCTCTCAGTGCATGTAACCTCATAAGAAGGGATGTAGTGGAGGGTAAACCCACCTTTTTATTTGCAGAATACTTTACCCACCTTTTCTTAGGCTGACAATTACATAGTAAATATCATAGAAAGTAGCCTACACTGCAAAAATATTCACGGTAAGAAGTCATGCAATGTAGTATTGAATTTTAAAATCTCATTTTGCCTTAGAACAAGTGAAAACAATTCTACCAAGGAGGTAATGTTCTCACCTGCGTCTGTGTTTGTCCGTCCGTCCGTCCTTTAGGATAAAAAGTTGGGCACGGATTTGCACAAAACTTGGTATAGGTTGGTTATATAGGCTACCAAGGAAGAACTGATTGACTTTGCCGATTGGTCAAAAAGGGGCGTGGTGGTGGGCGTGGCATATCACCAAAAGGTGCATAACTTCCTTGTGGGGTGTTGTCAGACAGGTCTGTCAACACAGGTCTGTGCTCTACTGAGCACATTTTCAGTTTTTTTTTGTGCAAATGCAGCAAATCTGTGTCCAACTTTTGTGTTGGGCAAAACCTTGAGTTTTCACTTGTTTCAAGAGAAACAGCTTAGCTCTATCAGCTAATTGAATTGAATTGAATTGAATTGAATTGATTTGAATTGAATTGAATTGAATTGAGCACACGCGCCGTGGGCCTGTACAGGATCTGTGCTTGTCTAATCTCGGAGACTCCCTGGGTTCTCTGTTGTGTAACAAGGGCTATCGCTAAAATAAAAATCCCTATAGAGAGCCTAAGTCCCTCCCCTTCCGGTGGACCACCATGGGACCTTATTTCGGAAAAAATATGTACGGTAGTCAACGGCGAGAGACAAATAATTGTTTGATCCCATTTGAATTGTGCCATGAATTACACATATGATGTTTTGTCAATTTAAATGATAATTTTGCAAGTCAAGAAAGTCGCAGTTTGTCGTAAAACTGTAGAACTATAAGACTGTAAAAATACGTAATTAGAAAGACTACACACCCAAAAGTCGCGCAAGTGACGTAACTTCCTCTCTCCACAAGCTACCCAGAGCCGCTGAAGCTAAGTCCCTCTCAGATAGCAGGAGTATTATACACAACCTGGAAGGTAGACAGTAAGAACGGATTTAAACTGGTTTAGGATAGTTTTAGTACAGTGGGGGCTAACGTTAACGCGATGCCTGTGTGTTTCCTATGTTTCGTTCCATGTTGGTGTTGGTGACGTATATTGTGCGAGACGAGAGATGTAGTTCACTGAGCGGTTTCACACAAAACTAAACGTTACTGTACTGTTTTACAACAAACTGCGACTTTCTTGACTTGCAAAATTATCTTTTAAATTGACAAAACATCATATGTGTAAGTCATGGCACAATTCAAACGGGATCAAACAATTATTTGTCTCTCGCCGTTGACTACCGTACATATTTTTTCCGAAATAAGGTCCCATGGGGGACAGCGGAAGGGGAGGGACTTAGGCTCTCTATGAGTCTCATGGCTGGATAATCTGCGTCAAAATAGTGATGAAAGATCCATGAACGATTCCTTTGTGGATGACTAAGGAACTGGGAGTCAGGACTCACACTGTCAAACAAGTTGTTCATGAACAGCTATGCAGCGCCACATGCAGCCATTCAAAAATGGGGTCTCGTTTGCGAACGAGAGGAGCTGTGAGCGGGTGAGGAAACTGAGCTGCGAGTCACGCACGTGCCGTAGGCGGGAGGCTAGGCTAACAAAGCCCTGATACAGGACCCTTTGGTCGTTTTGGGTGTTGTCTCTCCCAAAGGCTCCTGTCCTGCTCCATTAGGAATTCTCCCTACAAAAGTCGGAGAGGTCTATAATGAAAAAACTACGCAACTACGTTAGCAGGTGCAGGAAGCTTAAATAGACCGCCTTGAGAGAGGATATTTGTATCGCGAGTAGTGTGTGTATCGCGTGAGTGCAGCGCCACTCGAGTTGTCTGCCTGAACTAGCTTTGCAGGCTTCGCTTCATTTTTGGTTATATTGTGGCAGACTCTATGGACATTATTCATCATAATCTGTGGTTTGGGTATGTTTAACACACGCAGTTATATTGTGTGCTTCTCAGGGTTAAGGAGACACGGTCCCTTTAAGAAAGTCTGGTTTTCTGTGTGACGTCAGCTCGACGTAATGTTGTGTTTTTGAGCGCGATGTAAATTGTCTTGCTCTGTGGGTTTCAAATAAATGACACACGAGTTGGTGTAGTCAACGAGAGAAGTTGTCCGTCTCCACATTCCTGCCACTTCTACACTGGTGACCCCGACGTTTGTCTGCTGGACGTTTCCAGTGACAGCTCTTCACGAACATGGCGACTAACGCAGTTTCCCTCAAACTACCGGAGTTCTGGGAATCGTCGGCCTCGGCCTGGTTCACCGCGGACGCCACAAGATACTTTTACGTGGTGTCGGCCCTCGAGAGTTCAACTGCATCCCGAGTGGTGAACCTCCTCAAAACTCCCCCGCTGCAGGATAAATATGAGACACTCAAAGCCCATCTGTTAAAAGCTTTTGAACTTTCCGACGCCGAGCGGGCTAGCCGGCTCTTCTCTCTGCAAGACCTCAGCAACAGCAAGCCGTCTGAGCTCATGGACAGGATGCTGGATCTCCTGGGTGGGCACAAACCCGATTTCCTCTTCGTCCACCTGTTCCTGCGACAGCTGCCTTCCCAGGTACGGGCTGCCCTGGCCAACACCGGCATCACTGACTGCCGTGCTCTGGCCGAGGAGGCTGATACATTTTTCCTGGCTGGTCAACAACACTGCGCGGCCGCGCTGCTTCCTGCCCCAGCTCTTTCACCACTGCCTGGAGGCACAACGTAGCAACAGCTCCTCGTTGGCGGCAGGACCCTGGCTTGTGTTTTTACCACGCAAAGTTTGGGCCCAAAGTCAAGCGGTGGCGATCGCCATGCAGCTTCAGCGTGGCGGGAAACGCCGGGGCCGGCGCTCAGTAGTGGCCCTGAGCGTCGGCCGAACAGGCAGGCTGCTGTTCATCCAGGACACCATTTCCGGACAGCGTTTCCTGTGCGACACAGGCGCGCAGAGGAGTGTCCTGCCCGCATCGGGAGTGGACATCCTGGCCGGCGGACACGGCCCCCCCATGGAAGCCGCTGACGGCAGCCCCATCCGCACCTACGGCACGAGGTATGTGGCGCTGTGTTTCGGCGGACAGCGGTTCGGCTGGGACTTTGTCACGGCGAAAGTGACCGTCTCCCTCCTCGGCGCGGATTTCCTATTTCCTCCTCTCTGGTTGAAGGTTGGCTAATCAGTGAAATCACCTGCTGTAGTGTTTAGTTGGAATGAAAACCTGCAGGCTCTCAGCCCTCCATGGCACACAGTTTAATTCCCTGGCTTTACAGCATTCTTCTTCACCATCCAACAATAACACCTTTATAACATCTTAATCTGTACAGGCAAATTCTGCATAGCAACAGATGCTCTTCTAACCTGGCATCCGGGGTAGAGCTGGGCAGGTTACCAAGAAAAGAGCCTGCAAATTCATCCTACTCATTATAATCAATTTAATGGAACAGTTTAATTTGGAGCATAATGCACACATGAATCCACCGTCCCAGGCGTTCATCGGGTCCTGGGTCGCCCAGTTCGGCACCCCATCTGACCTCTCCTCTGACCGAGGCCCACAGTTTACGTCCGAGCTCTGGAACGCAGTCGCAGAGGGCCTGGGGGTGAAGCTCAGTTATCTGCCTGAACTAGCTTCGCAGGCTTTGCTTCATTTTTGGATATATCTGATTATTTCCTCCTCTCTGGTTGAAGGTTGGGAATGAAAACCTGCAGGCTCTCAGCCCTCCATGGCACACAGTTTAATTCCCCGGCTTTACAGCATTCTTCTTCGCCATCCAGAACAATAACAACTTATAACATCTTAGCCTGCAAGTTCATCCTACTCATTATAATCAATCTAATGGAACAGTTTAATTTGGAGCATAATGCACACATGAATCCACCGTCCACCGCTGAGGAAATGCAACAAAGAGAGGCCGAGGCTACTGCTGTTTTGGCCGAGCAGCAGCACAGCTAGCCGGGACGATGTAGACTGAGCCACTGAGATCCAACAGTGACTGGTAGTATTTGTGCTCCAGTTGCCCAACAATGTCAACAGAAACCAAGTAAATATGCTGCAGTGAGTTTCACTGTGGACAGTTTTGGTTGGATTCGGTTGCCAAGCCAGCGCAAGTGTGGGTGTGTGTGACAAGGGGGTACTTGAAACTTTTTTCAGGATCCCAAAGATAAACCAAAAGAAACAACCAATACCTTATTCTCACAGAAGTGTATAGTTTTAATGGACTACAGACCTCCAGCACTGGCTGGACGTCCAGTGGTGAAATGTTCCTTTAAAGGCTCTATGTGTAATTTCTGGACCAGGCTGGCCTCTATCATTCAATGATGTCAATCCAACAACAGATCAAGGCTTGGCCGGTCCTCCACTGCAAACCCACTCCTCCCTCCTCTACCGTCCGTAGAGCAGACCATCATCAGCATCAGTGGCGCAGGTTGGAAATACCAAGGAAAAGTTTCAGAATCAACAACGATGAACGTTCTTCGAATCCTTCGAATTTACCAGAACACCCTACCAGTTAGTAAAATAGTCAGAAGTATGGTTTTTGCCGATATGCAAGGCAGAAACAAATTGGCAGATTTTTGAACGGATCTTAATTGGCCTGACGTTCTCTCTAAAAGCAGCGCAGAGGTGTTAGCCGTAACAAAGGCTAATGTTGAACCCAATAACAAAATAATACATTTGAAAGCATTTTTGTAGCGAGGTTAGTTAACATATTTGGTAATGGCAGAACTGATTTACAAGCCACTTATTGTTGCTATTGGTTAGCTAGAAGGCTAACTATTCAGGATAGCTGCATAACGTTAGCTCCCGGAGGACTGAGCTTAGCAACCAGACAAGCCCAGTACTGGTAAGGCTGACAACAATACAGGGAAAGACATTGTTTTTTAGTGTTGTTTTTGGTAAAGAACCACAATTCATAATAGTAGTTTACCTGAGGATGCTTTTCAGTAGTATCATGTTTAATGGATGATGTAGGTAGCCTACATTATTTTTCAAATTTCTGAAGATTTTGTTTTAATGTTCGGTCATGATGTAATGCATTTATATAGGCTGTGTCAGGAAGAAACCATGGTATATGGCTACATGCACTGTCCACCTGACCCAGTAATGAAAGGTACATTAACCCTAGGCCTAATAGGCTTGGGGCAGTGGCAATAGCCTCTCAGGAGCAATCAGAGAACCTACGAGGTTGTCACTATGATGTTAAAGGGTAATAAAGCTGGCAAGTCCATGCAAATGCCCCAGGGAGGAGGGAAGCTGCCTTGGGGGAAGGGGTTAACGTAATATTGAACTGCATACTAAAGCCTTTTATGTTTGGAATATTGGTAGTGGTGGTGGTGGAAAGGTTTGAATGGTGACAACAGCAGCTAAACAGAGTGTTATTGGTCCATACTGTGGTGTGTGTCTGACTTCTCACTTCTCACAGTATGTATGTATGTAGCCTATAACAGGGTTTCCACGTCTCCAGCTCCATACAGTAACCCCCACCCCCAACAAACACAACCACACACACATTATCTCTCTCTCTCTCTCTCTCTCTCTCTCTCTCTCTCTCTCTCTCTCTCAGTTCAGTAGCAGTAACCAGAATTCATTACAGGCTTTCTGCAGCTGCTGTAAGAGTCAAATAATCAGAGCTGTAATAAATCACAGTGCCACCTCTCCCTGTGCGACTCAGTCACAGGCCTGCACAAGGATGAAACCACAAGCAGGGCTGTACATACACAGCAAAATTGCATTGTGTGTTTTGTGTGTCCACATGTGTGTGCTGTGTATTTGTTTAGGGGTGTGTATGTGAATGGCAGTCCCCTATTTTATATGGATCAATAATGCCAGGTAATACATGAATAATACCCCTGCTCTATTTGGTGCCTAAAGGTTAATCTCACAGGGCAGATGGGGCTGGAAGGGGGGGGGTGGAAAATGGGGGAGGGATGTTAGGACAGGGCAGAAACATCAGAAAACACCTGCAAGCTTAAATGTAAATGAAGTCTCGATGGATGCAGTCAAATGTCCTCAGGAGCCACGGTCCCACATTGCTATGCAGACAGGAAGGACAGGGAGATTTCACTGTTTTTAATCATCTTGAACTAGATCACCAACGGGAGCTGCATGCAGATTCAAATGCATCTTCTCATCACACTGTTAGACATTTATGACTGAGAACATTCATAGCGGTGCAGGGCCTGCCAGCCTAACTGTTTGGGAAACTGGACTGGGAATTAGACATTTTGTGTAAGTGTGGTGTTAAGTATTTTGCCCCTCCGCCTCTCCAGTATTAGCTATGGAGCTCTCATGGTAGCGTTTTCTCATTATTGTCCAGGTACTTTACTGAGGGTTAGATCTTCGTTCCCAGGCCTGTCAGGTTTTGGTCAAGTGTTGCCCATTTCTCTATTGATGATGCCCTATGAGCTAACCAGGGCCTGAGAACAGGCCTTCTCCCAGACGAAGCGGACAGAAATCTCCTCTGGGAAGCTTGGGACTAAACTAAGCTCTTGTTCAATTCCAGTAAATGGGTGAAAGAAGGACAGAAAGTCTTTCATAGATGATGTTCCTATGGAGTGGAAAAACACACTGTATCAGTTTTCCAGTCCAACCATATTTTTATTAATAAAACAGATTTTAAATGGCTGGATATCCTTTTCTAAAAAGACTGGTTGCCTCTACCAATGCAGTGAGGGTTCAAGGGAAGAAATAGGCATCATCCTTCTAACTCCTTGCCAGGCCTAGAAAATGTTTCAGAGCAGGAGTACCAAACTGACAATGACTGGAAGATCAACCAGTGACGGTGACACAATATGGCAGACATTCAAGAAATCGCCCTGAAATACTTTGTCCATAAACTACTCCCATGACCCCGTGTCACCTCTCTGTAACATCAATGCTACAACAAAAAGGAAAGAGATGGGGGGACACTGTGGAGCAATCTATATGTAACCATATAAATGTTTAATGCATGCACACACACGCACACACACACACACACACACACACACACACACATACATGTACACACACAATTCAAACACATCAATACATCTTTGATCTCTCATCCAAGCTTGATGCCTTCGCTTGGTCCCATGATCGTGCTTCCTCTAACCTCACTGCGGCGACCCTCAATCTTCCAGACCTCTTCTCTTCAGACATTTTTAGCATCAGCAATTATATAATTAATGGAAAACATCTGTTTCGAATTTGAATATAAAAAACCCAAAAAAATTCACGTTGTAATGAATGTTGATTATATGTGTTGTTTTATATCAGATGAGGCTACAGTACATTAGCATGTAGTATCTGCCACACATGAATCACATTCAAATAATAAGTTGTGAATTTTTGATGGTGAACAATTTTATCATGATTTTTAAAGCACATAGATCATTTGACATGAGTGAGAGTGAATGATTCTTCATTACCACTGGCTGAAAGCTTGAGCTTGGCTCTACTCACTGGAGCCTCTTTATGGAAACAAGTGCATCACTTCCTAGGTGCTGGAGTGGAGGCGGGGGGGGGGGGGGGGATTCATGGTTGAAGTGAGTGAAACTAAGTTGAACTTTAAAAACTCCACCTGTTAACACCAAAATAGTAGCACAGTGTTGGTGGTAACAAACAGAATCACTGAGCAAAATATTTAATTCATATGTGACTTAGCCACTACCGTCTAGAACGATAACTATAAAGATATACTGTATATAGCTACAAAAAGATTTAAATCATTCAGAGTAAATAGCATGTCTATCTGTGTCCCCACTATAACAATAACTACAAAACCATTTAAAGCGATAATTATAGCTAATTATAGCTTTTGGTTTGATGTCAGAGCGAGTTTTTGGTAACCAATCAAAAAATCAACCAATCAAATTAAAGGGGGCGGGAAGATTTGGTAGCTTACTGCAGCAATGCTTTGTTCGCTGAGGATCTTTTCACAGATGTCGCTGTAGTGTGAATGTTTGAGCAACAATGTATCGTTATAGTTTATAGTTATCGTTCTATATGTGAAGAAAATAACATATGGCTGGCTGTGGGACTTATACCGTACTGCCTGGTGTAGGAGCACACACTGTATTTCCCTTGGAGGTGCTCCTGAACACCTCATAATAATGTGTTTATTTATTGCCCCCTTGTGGAGGTCTATACAAGCTGCAACTTCTCCATCAGTGTAAACCCACTTCTGAATAATGGAGGAGGGTCAAAATGGAAGTAATTGATTTAATTTGTGCACAGAAGAGGGAATTGATCTGTGAATAATGTGCTCAGCTTATGGTTGTGAAAATGGTGATTACAACTGTGCTGCCCTGACCTGGATTCATTTGCACCACAGCACAGGCCAATTGTGTGCTTCATTTACATAGCCAGCGTCAGTTTTTTCTTCCTCATTTCAACAGCCAGCTGACTGCCCACAGAGTTGCGCAATATGATGAATAATAATCACACCTCAGTCTTTACACACACCCGCATTTTCTTTAATTAAAAACACCATGTTTTTTTCTGTCCTTCAATACAATATGTACATCTCTTGCGTCATATGAATAGAATAGAATAATTCCGTACATTACATCATATATACATACCAATGAGTACAATGCAAACCACCGTCACTCAGAGGGAGATGGGTTAGAAAGGTTTTCTGGTCATTTTCAAGTCTGTAACCCCAGGTTGAAAGACCTGAACGCTGAAGTCTTCTGATGAAAGGTTGATGCCCAACACATCGACTGTGTTCGCACCCCCCTTCAGTTAGAGCACTGTGCTGTCCAGTGTTGCTTCTGCTTTTTGTAAGAAAACTCCCCTTGTGCGTGAGAAAAAGACCGGAAAAAAGAGGAGAAAAAGAGAAGAGAGGACAGTAAGAGAATCGAGTAAGGACTGAAAGATGGAGAAAAGTAAGGAAGAGGACAGTAAGGTATCAAGGCAATAGGAGGAACACAGGGTGAGTCAGACAGTAGGGTTTCTATTTCATATTGCTCTCTATCCAGTTTTTGAAGTTGGCTACATGTGTGTACACTGTGTAGAGGTCAGGATTACACTCTCCCTGGTCATAGCCGAAGCTCACCAGTCCCAGGAGTCTCCATAGCCCCTTGCTCTCCCCCCGCCCCTCTGTAAGGCTGAGAGAGGGGTCCCGCTTGTTGCTGGCTTGGTCTGCGGTGAGGGCAGGGAGGATAAGGATACCCCCAGTGTCAGAGGGACAGATGTTAGATGGCCCATAGTCAGGCTTCTGGCTGCCACACAGCATATTGTCTGTAACACTGACTGGCACGCCGTTACGAGCGTACTGCTGCTCGCATGGCACCACGTCAGCGAGGTGCACGACCCCAACCCTTGCCTGCTCATCAGCCCCCAAATCTGCGTCAGGGAGAGGGGACCAGCCCGTCACAAGCCCTCGCCTGGAGACCACCTCTCCTCCCTGGACGTCCGGGAGGCAGAGGGGCAGGACTCGCTCCCCAATCCGCGCTTTGTCCAGCAGCTTGATCACAGCCAGGTCCGAGTCAAGAATCAGGGGGTCAAAGTTTGGGTGGACTGCAATGGAGGCCACCTAAAAGGAGACAGAGAGGGACTTTATAAAAAAAATTATTAAAAAAAAAAAAAAGTTCATCAGAAAGTGAATGAGTGAACAAGGTGGAATAAAGCTAATTATTGAAAGGAGAAAGAGGAGAAATCCAGCAGCAAACTCAACTGCAGGTGGAAGGATGGAATGTTGCTTTACTTGTCTCCAAGCAACATGAGATGCTCACAGTCATGAGGAAATGAATGAACCTTAATTAACACTGGCTGGTGTGGGACGTGATCAGTAAAGCATGGGAAGCCACTGCAATTACTTTGTGCTTGTATTTAATCAGCTAATACGGTATGCACTCCATATGCACGGAGTGTGCGGTATGGAATTTGCATGGAATACATTTTGCCAATCATTAAACTAGGGAGATCATTGATATCTTACCCTGAGGTGTTGAAGGCCTTTGGATTCCCTGCGGTCATCACGGTACTGCTTTCCCACCACCACCTTGATCTTAGCTGCATCCAGAGGGTACAGCTTCCCCAGCTCTGTCACACAGTGGGCCGCCGCCACTACACCCCTCTGGTTCACCAGGGCCCCGCTGCACACCAGCTGCCAGTCAGAAGCCTGATCGTGGACGCCAGTTCCCCCTCCACCACCCTTCTTCAGGGACTCTGCCTGGCTGTCTGCCTTGGTCACCTTGGTCCCGGCTCCATTGGTGGTGCGGCGGTAGATGGCTGCCAGCCAAGGCCAGTGAGCCTCTGCCGGCCTCTCCGGGTCGAAGGTCGGATGCTTCCCACACACTGCCAAACAGGAGGAGAGGACAGAGAGGGAGAGACAAGGGTTGAAGGGAGGGAAAGACAGCGGAAAATCTAAGACATATACTGAGATTGAGTCAACACTTGGTATTGTGCGACTGTCGTTGACGGGTGTGTGTGTGTGTCTGTTTGTCTGTGTGTTTGTGCATTACGAGTGCTGGTGCTTGTTTCCTGTGGTCAGACAATAACTAGTGGTCATCTGCTGCCCTCACCAGGTGAACAGGAGACATGACGCCCGCTCCACTTCCCAGTCTTCAAGCAAGTACGGCGAGAACTGCCAGAGTGTTGGTAGAACGGAGAAGCACACTCATACGCAATGTGCGTGTAGAGGTGGTGGAAGCCCTGGGGCAGCTGGGACAGCACTGGGGGGCCTTTAGTGGGACTGTCAGACTGGAATTGTCGGCCCAGCCCGGAGGAGTAGAGCTTGTGCACAGGGGTCTTCCTGAAGGGGGAAGAAGAGGCCATGGTTATGCATGCGTACCCCTTAGAATGAGTAAGTGGTTTTGAATGCAATTGCAGAAAGGTCAACTGGACGACATGAGAGTTGTCGCTTTTAAATTACTGTGCTATTAAAACATTAAAACGTCTGGTTCTATGCATACCATTTGTAATAAAAGTGCTTATTTGCATTCATGTGTGATATATACAGTAGTTAAGTCTGGCTTATATAAAAGTGTGCTGGTGATGTATGGTTATAGCTTCAAAACATAGCCACTACATAATGATCTATGCTATGTATGTCAGGCTTTTTATGTGAACAATAATGTTTATCGTGTAACGTAATATTGCATTGTACGTTGTTAAACGTACCTGGACGGGGCTTGGGGTGGAAGGACTCTCTGTCTAACCAGCTCTGACACTTTGGGCTCCCGACATGCTGCAAATAAACACACACACACACACACACACACACCCCAGAATCCCATTAACACCTGCTGTGAGCCAGCTGCTGTGATTTGAATAGAGCTAATTGGACCGATGCACAGGCTGCGGGGCATGCTGACTAAACTGACAGAAGTGCTATACATTCATCTATGTTGTGACCAGCAGAACACTGTACACTCCCATAAACTTATACCTTTAACAAGCAAATCCCCAAAACAACCGACTAACAAGTACAGACGCACAGCACCCCTTACCTACCAATAATGAATTAAATAAATGTAAACAAAAACAGATTGCAGTACCTCTTACACAGAGGGGTTGTTTGCCACTCCAGGTACCATCTGGCTGGCAAGTGCGGCGGGCGTCACCGCTGAGGGCATAGGAGTGGTTACAGATAAACTCCGCTGTCTGAGGCTCCACGCCCGGCACCAGCCGGTGATAGCCGTGGTAGGGGCGAGGGAGAGGCGGACAGCTCTTCTCTGGAAGAGGGGAACAGAGAGTGGGTGAGGTGAGGGTGGAGGCCAAGGAAAAGGTGAGACGCTGTTCATTTCACTGCACATATTCACAATATGTCTGTGTATGGCTCAATGAGTTCCTTACCGATGATACTTTGGTTGCCTTCTTTCTCCTTTTCCTTTTCTTCCTCCTCCTTTGTTTTCTCAGCGGAATCCTTTCCTGCCTTGTCCTCTTCTTTTTCCCCCCTTTTGCTGTCTATTGCATCGGGAATTGTTGGCTTTTCCATCGGCTTCCCGCTTTCCTCGCCTCCTGCTCTATACATGGTATACTGTGTGACGTTGCCTCTGGTGGGAATGGCTCCCTTCCCTAGCTCTGGAGATAGTATTGTATTATTTCCCTTCTTAATGTCATGGGTATCAACTGTAACTGTGTCGTTCTCTGTCGTTTGCCATTCAAATATCTCCACTGTGTTTTCCCGCTCAGGCACGACTGTCCTGAGTTTGGTGTCGTTAGGGCCGACTTTGTCTGGATCGCTTCCTTTATCCACCTGCTGCTCTTTTCTCTCCTTCTCTTCTTGTCCTTTGTCTTTTATCACCACTATTTCTGTGATATCCGTCGTCTTTCCTATGTCCTGAGTTCTTTCTGGTGGCTTTACTACCTCAGGGTCTTTCTTTTCAACTGTGTTTAGGCTGTTGTCTGTGTCTTTACTATCCACTTTATCTTCCACACCTCCAGTGGGTTTTTCCAATCCAGTGTTTCTCTCCTCTGCGCCTGCTTTATCCTTACCTTCAACCAGGGTTTTCTCCGGAATGGTATCGATGTATTTATCTTTACTGTCTACTGCTGTTGTATTCCTCTGCTCAGTCTCTGTGTCTTTCCCACCCACACTGTCTTTTTCTCCTGTTGTATTCTCTGGGCCTTTATCTTCAGTTTTGCTGACATCTTTGTCGCTGTCTGTGTCTGTTTCTTTGCCCCTTTCTGTCTCCTTTGCCTTGTCTTTGTCCTTTTCTGGTTCACCGAGTGTGTTATTCACTGGGGATAGAGGACATACAAAAGATTGTTACTGAATTGTCAGTTAACAGCTGATTGTAAATCTTTTTGTTCAAAGTTGACTAGTCATGCTGATTGGGCCTAGGAATTGACTCATTTTCTGTGACTCATTCTATTATGCTAAAGAGGCACTAAGCATGCGGTTATCTTACAAAACAAAAGCAAAATGAGCTGTACGTCCTTCACACTGTTGGCACTGAACTCATCCATTGAACTCTAATCCCCATCATTTCTGCCACTGGGTCTGACCTTTGGTACAGATGGGAGGAGTCCCGCTCCAGGTGTTGTTAGGGAGACAGGTTCTCTGGGAGCTCCCACTGAGTTTATAGGGCCGGTAACACAGGTACTGCAGAGCAATGAGGACATCATTGGGCCCATACACCAAGAAGTGATCCCCATGTGTTGGCTTGGGTGGGAGGGCGCAGAACCTCTCCACTGGCACTGGAGAGGGGACAGAACAATGCAGGCTTGTAGAGGCTGAAACTGGGCCTTTCTCCACACTTTACACCCTCTCTGGGGTTAGTGTGTATGGCTTCCAGTGACAAGCAAATGACATACAGATGGTTTTCCCAAATCCCCAAATACATTTTTTATAATTTGGCAGAAAAACAATGGCATTATTTTCTTACCACACTGTGGGGCCGGAGCACTCCAGGTGCCATCCCTCAGGCAGATGGCAGTACGAAACCCCCGCAGCTCAAACCCAGGGTCACAATGGAAAGTGATGCGTGCCCCCGAGTGATGAAACAAACCCTGTGTGGAGCCATGGGTGGGCACCGGAGGCCTGCGGCATCCCACCACTGAATGGAAATACACACAAGCACAGTTCAGCTGTGAACACATCTTGTCTTGTCTTCTTGTTTCTTATCTTGTCCTCAAAGAATGCTGGATCATTAATCAGGGTTTAGGCTGTCAGTGTGATAACAAAAGGCAGATTCAAGATTATATTTTGAAAGGAGTTTCAGATAATACAAACAAAACAGATGTATGGAAGTTTAGGAGGCATCTAGCGCATTCCTGAAACACCAGTTCATTGCACCTCCCCGGTAGTAAAAGAGCACACAAACAGACTGTACATAACCTTCAATGAGTGCTTTGCTTTCTGGTGTTCGACAGGTAATGTAGGTCAGGAACCCAATTCACAGCTCTCAAACTGATTATTCTGCATCGTAATTACCATTTAAGAATACCCAGAGCTTTAAAAACACAGCCCACTATCTTACAGGCTCATTAATGAATAATTTCACCCGCCATGGTAAAGTGTGAACAGTTCACAATGAGACGTTAACACATGGCTTGTAAAGGAGGAAGAAATAGAATGCATGCAATAAAAGAGCTTTCGTCAAACTGTTCAATTTTCCACTGCTATAAAACTGCATTTTATGAAGTGGGTAACAGAGAACTGAGGTTGGTAATGGTAATGTGGGTGACCGCTTATTGTGGAATACTGTGTGTAATTCTAGAATTCAAGATAATAACCAAATGCAAAATAACGCAATTCCTGTCACAAATGCAGCAAATATAGTATAACTCCTTCAGCATTTTGTCATGTGCTGTTCCTTGTATTTCAGGTTTGCTGCTTATAGTTGAACTGGGTCTCTGTCTCCATCTAAAGTGCAAACTGTGCACACACAAATGTGGATGCTAGAGGCCTGCGACACCCCACCACCGAGTTCACAAACACACACATACACTCACAGACAAGTGTTAATGCTACAATGATCACACCATTACGCCACTTGCTGCGAGACAATCCCTCAGGAAGTTTGCTGTGTTGTTGACTTTAACTTGGGTCAGATCCATGAAATTCTCTGGCTGTGGTTCTACAGCTCCAAACCAGGGAACCCTCCCTATAATCACTGTCTTTTTGCCTTACAGCATTTCCAACCTTTGGTCCCTTAGGGGATGGAGAATGCTTTTGGACATCCAAAAGTGGAAAAGAAAACTGTGCTTGACCCCATTTGAATAATATGGAAAAAAAATAAAGCAGAAACACCCTGAGGTGTTGTTGGCATTGTTGTGAGGTGTTGAAATCACAGACGCTTAATGCTCTCCCCGTCTCCCATGTCAGAGTTTATCCATCTTCCTGGAAATAAAAACTCTCTTAAAATAACGAGATGGTCTGGAGACATATTATGGAGACATATTAGGCAGGAATGCTAATAGAGGATGCTATGAATAATGACACTTAAGTAAATCACCATTTCCTCTTGTCAATGCCTTGGAAATTATGATTGCACTCCAAAATAGATTAAATAGACTGAAGAATGGATTAAAATATATGGCAAGCAGAGAGAGAGAGAGATTTCCTATCTTGAGTGCCTACAATAACATGTCCGTTTTAGCTCTAGCTTACAATTAATGACAGGTAGATTATTGGAGATCCGAAATATAGATGCTGCCAACTTCATACTTAGAATTCTCCTACTGACTCTGGGGAGAAAAGCAGATTACATTTACACGCTTCTAAAACAAAAAAAAAAGAAAAGAAAAGAAGACATTAGCATTATCCTAACTGTATTCTATTAAATGAGCAGCTGAGGATTTCTCATGGGAGTACAGATGAATGCACAGTGTGCGGAATGAAACTCGTGCATTTTACGGGCATCTACTCCAATGGAAAAGCTGGCTCATGTTATAGAAGTAGGATTATTTCACCATTAGTTTTATAGACTCAAATTTAGCCCTGAAAATGAGACCACCAGAAAAAAAAAAAGTGAGTGGGGCTCTTAGGAAGTCTGTTTTTGCAGGGTCTTAAAGGAGGTGTAGCAGGCATTAAAACGCAGGTCCAGGTCCAGACGCCCATAAATAAGAGTCACTCTAACCACACCCTGAGGGAGCGGCACTACCCCACAAGGAGAAGTGGAGCTGTGGCAGTGTGCTGGTGGAAAGTGACGGTCCAGATTTAGGGAAACTCAAGGCTGGTGTAGAGGAAACCATAAAGGTTTAATCACATTTCTGAAACTATGTTTTTCATTATCTTAAAGCCATTTTGATCTAAAGGCTTATGCTTAAATGCTTGAAATTTGTTTCTTAGATAAATAGTGAAGTTGATGCCTATGTATGAATTTCTTTCCAAAGCCTTTGCCTTTCCATCAAGGCAAAGCTGTGGCTACTTTAAAGAATCTAAAATATAAGATAGTTTTGATTTGTTTAACACTTTTTTGGTCACTGCATAATTCCATTTGTGTTATTTCATAGTTTTGATGTCTTTAGTATTATTCTAAAATGTGAAAAATAGTAAAAATAAAGAAAATGTGGTGTGTCCAAACTTTTGACTGGTAGTGTACAGTATTTTCCCTCTTTTCCCTCTTTTTCTTGATACCCCCACACTTTCTATGGCAGCCTTATTTCCTTTCAGTTTCTCCCTCATTCCCTCTTTCTCTTCCTTTGCCACTCGCCATATCTAGCCGTACGAGCTCATTAGGTGGATCCATGCCGTTTCATTTCATGCTGCTTTATCCGTTAGGTGGTCATTGCCATTTGCAGTCCATCTGGTGACACGTAACACATATTTTGCTGAACAGCTGATTGGCCACAGCCATAGACGGGACTGACCACGGAAAGGGAAGGCAGCTGGCCTGAAAGCAGTCCAAACCACATATCTCTCCCTTGTGACAGTGAATCACCATTCGCCTTTAGAAAACAATAGCAGCTAAAAGGCTTATAAGCGGAGAGGTCAAATACAGCACTGACTCTGTGAGTTTGTTGTTTAAACACTAGGTGTATCTGATCGCTATCACAAAATTACTAAATCCATTCCAAGATTTGCATCAAGACACGTTCCTTTCAAATGCCTCATGGGATACGTAATTCAACAAAGGATCCTACGCCAAAAACTGCTTTATTCTGCCCAGTGATTCGAACCTATCCTTCTCCACTTCCCACCTTGTTGTCAAATATCAGCCTCTTATATAAGCATTGTCATACTGTAGAGGCTTTTCAGTCCTAAGTTACAAAGACTCACCGTTTTCACACCTCTGTCCTGTGTAGCCAGCCAGACAGGCACAGTGGTAGGTGTAGGACGTGTCCAGCACACAGGTCCCATCATGCAGACAGGGAGAGGAGCTGCATGCTGTAAACATACATGTGTATAGTGTAAGTATACAAAAAGAAACATTTCACTTAGCGGTACACTGATACATCCTGTGTGCATAAACTATTGGCTCTCTAGCACACACGCTACACCAAGAGGCTTGTATTGAAAGCTGAGACCGTTGGAATGGCATTTCCATATTCCATTTTTAAATCTGTGTGGGCATTTCTGCACAGCAAGCCTTTGTTTATTTTGATTGGACTTGATGTTGCCACGGGTATAGTATTTGTGTGTGTGTGTGTGTGTGTGTGGGTATGACATGGGTCAGTGGTTAAGGTTAGGGTTAGGTTAAGGTTAGGGTTAGGGTTAGGTTTAGGCAAGTAGTGGTTATGGTTAGGTAGGTTAGGGTTAGGGTTAGTCTAACCCAGGAAATGAATGTAAGTCTATGTAAATACCCCAAAAGTGACTTAAGTAAGACTAGGTGTGTGTGTGTGTGTGTGTGTGTATGTGTGTGTGTGTGTGTGTGTATGTGTGCTCTCATAGCAATTGTATTTCAGTATTACATTATCACATGTGTAAGTTCTTGTTTTTCACCAATGTCAAGTGGAAATATCCAACAAGTACAATGTATATTCGACAAGGCCAGGGCAGAGGAACTGAAGAGAAGTATTGTGCCTGGGTTTGTTAGCGTTTGATATACCTGAGCTCTCCTGGAACGTGGCAAAGAAACCGTCAAAGTTCTTGTAACCGTCAGACACAAAGAGGATGTGCAGGTTGTTGCCGGAGCTCTGAATCGGAGCAGGTCTGTTGTTTCCACAGAACCGGCCTATGACACGCGAGTTGATGCTGTCACCGTCTCGGACCTCCACGTAGTCATAGCGACAAGAATGATCAAACTCCAGACTCAGCATCATGAACCTAATAGTGTGAAGAAAAACAGGAAAGAAAACAGGAAGGCTCAGACAAATTAGGGATGCCTTGAAGAGTCTTGTAAGCAATGCATGTTTCAAAATAAAATGTCACCAACTATGCAAACTTTGAAATGATGTTAATTGGTGCACATCCTTGGCACATTAGGTAAACGCAACTTCAGACGAATGGACGGAAGTGTTGTTGTGAATAATTTCCCCTACAGATAACACTCTATGCTCAACACTATACTCTCAACCGATGAGATACAAGGGTGACAAAGTTCCTATAGTCACCAGCTGCATCTGTTTTTCCCCTGGAAAACTACCTCTATCTCCACCTCTATCACCTCCACCTCCGCTGCCTCTACCCAGACACACTCACCCAAAAAATAAAGAACCTTTTCATTGCAGTAGCAGATCTGTATTTTCCACATCAAACAGTTTATAGTGCTCTCACCGGGGCTTGACTCAACTTGACTAGGAAGTAAACCTCATGAAGCAAACTGACTGAATTTGTGGGTGTAAAGTGTTCTGTTGTGCTCCTGGTATAACCAACATTTTCCTGGACCGTGAGAGCACCTGGGATTCCTGGCAGAGCCACACTCACTGGCATCATCACACTCATACACTCGTTTTAATTTGCAGCCAGCAAACAAGTAATGAACAGTAATCGTAGCTATTGAATATGTTAACAGCTGCGGCAAGTGATTTGCCCCACTTTTACACGGCTCACTTGTTTTAATGGAGTTGTGGAGATTGCGTCTCATTTTCCCCCAATATCACAGAGTTTTACATTTATGTTTTTTTGAAGTGTAAGCAATATTAGCAGTATAAGCATTATATAGCCATATAGGCCCCTTTTTTTGTTTTCCTTGTCATCAATAAAAAATAAATCAAAAATGTCAGGAAAAAGTGCAAATTTTCAACTGAGATCACGGCTATGACAAGTATATACATTTTGATACAACAAAGCCACAATTGTTACTGTATGCAGTTGATGGGACAACTTATATGAGGCAAGATTAATATTTGAGATATAGCATAATCATTACCGACAGTTGGCAGTAGTCAGAAAACAGTTAAAACATATCAAGCAACAGAAAACAGATGCCAAAAGCCAATCTTTGGCTTTGTGGCTTTGGCAAGCTTTAGAACCTTCTTAAGAACCTCTTCACCCCCATGATAAATAGGTTAACACTCATTCTGCACCCATTAAACAGTTGATGTGTACATATAAATGCCATCACATTTATGTAATTGGTAATCAGTCCTGCTGATAAATAGCATCATCCATGCCAGTCTCAATAAGCATCTCGTTATTTCTTATCATTGCCTGTTAAAATGGCCATAAAATGTCTGAATATCCATGAATCGCGCTTAAACTAGTTTTTTTTTCCTAAAGTAAAGTGTTGATTGCACAACATTATTTCCAAAACAAATAGTATGGCTGGTGATTGCACTGCAGTGCAATCTCTCGGCGATATGCCAGTATTTCCAAAACATTCTCTGTGTGCTTTAATAGTCAGGTCATCCAGGAAGTGTGGCTTTGGGGCCTGTTTTAATGAGAGTTAAAGTGCCGGTAATAACTGGTGATATAAGTTTATATACACTTTCAATTCATGAGCTTTTTGACTTTGAGACATCTGTGAGTTGGATCAGGACAACCAGAAAATGAGACACTGAAAGAAAAGTGTGGCTGAGTTGCTACAGAAAGCAAGGAAAAAGACAAAGGATTCTGCTTGGCTCACCTTAATGTTGCCAGATTTCATCTCCTTGGCCTCTCATTGAAAGCGACATGGAGGACTCATTACTTACTTTATAGAAGGCTTTGGCATGACATCAAGTCCTCCAGTTTTATCCTTTATCAAAGACCCTCGGGTCTAATGAGGCTTAAACTAATGAGATATAATGCTAAATTAGCCTGTAGCAGCTCCTGACAAGTAATGCAGGTTGTAATTCAGTAAATATGTTGATCTGAGTGTACTGGGAGTCATCATTACAGTTATCCACAAGAGTGAAAGGAGAGAGAAATAAATTCAGGAAAATGCTGTCAGTAATTCCCCAGAGACTCAAGCCAAAACTCATAGCTTTCCATTAATACATCTCTGAGTGCAGCAGCACTGTTTAATTTAGGGTTTTTGTGGCATTAACGTCATAAAGGACATAAAATATGTCACATTCATTTCTACGACTACAGATCTACTACTCTTTTGGAAGCAATCAATCGTGTCTATATTGACATTTGTCGTCACAGCATGGATTTGGCCTGGCTGCCTATGCATGTTGCAGTTATTCATGGCTGTGAATTTTAATGCAGAGCTTTATATATAGCAGAAAAAAAATGCTTGGAATCATTAAATATCTTTTATGCACTATACTATACCATTACAGTATGCACTGCATGCTCGGCCTGAATCCAGCTGTATGCAGCTTTTTTGTTGTTAAAGCCCTGCATAAATGCTCGCCTGTAAAAAAGCTTTATGTGTAATGGAGAAAATGATAGAAATAGAAAGTTATCACAGGACTGTAAAGTAATAACTTTCCTGAAAGCGGGGAGTTGTGGTTTCCAAACTTCGGTGTAGAGTCTAGCTTGCCATCAGTCCATGACATACATCTTGCAGAAACATCCAAACTGAATGGAAATTTGACTTAAGTGGGCCAGCCATTAATAACTATTACAGATGGACATCGAAGATCCCTAAATCTGATCCTTTCATGCCAGATGAAACTGTGTCAACTTGAACTTTATTGATATTTGATGTATTCTTTACAGTTTGCAGTAGGCACAAGCACGTTTTTGTAAATGTAAGCCAATACAGTCATTACCCCTGCATCAAAGTTGTTCTTTTTATTTGCTCTAAATCAGTGTGTAACACTCAGCCGGGGTGCCACTGAATGGGATCATGTGTACCCTTAGATTGTGTACCTTAGATTTTGTTCAAATGCAAAAAATACATAAAAACTTTTTTCCCCTTCAGGCTGGTGCAAATGGTGTTCAGCATCTTATTGTGTTTGCATGTTCTTTTCTATGCATGTTGCATGTTCTTGTTTATGTGACTTTTCCAAGAAATGAATTGTGTGGTGTTTCTTGAAATTGCAGCTAAAGGAAAATAAAAAGTACTGCTCTAACCTCTAGGCTTATCCATCATGTTGTGAGATAGATAAAATATACTAATAACTACTGACAACTGATACTATCTCTAACCTTTGGCATTTGCTTTTGACTTTGGACATTTGCAGTCTTTTTATCTTACCTGAGGTCTATGGTGAAGGGACGGTCTACCTGTATGGTCCACTCACAGCGGGCATTGGTGGGGTAACTCTCCAGCACCAGGTGGCCCTGCCGTTTACGGATCACTCCCCCACACTCTGAAAAACACACAAATGGAATTTCCAGCTGCAATGTACCATAGGAACTGGAGGAACATTTGAATTTGAGCAGCCGTTAATTATATTTGAATTATTATTTTGCGGGTCTATGTGCAGCTACCTTAGTTACCATTCATGCCAAAAGCAATTACATTTGGGTTTCCAAAGCCATTGTAAAATGTTAACATGGAAAAAAGCCCCCTTATGCTAAACAAACAGAAAGAAACATAAACCCAATAGGCACAGGGCCAGTAAAGGCATTCAACAGCTTGCCAGGTTTCTGCTTTGAATAAAATGTCTTTTCTTGTGCCCCATGGCAGAATATTTGCATATAGAGAAAGTTATAGTTACTGTCCAAATGTTACATATTAAATGTCTTTATAGGATTCCTGTATGTTGACTTGTCTTTTCAGCTCCTCATATGGAAAACCTCCTGGGCATATGGCAGCTTTCCAAGCTGGCATAGTTGTCCCAGATGAAGATAGATCAGCAGGGAGGATGAGTAGGGATGAGACGACTCACGCATGCAGTCTCCACCAGACCAGCCAGGCCGACACTCAGCACAGTATTGGCCCCTGATGAAGAAGTCATCCCTGGGACCCCATGTCCCGTTGTTACAGCGCTTACAGTTCTCAAATATACTGCAACCTGGAAGAAAGAGAGCGAGATATGGCGGTTGGGCAGAGAGACAGAAATGAATACAGACAAAGAGGCAAGGATCATACAGACAAAGACAGACAGACAGACTTACATTTTTCAAAAGAATAGTGATTCTTTCTCAGAACTCTTCCCTCAAACAGCTTGAACCCACCTCCACCGGACCCCTACTATGTTTCCTTTACATCAGCTCTGCTAAACTCATCAAGCTCCTGTTCCACTAAGACCGAACACATAAACACATTGCTGCTTCCTGAAATAGAAATGTGAAGAA
This sequence comes from Centroberyx gerrardi, assembly GCF_048128805.1. Taxonomy (NCBI): domain Eukaryota; kingdom Metazoa; phylum Chordata; class Actinopteri; order Beryciformes; family Berycidae; genus Centroberyx; species Centroberyx gerrardi. The sequence goes on from NC_136000.1 coordinate 20,526,564, forward strand.
AACCCTCCAAAATGGTTTCCTGGGAGGATGGATTTTCACTCCAAGGTTGCTCCGTCTGTGGGCTCAGACTTTTACAGGGCAGTGAGGAGAGTGGAAAACATTGTACGACCTGATAACAGGTATGACTGTAAACAACAAATGGGCTAGAGATGTATGTACACAGGAGGATTTATGAGTGTACTCAAGGCTATAACATTTTTCAGCATTTTACAGTAAAAAAACACTGATGTACAGGTATCCATTTGATTATGAACAGCTGGTTTTTTTTCCATAAAAGAAAACGTGAGCACATGCAAGCTGTGAAGAGAACATGACACACTTCCTTAGTCGGGTGGTGTCTAGGAAAATAAAATGTGATATACTGTAGACAGAGGGTTTTGGATGTGTGAGCTGGTGTGCACGTGCAGATATCCCAATGTGCTTATATTCTCACATATAGACTTGCTATGTCTTGCTAAAATTTGCTATTGTGTGTCTTGTGCTTTGTTGCGCTTCTTGTGTTTGACTTACATCATGCTGTTCTACAACTGGTTGTGTCACTTAGGCTTGCAGATCTAGTTAGGCTCATTCTCTGTAAAGTCCTTTGAGACATGCTTGTGATAAAGGGCTAAATAAATAAACAAACTTGAACTTGTATATTAATGCGCGTACACAGACATTAATGTGCGCATGTGTGAGTATAAACCCATACAGATGTACACACAATTCATTCATGAATCAACGTTCCAACTGTGATCTTTCACTTTCCCTTATCCTGCCAACAATACAAGAGGAAGAGCCAATGTGAAGTTGGCCCCAGACACGTAGCAGATTAGATCAGACACAAAGACAGAAGTTATTTTAAATCTTAGCTATCAGACAGTTTGTCATGCTATACTGCAAACAGCTGTGTAGCTGATTGCTCTTGCACTTGGTCCAGCAGGTACATGGCAGACATTTGAGAAAGACCAGATCCAAAGATGGAAGTGTGTGGCTATTTATATTCAAATAGGGCTATTCATAGAGGTGGACAAATCTTAAATGAAAGTGGTTCCCGTTCCCATGGTCGATGTGGTGGTATTGTGTGTTAGATTGACTGCAGTACCTGAATGGATAATGCAGGGGTCACACTCGTTGATGGCGTTGCGGCAGCAGGGCACGGCGTAGCCCACAGGAGTCCCCTGCAGCGGGCATTTACAGCGGATCACATCGTACTCGCAGCAGCCCCTGCACATGACGTTCCACTCCGGGCCGGGGCAGTGATTGTACAAATACCTGTAGTCTGGACGAGATGATAATCCAGGGTTAGCAACTCAGTCCTATCACTGAAATGAGCACAAAGGAATTAAACCACATTTAACCACACTGCAAAAATCTCCATCTTAAGTCATTTAGTCTATTATTCAGTCCTAAAATCATAATTTTCTTAAAACAAGTGAAGAAAACGACCAATGCGGTGAAATAATTCCACTTGTTTCCAATGCAAAGCAACTCAAGAATTCTGCAGAATCAAGTGTCATTTTCTTGATAGTAGTGCAGTGATCTGCCTTATGCCGACTTGTTTTAGGATACTGACACTCATTTCTAGAAAATTCCTGAAACAAGTGAAAAAGCATTGGAAGCAAGTGGAGTTATCTCACCCCATTGCCAGAACTGTTCTCTTGTTTTAAGAAAAATAAGATTTGAAGGCTGAATATGAGACTAAATGACTTGTTAAGATGGCCGTTTCTCGCAGTGCATCCTTTAGAAAATGTGTGTTTGATTGGACTCAACGGGGAAATATTGTGTACAGAAATAGAGTGGAAGATGAGTCAAACATGGTGCGGAGAAAATATCTTCGATGTAATTGGTTGTCGTTGTGGGAAAATGTGAGCTGGTGTGGGTTATGGTCAGCAAAAGCCTGAGAAACTGTGGGAGGATTCTGGTCGGTTCATGTCAGGACTGTGTTTATCCGTGCCGCATGCGCTTGCCTGACTAGTTTTAAGTGAGTCTCTGGTTATTTCCACTGCCATATGGTTTCATCCTCCTGTTTAGTGTCTCTTAGTAGTTTATCTCCCCTGTCCGTTCAGTTGTGTGTTTTCTCGTACGATATTACATCAGACATCATTAGCTCAGTAATGGCGACATACCACACTGGTCAAGTCACTGTCAACAGGATCAGATCATTAATCTGAAAGTGCTTTTCAGTTCGAACGTTGACCTTCTCCTCCTCTGCTAAGTTTTTACCCAATAAATCCATGTTTAATTGCACTGGAAAACAGTGATTCAAGGACGCTTTCAGTCTGAGCGGTCATGGTTATGTAACAGAAGATTTTCAGTGGAAATTCTCCTGTGGCAGATGTGGAAGAGAGAACTTACAGAAGCTGCACTTAGAACTTGGCGCAATGTCATCGCAGCATTTTATACATACCCTCCTTCCATCCCTACAATGACAACAACTCTCCTCCCTTCCTCCTCCTTTTATCCGCTCCTTAACTTGAAACCTCCCCACCTAGCAACCTGCAACACACACACACACACACACACACTCGCATACTGGTTTTATTCGTAATGCCACAGTTGCACGCCAGCTGTTTATTGTTTTATGTAGCTTAGAAGCGTTGTGCTTTTATTTTTTGTTAAACACAAACATTTTGTCAAACGCCATTTTTTTGCAATGAGAATTCCAAAGTTTTTTCTAATTCTGAAACACACACATACATGACACAGCAAAGAACACACAAGGCATACACATTTACACGCATACACACACACACGTAAATGCACGCACACACACGCAGACACACATGTGATTCATCTCTCAGAGGCTGTTTGCGGACAGTCAGCTGGAGAGGAGAAGTACAGATGTCCTGGAAGGCTGACGTCCCTCCTGCCCTCTGACATTAATGAAATCATAAATTATATCTCACCCCAGCCAGAATCTGGCCTTCTCCTTAACTGTCTCTCCTCTTCCACTGAAGAAGTATGTCAGAAGACTGAAGTATGTCATACACTTTGACATTAATCAAACAGAATCTAGGTTGTGCGATTGCTTTTAGGTCAAATTTATGGGTGCTATTTAAGGACAGTCTTTGTCCTGGTAACGCCGCTTTGTAAAGCTGTTGCAGCCATTTGGCAATATTGCTTTGTTTTGGATTATCCTGTGTGTTCTTAGGCTGATTTTTTGCTTTGATAACTCAAAAGAGGATTCATGAATTAACCTCGCAAGCACATTCAGAGCCTGTGACAGCATGGGGCCTCTCTGCTCTGTCTGCTCATCACTGTCCTGATGTGTGATCGACCTCAGGACTATGCTTTCATACCACTCAAATTCTTTCGGGCCAGTGGGCGTGTAACCAGTCCCTTGCACAACATCCATGTTCTCACACTAATCTCCAGTAATTGTTTTATGTGGTCAGAACACATGTAGACCTAGAGACCCTCAGCCTTGTTTTTTTTTTTTGCATTGTGTTCTTTTGTCTTGCTCTGTCTGCCTCGCTTTGACTTAAAAAAGAGGAGCTTATAGTTTCTGTTTAGATTGTCATTTTTGTGGATTTCCTTTGACCAAGTGTGAGAGCCACAAACATCTTTGGGAATGGCATGTCTGTTTAGAGAAATGCGTGCTGAGAGAAAAAGGAGACGCAGAGAGAGAGAGAGAGAGAGAGAAAGACTGTTCACTATGCTGTGGGTAAAACACAAAGGCACATTATGGCAGTGGCACAGAAGACTTCTTCATCCACAGCAAGAAACATCCTTTGTTTCGCTCAAGTCAAACCCAAACATGTTGACAGAAAGTTTCTCAACATATATTTCTACATAATCAACAGAATTGCCATAACAATAAGGCCGGTCTGTGGTTCTGGCATTTGACCAAAAAATAGCAATTTGGAACAAGTGATGTATAGAAGCTGCTAATTGTTTGATTACAGCAGCCTGGCTTTCTTCAGTGTCTGGACACCAGGAGACAATCTAAACTCTGCTCTGCTTTCACTCACCTACATTAGCATGCAGTTGGAAGCAACTAAATCTCGAATAATTATTGTTATGATTACAACAATATGCCAATTACATAAGGCCGAGGCTTGGTATTGTGTGAATGGATTAAAGCCGTTGCCGCCGTTACTTTGTTGTCAGCCAATTTTATCGATCACTTTTTAAACTTTTTCCATTACCATGCAATGCATAGCATTCTAGGATGCAAAGATTACTCCTGATGAGTGTTAGGGGATTGAGAGGTGTGATGACTGCCACATGGTGGATTGAGAGGTGCCGACACATCTTCTCCCCTTATGGGACAGCTTTACTGCTTCCCTACTGAGGTTTGTATAGGAAGCTGGCCTGAGAGACTGAGACCTGATTTATAGGGCGTCAACATGAAAGGGTCAAAAGACTTTATGAGCCGGCCTGGTAATGTCATTACATCGATCGCCACTCTGTGTCTTGTCCTGCGACAGGGGAAATGACATCCTGTGGCTGGGACCGGCTTCAGTACATTCCTACAGAAGAACAATTTGTCTTGAGTTATGATAGGATGATTTTAAGATTTCCACAGGTGTATTTTATTTCTCATCTCTTTGTTCTGTATCAAATGCACCTCCCAGAGGCACATAAACACAGGCGGTAGTGTTTCCAGTGTTTACATACTGTGAATGGATTGAATTTGCTGAACTGCAGCTCTGTTGATAAGGCTGTTCTGTTTTCTCTAAAGCATGACCCTTAGGTTTCTCCCCCAGCACTGGATTCATGCTGGAATGCATCGTTTATCTCTTGACTGCCATCCCCTCTCCTTAATAACTGTTTACTGACTCGCAACGCTGAAGATCATTTCTCCACAGCTATGTTTTGGCTTATTCAACTTATTCAAAGCAGAGATAACTCGCTGCCTTATAAACACACATCCGTGGGGCTTCCAGGTCAACACCTGCAGATAACTACAGACTGGATAGTAACAATTTTGAGTGTGAGTTTACAAGACGAACTGTTCAGGAAGGTGTGAACAGGTGTGGAAGCACACATGCACAAAAGTAGGCCTGTAAGTGAGTGAGTGAGTGAGTGAGTGTGCAAGCATCTGTGCATATGTTTATAGTATGTCTGCCTGCGCTTTTTAAGCTCCAGCCTATCAAAAGCAGTGTTTTTTTTTCTCTGGAATTACTTTTTGGCACAAATATCTAAGCATTTTATACACATTCCAAGACTGAGAATGTTTAATTGGGAGTGTGAAGAAAATAGCACAACCATGCATATTTCACTCCAATTATCATTCTTCATTAACCTCTGCCTCTCAGGCATGTAAATTGAAGCCAAGACAGTGAGTAGCTGTGTTTTGTCTCCTGCATTCATCTAGTCTCGTGCCACTGGCTCATGTGTATTTGATCACAAACTCTGGCAGCCAAAGTTGTTAAACTGGTAACTAGCAAGAAATCCATTGTCTATGTTTGCTTTGCTATTGTTCTCCATGGCTATGTTTAGAAACCTTACCATCCAACCTGATCTGATATAAATGTGTCTTGGTATTTGTGATGGCGTCTGTATATTTCCCCCAACACACTCATAGTAACTCGCCTTTGTGTGAGAAGACTGCTGGCACTAAGCCATAGAAACACGGTGTATCAGCAGATCGCAAATACTCTTTTTTTTCCAGTCCTGTAGCTGAGCGTGCAGACCTTTGTGTGGGTTGTTTGGCTTTTCTGGTCTTATGCAATTGGTATCTGCTTTTTCCATTCCAGATGTTGTGCTCCTAAATGTACTCCTCGACACGCATGTCAAGAAGCCATAGAAACGAAAACAGCAATAACCCAGGCATCTCAACAGACTCCCCGTTGCCTGGTGGGGACCCCCTTATTTCTCACAGCACTCCCACCACATCACAAGCTTCAGGGGCAGGTTTGCTAGCCCGCGTGCCTCTGCTGCACACCTTTGATGTGGATCCAAAGGCTGACATCATTATTATTGGGGGCAGAGGATCAGTCACAGAACTCCACCCGCTTTCCTGCAGGGATCAGGTGATTTCTGTGACCTCTGTGTCTAACCTCCCTGCCCCGTTGGACCGCTACCCTGCTGTTCACCTGGGACAGCAAACACTGACCTCTGCAAAGGACACACCGTAAACTTTTCATATGACAGTTTAGTTTTTCTACTGAACTATTTCTCTCTCTTTAAAATGTATTTTATGTAAAGAGAGCTTTTGCACGTGAGCATGCAAATGCACAAACATGCACGTATGCATGCACACGCACACGCACACACACACACACACACACACACACACAAAGAGACAGTTCCATGAGCCGTGCAGAACTTTACCCATAAACCCATAACAGCTCCAAAACTGTCAGTTTTTGGCAGCCTTTACTGGAAGCATCTTCCTCTGTCTATTTGAGATGAAAACCCAAGGTCAGCGTCTACTGTTTTTCTATTTGTTGTCTGTTCACATCAACATTGATTTTTGCCAAGGTTCACATCTACAGATACGTGCTGCCTTCAGGGTCTCAGATTACTTGTGTAATTCAGCTCTTATTTCACACTCAAATGTTATCAGAAACACAGCTTTGACATTGAAACCCTTTATTTTCTAGTCTCTCTTTCTCCCCCTCTGCTCAGAAACCGTATCTTATCAGTGTGAGTGAATGCGGCTGTCTGTCTTGCTGCACAGCCAAGCTCACAGCCACAGCTCAGGTTTTTTTAACTGCCGACAAAGCTAGACAGCCACACACAAGGTAGAGGGTTTGAGCAGAGTTTAGTGATGAAGATGGAAGTTTGAGATTAGCTCGACATGCTTAACTAATATTGCATTACAGATTAATTCTGTCTCTGTCACCCTGGTTCTGGCTGTGGCTCTGCATGTCCTTGTTGACGTCTTGGGAAGGTGATGCTGCTTTGTACAGTACATGCAACAGCATAATCGTGTCACACTTGCTCTCTGTCTTACTTACAGGAGAAATTGTGTCAGGAAGAGTTGCCTATAAATAGGATGGCAAGTTACATCTGCTACTGAATAAATTGTTTCCCGTGGCAAAATGGTGCTTATTTGACACTGACGTACCATGGAAAAATAGCTGATTTTATAGCTGGTGAGTGTGTGCGCGCGTGTGTGTGCGTGTATGTGTGAGCGTATAATTCCTTCCGCGCACTGCCCACAGCAGCTGTCTGGTATTTTGAGGTCTGAGCGATTTAGCTGTCGTGGAACAGGAAACTCCCGGCGGACTTGCGTATCTGTATGTAGCATGATCCCAAACGTAGATCTCAACGGGCATCCTGTGCATTGCTTTAAATAAACTCCCCTCTGCTAGGAAACCACAACCTCAATGAAAAACACTATCACTCCATTATCCACTTTGGGGAAAATGGTATGTACTCACACTAAAATGTAGGTCAAACAGGAGTCTGAGATATGCACATTTGTTTTCAGCATTTGGCCGCTCAACTTGGAATGAACTCTTCCACTCAATATGAAACACTATTTTTCCAAATGTTCAATCACAGACCAATTTTTTCTTCGTTTAACAAAACTTCCCTGCCAAACTTCCCCGCTCTCCACTCTCATATTTTTTTCTTCTTCACTCCTAACTCCTCTACGCACTCTTCTTCTACCCTTTGTCTTTGTTTCCTACTGCTAGCTACCCGGTAGCCCAGACCACGTCCCTGCGGGGCTTAGCTAAACACACCATGAGGAGGCCAATCACTGACTGGACAGAAGGAACTGTATCAGAGGAACAGAGGACATCTCGGGGATTCAGTGGGTGGATTATCCCAAACAGGAAAGAAGTAGAAACCTCACATAGATCAAACAATCCTCAACGGGGTCTGTTCCAGGTAGAGACACAAAAACACACACAGACATAAACACAGGCACACACGCACACACACACACACACACAAATGTAAACAGACGTGCGCAAAGACAGGGTTTTCCTAAACTTAACGTCTTGCCATTTGACTGGAAGCACCTCTCCTCCCTTTTAAAAAACAGTCTGTGTTGCTCAACAGAGATCATCTGTCATCAGCTGATTATACACGATTATGAAACAAGCAGGGCTCAAACTGACTCAGCTGACTACAAGATAAGTAACTAAATCTGCCAGAGCGCCATATGCCAGAGGAAACAATCTTAGTCATCGCAATTTATCGCAGTTGTACTCTTCCTGGCCCCTTTAAAAGATGTTTTCCCTCACTCACCAGCATTACAAATTGATGGTATTACTTTACTGTGTGTTAATTGTGCGCACTCCCAAAAGCCTGCGAGGACTCAGACAGAGGGCAGAGGTTTGGACAGGCGTCTCGGAGACAGCGTATGGTATACACATTACCATGAACAGCATGATTGACTCAAACATGACTCATGTCTTCCTGCAGCAGTTCAAGTGGTCACCCAGGATAAACAGGCAGAGAGAGGAACTCACCCACAACACTCTTTAACGCTTAAAGAGAAGGTCTAGCACAACAGACACGCACTGCCAAGCAACACTATTAGGGCTCCGACTGCCTCCTTCTACCTCAAGAATGTGGGGCAACATCCAAACTATTGCAGTTGTTTTGTTTTTGTCAAAAGATGCACATTTTTTTTTTTTTTTTTTAAGCTAAAGCAATTTCAAAACAACCTCGCATGTAATCTCTCACAGAGAATAACTGCAATAAGTGGGAAGAAACATGATGATCACAAACCCGGTTTTAATTGGACAATAAACAGAGCCGTACAGAACAATCCTCCACTCTGTATCTCATAACAAGAGTTGTAAAGGCTGGGGCAGCGCAAACTCTGCCGCACTGTTTTCCTTACCCCCCCCTCTTTAAAAAGGTCTACTTTACATCACTCTCTCTGGGTCGTCTTTTACAAGTCTCACTGAATGCTTTTCCGCTGTTAAAGGAGAGAGGGAGGGAGGGGATGGAGAGAGTGCTGATGCCGGCTTTTTGAGAACAAAGGACACAGACCGAGAGGCTGTGAGAAAGAGATAGGGAGGAAAAAGAAGAGCGGTAAAGGGTAGGGACTTCTTCTTACCGTAAGGCCAGGCCGTCCCCTGGGGCAGGGAGATGAGGATGAAGAGGGAGATGAAGAGGAGCCAGCCCTCCTTCCCAGGGACATGGGTGCTGGTGCAGGGGAAAGTGTGGGTGCCCCCGTGGGCTCGCCCCAGCTGCAGTCCCCGTCCCGCAGACAGCATGCTGCAGTCTGGAACTCTGTTTACTTTCTGATCTCAGCTGACATCACCTTCTCTCTCTCTTTCTCTCTCTCTCTCTCCCCTTCAGTCCTTCCCTCCCCCTCCCTCCCTCCCTCCATTTCTCTCTCTCTCTCTCTCTCTCTCTCTCTCTCACTCTCTCTCTCACTTTCTTTCTCCCTCAGTCTCTCTCTCTCTCTCTCTCACTTCTCTTTGGCTTCAGGTTACAGCCCAGCCTCGCAAGGAGTTCCACTTGGAGTGGTCTCCCAAAAACTCCCCTCGTCTGCTTGGTGGGCGACGTCATTGCTCTTGAATGAATGCAGGCTCCAAACTTTTTTCTTAACTCATTATCGTCTCACACAGCTCTACACACACACACACACACACACACACACACACACACACACACAATGTGGGGAAGCACATAACTTAGTGGTTTCAAAACATTTAGGCTACAACAACACAAGTTGATGCACTAGACTATGTGCCTCCCACACTGTATGATAGATGTTGTGGTGATAGAATTTTTTGTTTGCTAATCAATGTGTTCATGTCTGAAAATCTTGAGAAAAAAGCAACTATGGGTACTTTCAAACAGCGATGTAGTAGAAATAAAAAGGTGGTGAAACTATAACTTTCAGTCAGTGATCATCATAAGGCAAACAACCACCAATCTATCATGTACTGTATCTATTATGTTTTCAGAAAAGCATTGATTTATGCTTTTTATCTTAAAAGACTCTCTTCTCATATAACTTACATCAGTTTGATACAACTTATTCATATAGCATAAATGTATACATTTACTATAATTCTCCACACATGAACTTGCCATAATAGGCTATATACTATGAATTTACATGATAAAGACTTATGTCAGTCTAAAAAGGTATAAATTCTATTGCACATATAAAAAGGTGTGGTAAAATGAGTTCAGGTTGGTTTAACCTCCATTGCAAACCTGCTGTTAAACTTTAAAACTTTAACAACAAAGACATAACCAATGAAAACATTATTGTTATGTTCAAATTTCCTATGATCCCCTGAGTGTGTTTTATTTCAGCTGGATGCAGCACTGGAATTAATTCAATTATTGTTCTTTGCACATTGGATCTCCAGGCTGCATGCAAGAGCTAACAGGGAATACAGATCAAACAATTCAGATAAAAGGATCAAATATCTCTGGCAGTTTGCTAAAACAGCGGGATTTAGACCATAGAAGGAGCGCATAAGCAGTGTTTCAGTGTGTGTGTGTGTGTGTGTGTGTGTGTGTGTGTGTGTGTGTGCTAGAGACAGAAGCTGAAAAAGAACGAAATCAAGAAAGCGTTGTGAAGAAAACAGAGGGATGAAGAGAGCAGGATAGGGAGTGAGCGAGCGAGAGAAAGGGGAAATCAAGGACGAGAGGGAGAAAAAGAAATATTGTCTGCCTCACCCTGCTTTCTATCCGCCTTTCACCACCTCTCTACTGTTTGTCCAGATGCCTAATGGTTTATTATGTGAAACCCAAGGCTTTCGGGGTTAATGTGGACACTGGCTTAGTATTCTCAGAGCGGCCACAGCTACACACAGCCTTAAACCTTAGGAGGGAATATGCATGGCTGCTCTGTGTCAACAGTGTTGTAGAATAAATAGACATCTCCCTATGTATTTTTTCATAATACACATATTCATATGAATTCTACCCATTTCAAATTCTGCACACTGTCTCTACTTGGTTAAAATAATATTTTGCTTTGGCATAACATTTATTGTTTCTAGTACTTGTGGTCCTGGGTAGTTTCCTCCCAGCAGCAGAAAAATCACACATAAACCAACTACAGCAAATTGACTAAGATAATGTTATTTTTGTGTCATGAGATTTGCTTGAATTAGTAATTTCTCCCACTTCTGATTATTGATAACGAATCTGAACGCTGGTGATGAATACACACTCCAGGAAGCAAATAATGTCTGATGATCGATGTCACACTTGGTAAGTACGTTTAAAAATAAAATATGTGTAATTCTCTCTTAAAGTTGCAGAGCATGCATTGTGCTTTTAAGTCTCTGTCTGTTTTGCCTGCTTGACTACATTGTAAGTGACTCTGTAATCTTGGTCGCCCCTATTGACGAGCAGGAGGCTGCTGATGCCTCCGACCATCATTCATCCATCATGTTGGTTCAGCACAGAGCCACTCCCGTAGGTAAACATGTTCCCATGACCCACAGATCATGCTCGTCCTGGGAGATGCAGCTGAGCTCGCTGGGGCTTATTACAGAAGCTTTTCGGTTAGCGCCACAGCGGCTGCGGTTGGCCAGAGACAATGGGCCCCCCCACCCCCCTACCCAAAATGCACAATAAAATCTCATTACCAAGTACATGAAGGAAGTGGTGCAGCAGGGGCACAACAAATTGCCTAGCAGCCATAGTATACTTATTCACAGGCTGGGAGGAATGCTCTGTGTTTCGGGTGTTGACAAGTCAGTAGTGTATAGAAGATTTAGGGGATTTCTTAGTTCAGAGGCTGCCGGCAAAAGTTAGTACAGTACCAGAATGTGTAATGTGATAACTTCATTATTAATAGCTTTAACTTGCTTACAGGTGTCGCGCATGAGGTCACAGGTTTCTCACAGTGTCAGACAAGATGAAGGTGTCTGACTATGGAGCCATGTGGTTTTAATATCAAGGAATCCAATCATGGCATCACATCCATCTTATTTCTATGGTTACACAACGGACACAGAGTAAATAAGGGTGCTCATGTTGGAATCACTTTTTTCCAACAGTTAATGGGCTCACTCTATCATGGCATGACCTGTCGTCTCCACTCAATCCATTGGATGGAAACTAGGCCGTCTGCTCCGCAGGTGAGACAGATGCCTGCACCGGCTTTTAAGCAAATCTGGTAACAAGCGTTGCCAGGAGCAGAGTGCTATGACAAGGTGCAGTTGAGTAACTTAGTAAGGCAGGATACTGTCAAGCTGGATGCCAAATCTGCTCTCATTTATGTGCTGCACCCAACAGGGAACATTCCACTTCTAAAGACAGTTTTTTCATTTTTATGAACCCTCATCAGGCTAATTACTCTCTCTGCCCGGGTACTGTGTTTATGCATAATCATCTGTCCCTAGAGAAGAGCAGGAGTCCGTCTCTCCCTTTTCCCCACTAGTAATTTTCCTTTATTAAACAGATGCAGGTGGTGAGGAGGAGGGAGCAAGGGAGGTAAGATGGATGAAAACAATAAACTGGTGATATGATAAAGAAAGAGAAAATTCGGCCAAAGTAGTCTAAAAATACTGGAAGAAGATATACACATGATATGTGCCTTAAGACATTAACTCATTGACCCTGTTTACATATCAAGCCCATATCCCCATAAGCTTATAATCCTCATTTCAGTATCTATATGCCTATGGGTAGCCTATGTCATGCTAGATCAAGTGAGATGCAACGCCTCAAGAATTGCATTTCACATTACTGCTGCTGCCCATCCAATGCCAGATACTTCAAAGAATTCTCTGTGCTTGAAACGCACATTATATTCAAGCTGCGCTGATCTGTTCGGAAATGGTACACTTAATCTTGGCTCACAGATACCACTCTTCTTTGTCAATCCAGTTTACCCTGACTGCTTTTGATTTCTCCAAATCTATATATCAGGTCAAATATTTCCACATTACTTTGTATGAAGCTCTAAATCTTTCCTCCTGAGCCTCCACCCAGTGAAGCTATGCAGCAATGGCTGCCCAGGCTGGAGACGACAAAGACTTGGATTTCACATCCCATTACACACACCACAATCCCACAGCAACAGGTCAATCTGCAGGAGATTGCCACAGCACACGACCGCATTATAGTAAAGATTATTATAGCACCCTCAAGGGCATCTATAGATAGGATGTTAGAGATATGGTGCACATATCTGAGCACATGTGCACACATACACACACAGACACACACACACACACACACACACACACACACACACACACGCAACCTGGTAAACCCCACACCCATGAACATCTAGCATGCAGTGTGAACTGTTCCATATGAGTGTACAGGAACATGCTATACAGTCCAGCCTGTCTCCACTCCATGTAGTCACAGTTTGAGTATAATGTGAAACTTCTGAAAAACTATTATCAGGAATTTTAAAGTGAATTCCCGAAATCAAAGACAGATGAGTGCTGCTAGAAACGCTCTTAACTGAATATATTGTTTTTTTTAACAGTTAACAACTTGATTTACCTTCCAGCATATGGAAAGAAAATCTGTAGGCCCCAGCTTTCCATTGTGATCCATGCATGACTAAATGTAATTTCAACCAATACCTTGTATATAAGGAATCTGCAAATGTGCTTTGATCAGAAAGCAAAAACATAACATGAAACTAAATTTCATGGTATTCCTATGATCTTAGACAGTGTAATCAAGAACTCTCTGAAAGCGTGAAACCAAAGAACCAAGGCCCTAATTTGTAATATCAACAAAAACAAGAGCTAGATACTTTGTATCCACTTTGTATCCACAAAGTCCATTTCAGGGTCAATGGAGCAGCTGCGGGATTTGCTTCATGTCTGTCTGCATGCCATCATGATGACAGTCTTGCAGCATCATCATGACTGTCTTGGCTCTCGCAAATCTAGTCTAGACCGTTCAAGTTCATAGGAAGACTAGTCTGAAGCAGGGTCTTATGTGAAATTCCCTCTGCACAGCCTCTGAGAAGCAAATGGCCGAAGGGGACGAGGGGCCGGAGTTGGTAGCAGTAGCACTGGGAGTCCCTCCAATGGCAGGATTGCCGACTGGAAGACAGGAACACACTGGGAGAAAAAAAATGTCAGTCTTGTAATGGAAATCTCAGAAAGACATGGAAGGAGACACGGAGGAAAAGTATGGTATGCAGGAGGAAGGAGGAGACTTTCCATTTGCTCTGGCCACAGGTTCCAGCGGGGAGTCATGAGGTCTATGACACAGGACACAGTGTCCCATGGCCCTATCTGGACAAACAAAACTCTGCTTTTGCTTATTGGGCAATTGCTTCTTCCTTGTCTGCATCCTTGTGTATTATTTATATCTAAAAGAGGCCCGCGTCATCACTTGTTTATGAACCCGTGTGCTGGAGAGCTGCCACGGGCAATGAACCAGACAAATGTTTCACACTCAGTTTGTTTTGGTTTACCATGGCAACAAAGTTCCTGTCGTGCACATCTTTTTTTTCCCCCCTCCCTGCCTGCCGCTGTATCCAGCGGAGCACCAAGACTGCGCCATTATGGTGGAAATAATTCGGTCAGATGCAACAAGGGAGGTGAGAGAGAGAGAGAGAGAGAGAAGAGAGAGAGAGAGAGAGAAAGAGAAAGTTCAGCTGAGTGAGGTCAGAGTGAGAAAACAGCCACCCAAACCCCATTAACATAAACCCGACGTTTTACAGCCCATCACCTCCGCTCTCCGCTCTCCCTCTATTCCCCTGCTTTACTGCAGCAGACCAGGAGTCTCTGAGCTGTGTTTTGTTACTGGTTTCTATTGGTTATAGCCTCCTGAGGACTCTCCAGGCAGGGGCCAATGATCTCAATGTGTTCTCAGTGACATAAGTGCCATTTTGGGGGAGGACTGGAACACTTGGCAGGAAGAAATCATAGTTTTACAGAACAGAGCCACTTAATGAGGCTTAACCTGAAAAACAAACAAGAGAGAGATCATGCTCATTGTGCAGGATGTCGAGACGGAGGGTGTGGATTTAGAGCTCTGTATCTACGCCCACCCGATACTTGATGAGTGTGTGTGCGTGTGTGTGTGTATTTATATTCACATTAATTTGGGATTTGGTTTAAGGGAGGGTTAGTTGCTCCGCAGCCATCATAATAACATTGGATCTAGGGTGGTATCCTTTTGTGCCATGCCAAATATTAGGGTTGACGATGTAGCATGCTTCAGTGCAATTAAATGGGATATTATGCAGGAAAAAAATACGTCAAATATTGAGGTAATGTGTACCATTTATAAGATATGGTCGAATGGGTATTAGTGAATGGAAACA
Source organism: Centroberyx gerrardi (assembly GCF_048128805.1). Taxonomy (NCBI): domain Eukaryota; kingdom Metazoa; phylum Chordata; class Actinopteri; order Beryciformes; family Berycidae; genus Centroberyx; species Centroberyx gerrardi. The sequence continues at coordinate 20,541,685 of NC_136000.1, forward strand.
TACCATTGTTTTGGCTTCAAAGTCTTCAAAGAGTCATTATAGTCCAAAAACCTGCTATTACTTGCAAACACTGTAAGTACTTTTTGTTTTGTAAACAAAATCCTCATATTTGGGGATAAGCTCTTACCCTGATTACAAGAAACTGGGATGTACTGGTATGAGCCTGAAATTACAGAGTGTAAACATGTCATCCTATGTCCTGTGTTTGTTTTACTATATGCATAAGCTGTCTACATGGTAATGCTCAGAATATTAGGCTATGTTAATACACATACACAGGGACTGTGAGAGTTGGATAGGAAATGCTTGTAGATAACTTACCTAAAATACAACATACAACATTAATTATGATATGAACTATTATCTGAAATATTGAGTGCATGTAGACACATTGACTATCAAGTGTGTGTTGGTTTTGTTGTTTTCTTTCTTCTTTCTTTCTTTCTTTCTTTCTTTCTTTATTTCTTTATTTCTTTCTTTCAGCCACCCACTTCAGTATCGATCTGTCCTCTCTCTCCCCTCAAACCTGCACCATTGCAGGACTAACACCACTTCTGAAAACAAGTAACATTCAGCATATTGTGTGTATACTGTGTCTAACACCCAATGTTACACTCAAATCAATTCAACTCATAATTTTGTGTTTTGGGAGCTTATGTTTCAGCTTAAGTTCTATGAAAGAAACTGATGGCAAGAGCAGAGCAGCCTCTTGTGGCTAAGCCTGGAACTGCATTAACTGTTACTTCTCCCAGTGAGTCAGAAGCGGTCAGAAGGCCTGACCACAAGGCAAGCAATAAACACGCATGAGCTGAAATAGGCTCAGTAAAAAGAAGGTTTGATGCCCCCAAAACCACTCGGATCTAGTGACCTGGGCCAATTTGCTACTGGTGGTGGAAACAAGTTTATGTACATTATGTGTAATGAAGGAAAAGGTTGATGTTTTTTCGCTTTATCTTTGTAAGTGACTGTTAGGTTTTCAGTGATCTTGACTATGTGTCTCTGTTTGCCTTCACTCAATAGATCACAGAAAGCACTCTGGTAGTGGTGATATCTAAGATTCACACAGATTCTTTTGACGGCGCTATGAATATTTTAGTTGAAGAAATGATGTTTGAAGACATTTTGCCCTTTGTCTCTTTTTCCAGTTTTCCTTGTTCATGATGATGTTCTTTCAGTTTTAAATTGTTGATTTCTATGTAAATTCAATTAATTTCATAGCCTCACAAATTACTGTAGCCTACGTATCTGAAATAGTTATTTGTACCATGTTAGTTGCAGTTGGATGGCACCATGTTGAGATGAAAAGCACAGCCTTTGTGCACAAAAGTCCCTGTTCAGAAATAGGCACAAAAAATGCTTGCATATTTAATGGGCATATTTTCTAAGATTATGGTTTTGGGGGCAACTGCAGTTCACATCTTTGGGAGCGTTTTGGAGCAAAAGGGTTGTCTCCTCCATTTCAAGGTTCCACCTTGGCAAATAAATAGAGACAGAAAGACAGAGAGAGAGAGAGAGAGAGAGAGAGAGAGTGTGTATGCACGTGTCTGTGTGTGTGTGTGTGTGTGTGTGTGTGTGTCTAAGTGTGTGTATGTTTGAGTGTGTGTGTGGCTGTGTGTGTGAGTGTGTGCACGTGTGTGTGTGTGTGTGTGTGTGTGTGTGTGTGTGTGTGTGTGTAAGGAAGAAAGAGAGAAAGAGAACGAGAGAGCTCTATTAAACTCTAACAATTACTGAAATGTTGAAATGCGCAGTTGCTATCAACATTATTGCCACTGCACTTGCAATTTTGTTACCAATTAAATTTTTCTAAAGATAAAGTTAATTTAAAAAATGATTCAGATTCATTGTTCCCATTCCCAACTTCACAGCATATAAAACATGAAGTTTGAAGGCCCGGGCCAAATGACTAAGGGGTTCAACAACAGGATCATCTAGGTCATATGAACAAGAAACAAGTGAAAACTGGCTTAGTGCTAGCTTCAAACTCACCACCTGTTTTGTCTGTGAAGCTGACCAATATCATACTTCATATAACCAATACAACAGTATCAAACCCGAGTGTATCAAGTGTACATTCAAAATTTCCAATACTTCCCAACATCTAGGCTAAGCTGATGACATCATCACACAAACAACAAAAATCAAGAAGAACCAAGGCAACCTGCTTATAAACGGCCTAGAAATGATTTTAGAGGGGGTGAATCCTGAAGTGCATGATAATCAACATTGCACCCCCCACCCTAAAAAAGAGCTTCGACAAACTCAGTATTAGTAACGCTTATGATCTCAAGTAACTGATAAATCCTCCAGATAGCTGAAGATGTGTTGCTATCTCTAATATCACAAAATGAACCCTTACAGAACTGTTACATCATGCTTTGCTCATGCCAACCTCCAACCTCCTACAATGCAGGCAGCAGCAGTTGTAACATGCCACAGTGTGTAGCTGTAGTGTAGACTGTGTGACTACCCAAATATCCACAATAGAAGCTATATCAAATGAGCCCAAACCCCACCATCCCCCCACTACTGAGCCAATTATGTCCCCATAAGATTAAATGTGAAAATTTGGCAAAAAGAACTCACTGAGGCCCTTTGTGGCCCTTTATGCAATCATGAGCAATCCAGATACTCCATGAGAGTGCAATGCTGCAGTGGATACAAAACAAAAACCCTTTCTGCAAGAATCTGTGAATTATCCAAGAGATGAGTCCTAATCCCACAAACCGATGCATGAATATTGATTCACGGTTATTTACTGCTGTGGGAATGAGGTGGGATGTGGATGCTGGTGGGAAATGCACAGCGACGATCAATCACAGCACTTAAGAATCATGATTTCATTAAAAACGAACCTTCACACAGAAACAATTGCATAGTTTAAAACGGAGAACAGGGAGATAGCCAAAGTTTTTTTGGAAAGGATGGAAGCTTATTTCAAAGGCTGCACTTTATCAGTAAAGCTGTCAACTAATATTAATTAAATAGCAGTATCAGCTCTCAGCAAGAGAGTGGTAAGCCTATTTAAACAAGAGCAGAAAATGGTTGATGTACTCTCCTTATAATAAACTTGCTAAAAACGGCTAATAAGGGAGGTAAAAGAAGATTTCCCATGGAACGAAAAGGTCACATTTTTTAAATAATCCAAAAATTTAAATAGCCAGTGCTTAGGGGAAGAGGCATGTTGTCGTGTGCGTCTTCTGTTGGTGACACTCACCTCTAGAGGGAGCCAGAGCCTAAAAATCCATCAACCACTTTTCAAGGGAAGCATGAGATGAATCCAAAGCAGGTTTCCAAGAGTTGTAAACAGGCTTCATCTGGAAGAAATGTCACATCCATTCAGTTCTAACTTTTGCAGCCAGGTCACAGACATCTATACAGATCAAGGTAAAAAAAAAAAAAAAAAAAAAAAAAAGACCTCGTCCTTCCCCCAACATAATGCTTTCTATCATTTCACATGAAATACATCCCACCGTTTCCATTTCCATCTGTAATGGAACATATCGATTTGCCATTGTACACAGCAGACTGCAATCGAGATGTCCACCGCTAGACACTCAGCGGGAGAGGAGTGTAAGTAGGAGGCAGCGGACTGGAACGGGGCACCATAACTGATCACTCTGATCTCATTATATTATTTATATCCCCCCAACTGGGCTGGGGCTGGCTGTTTGATCATTTCTCTACTCTTTTTCTATCAGCAACGGGCCGCTGCCACTACCCACCACGTTAAATTATTCAATTGGGCCTGCTTTGTTGTTAATAGCGGTGATCATTCTCGCTTAAACAGCATAATGTATGCGCTGACAGCCAACAGTGATACAAACCTGTCCCGGGGGACACTAATCTATCAGTAGTGAGAGTCTATCCGCCACATTAGAGATTCCAGGCACCAGTGAAGCATGGGCAAGTAAAATACACGCAACATCAAGGCCTATGGAAAAAACACATTCCACAAGGCCAGGGCCGTAAATGATCAGGCCTCCACTTTATATCTCTGCCTTCCAGTGAAATGAAGCTGATATCAAATGGCCGGAGCGTTGAGCCTCCTCTCTGGGGTTTTATACCACGGACAAAGCCTATGGTTTATGTTTACCCTGTTATACTGATTATAGGCACGGAAAGACATTGCAGGATGCTATGATTTATGCAGCACAGTTCAGGGAAATGAACAAAGATTAAGAGATGAGAGTGAAGGGATTATTCCTGATTTAGACTGAATGTGCCGAGCACACAAAGTAAGTTTTACGAAAAACATGCAAGAATTTGAATCAAGATGGCCTATTTATATAGTTAACAAGACTTCGCTAACTCCAATTTACCATATGGTGTGGTAAATTGGAGCGATTAAAACTCACTCCAGCCTGTTCGGAGTAAGGTTTTCACTAAGTTTGCTTTGCAGCGGTTGTTTCAGAGGAAGAGTTTTCCATGCGGCTCGTTTGTTTACCCTTCCCCCACCAGGGTCCCGTCAACACCACTGGCCTTGTAGGTAGAAGGGGTCAAAATGCCAAGGGGTCATTCTTGTGTCCTCTCCCTGCCCTCTCCCTCTCCCATGCCACTATTACTACTGCTGAAGAGCCATGCATGAGAGGAGGAGCTGGAAGGAAGCAATATGAAAATCTTAGGGTCAAAATAAAAGTAGCATTTTCTGATGCTGTTAGATGATTTTTTGTTTGTTTTGTGTTATAAGATTGTTAATCTTGAGCAGAGACTATACGCATATTCCGGAAGTGACAAGTTTTACCTTCATGTTTTAATTTCACTGCAAAGATCAGTAGAATATTTTAAAAAAACACTGTAGCTAAAAGGGCACTTCTGCTGTCTCAGGGTCGTATGCTTCAGCAAATGTTGGTGTCTATCTGTGCACGTCAGAGCAGAGATATCTAAGGTGCAATCAACTGTATTAAAGTTAACCCATGTATGGTTTTGTCTACATACTGTATATCATTATGAAAGGATTTGTAATAACTGATAATGACCACTGGCTTCACAGTCTATAGCCACTGTGAGCTGCTTTCCATTGGCATATTTCTTTAGTTTACTGGTCGTCCTGCAGCACTTTTTAGCTGCGACAAGCAGCTAGTATAAGTCATTCTGTCAGTCTGTCCGCCCAAAAAAAAAAAAACACTGTACACATAGAGCCGCGGGATACAGAGGTACACCTATAAGTTTCTCAGGCAGCCACACTGGTGCTTTGGCTCACTTGGTGGGGCAGTGGACTGATTCAAACACAGTTTGACTCCTGAAGCCTGCAAGCACAGAATGTTTACATGATGCTATTTCATACGGCCAATAGAAAAGATAACAGGATACACCCCACACCAAAACGAATCATTTACTTTGATAATATTGATTGATGTTGCATACAGTCAAGAATAGGCCTAAATAACAGATCAATGATAAGGCCTATTCATGACCATCCTCATCAGTGATTGCACAATCAAGTAGTATAGTCCAACTTTAGGCTACCACTTATCACAACGGCTCCAATAAGGCAACCTGCACCAATTTGGCCACAGTTCATCACAAATTATGTGTTTGTTTAGGCTTTGCAGATCTTTGTCTGAACCAAACCAAAGCATGAAGAAGATCATTGGTGCTACTGTTTGTAATGGCAATAACCACATTTTTTGCTAGCATTAAAATGTGTCATCATGTATTAAGCATGTACCATAATTTCCGCCACTTATGGCAAATTAATGTAAAATGAGTTCTACATTAGCTTCTACTGACCTGGGAATTATAATTTCGCCTATAAATGCAGCCTTTTGGAGTAAAGAGTAAGAGTGAGAGAGAGAGAGAGAGAGAGATATTTGTAAACCAGGAAGGCTTATCTGGACATTCTATTCAAATAAATCATGTTGAGAAATCATGTTGCATAATATGCACATCTGGATACATGTCGTCTCTTCAAGAGAATCCAGCCGAGTTCCCTCAGCTCTCCATGTGGGCTGGGGTCATATACCGACAACGCTAAACGCTTTTCATTAGTGGTTGAATGGTTTGAAAGATCTGGTGAGATGTGGAGAGGGCGAGGGGGAGGTGGGGTGGGAGTTAAGAAGGAGTATATAAACCACAGCCCTCCTCCCTCGCATATAGAATCACTTCACTGTGACAAGATGCGAGGGAGCATTTCAGGCTGTTCGCCTATTAGACTTACGGCTGTTACAGCTCCCACTGAGTGGAGTAAATGTTCAGCTGAAACATTAACAGAACGTTCAGCCACCATCCCTAATCTCAACTGACCATGCGACCCCGTAAAAGAGCTGGGGCAAGACCACTTCTCATGGTGCATTTCATCTGAAAATAAATAAACCGAGGCTTTGCATCTCTGACTCGCCTAATAATGATCAGATGTTCTTAAGCTCTCCCTTTAGCCAATTTACAGGCGAGCCTTCCCACAAAGCACTGAGCAGTGAGCACACTTGAGTCAATAAGCCAGTTAGTAGAAGGGAAAGTAAAAAAAAATTCAATTCTTGACTTATTTAGTAGGGGATTTGGCGTGGCAGGTCAGGGGGTGTAATCCAGGAGATTGGACACTGATTCTTTAATCAACTGGCTAGACAGTGCATCTCACCCCCACACCCCGCCCCGCCATTTCCCTGCAAGAGGGTCTCCCTTGCATAGCACTGCATTTCAATGCTCCACTCTTCTGCTGGTGGAGCAGGCTGCCTAGGAGCACAGAAATCCCCCTTCAACTGCTGCTGCTGCATGGAAACCAGATGGAGACGAGGAGTACAGTATATCAAAAAGACAAGTCTCTCCCTTTTTTTCCTCCACGGCTGAGAGAGTAATTTCGCATTCATTATCAATAATCCATTCATTAGCTAATAGCAACTGACCAATCATTTTTGAAAACCCTGGGCCCGCTTATCAGGGAGGACTAACAGGGCTCAGGAAATTGGCAAAGGCAAGCTAATGAAACCGCAGTGAACGGCGGAAAAGGCAGCACTTAGGTGGCTGCGTGCCATGCTCGGGTCCCAGCAGTGCAGCGGCTCTCTTGCTCAAGCAGCAGCCTCCGCTTGATTCTGCAGGCTGCTTGTTTCTGCCTGCTGCCTCCTGGACCCGAGCTTCTGTCTAGATGAAACCGGGAGGGATCAGCGCTCCGGCTTTTAAAGCTGCATCGTCTTGGAAAAACACGTGGTTCAGAATTAAACGGCATAACCTCTTACATTCAACAGCAGCCGTATAATACAGAGCTGAGTGTAAGGTCTGTTTGGTGCAATTAATGTATTATTCCAAAGCTTTGCAATACTTGAGATAAGCGCTGACAACTCATCATCTCCTCCCGAGCGTGGCCTCATAATACCCTCCTTCCATGTCACTAGCAGTTAAAGCATATACATCTTATTTCTGACTATCTGTGCAGCTTGTTGGAGTCTTTATTTTATGGGTGCATCCTTGATTCCACTGCAACTTTCCCACAGCCTGATTCTATCATTCTGAGTAGAGGTTTTCTTGAACAGATGGCATTATCTTGGTTCCTGGATTCAAGGCAGGTATCGACAGTTTAGTGTGAATAAATAGCCACCACTAGAATACTAAATCAAACCATCCCAAATCCCCCCTTCTTCTCTTATTATCTGCTCTACTCACTTTCCATTTTAGAACCCACACATACACAGTATAAACACATACAAGCACACACGTCCAGAGAGAATACACACACACACACGCACACACACACACACACACACATACATGCGCCCTCACACGCAGACATCTTCATCAAACATATAGACGGTGCACACCGGGAGAGAATGAATTCATTCCAGCGGATCTCGTCCCGCCCTGCCCCCTGAATCCCTGAGCATGAGTAATTGTCAGCCCCTGTGAAATGAGCGCAGCTTTCAACGCTAATGGAAGGCCTGCACATTCATTATTCAGTCCAGGAAACAGAGTGCCGCAAAGTGTCAAGGGACCTATGAGTTATTGCTCAGCGTGAGCTAACCTTAGACTAGGAGGCAAGTGACAGGAGCCTGCTGCACTTTCCCCTCCTGCGTCCACTTTGCTCCGTGCCCTCCATCCCTCCGTCCCTCCCCCTGCCCGTCTGACAGTGGCAGACGGGCACCACACAGAGAACCCAAGATCACATCGCAGCTGTGGCCCCGGTCGGACTACTGTGTCGCCGCGGACAGGATGACAGACGGGCCGGGCTCTCCTGTGTCACTGACCACAGACAGCCATGACTGGCTGGGGAGAGCAGCTCGCCCTGCGTTACGGCCCTCCTGGGACTGCTGTGGGGTTTTTTTTTTTACGAGGAAAGCAGAGGGAGGAATGCAGCGGGCGGGGGCTCGGGGGGCTCGGGGGCGCGCTGACCTGCAGATAACACATGGCAAGAAACAGATAGGTTTGATATCCGAACATGCCCGCACTTGTGCTGAGGGAAAGGGACACCGCGGCGCACGCTGCTGCAGACCGAGCCAGTCAATACAGTTATTCCACACACCTAAAAAGCAGACAGACACCCATCAGACAGAATTCCAACCCCGCACGTATAAGCCTTCTTCATTTCCCATGTCTGGACCCTGGGAGCCTGAAGCCTTGCTGTTACTCAGCTTCAAATTGAAAGTGACAGGGAGCCAACTTCTAGTAGTCCAAGGTGAGACAGGAAACTTAGTCCAACAAGAAAACAGGAGTGAAAATACAACCGGCATGCAGCATGAAATGAGACACTGGCATGCTGATGTGCAATTGGTTGAAAAATTAAAATATTTGAAAATGTATCCTGTATTTCCTTGTGTATCATTATATGATTAGTATGCCTATGTAGTTCCCAAACCAGTCCATCTGCATCTCTTTGAAATAGACAATAGTGGTGTGCAATTTGTAAATAATTTGTTTTGCACAGCCCTGTTTAGTGGATTAGAAAAAAATGGCAACGCATCTCCACAAGGACCCAGTCTTTCCTCTACCAAGTTGCGAAAACATACATTCAGCCATGCACCGCCACACAAACCATTTCTTGAGATTGTAGGACTTGTAAATGTGGCTCTACTCCTGCACAAGCCAGGGGCTTTTTCTTCCCTCTACAGTGCCACTGCTGCCAATCTGCATTGCAGAATCAAACCCAAGCTAGGAATTGAACAAATTCTTCATTTGATGGCACAGACCCAAAAGAGGAGGTGAAATTTACATCGCCAATATGACCGCACCAGAACCCTGTCACATTAGAAGTCAGCTAATATCCATTCCTGCAGTCATACTATCAGATTATAATGGGATACACTGTAGTTGTGTTTTGTGTAGTTCAATGTCTCCCTCTTCCCTTCCCCTATAAGATAACATGAATATGAGCATGAAGATTGTTCCTAACAGAGAGCTGCAGGCATTTAGAGTGCCATGCATTACTGGACTAGATGTTTTAGTGGGGGTAATTGAGTATTCTTGTCTGTGGTTGTGTCTTTTAGACTCAGGCAATTTAGCATGCAGGCATGTTGCTATAAAAATGACCCAATTAATTTGATTAGGAAACTTAGGTTCAGGATACAGAGTGCGAAAACATGACTTGAATTATAAAGTGCGTGGGGGATGCTGAAGAGGAATAATTTAATAGGGGAGATGTGTGTATACGTGTGTGTGTGTGCGTGTGTGTGTAGGTGTGTGTGTGTGTGTGTTACATTCAGTATCACAAAAGCCTGGGAAAAGGATGAAACAAGTAGGAGATGACTTATTTGTGCCCTGGTATTTTTAGGAAAATGATCAAATACCGCTGTGATTGAAACTGTGGCCTTCATGAATACAGAATGATTAAAGCGTGAGCATAAGATATCAAATATTGAAAAAAAAAATACATTTCACATGTCCCTCAGAATATGATTAGAGATATGTTTCAAAATATACCAAAAAAGAAAAAGCCAGAAAATGTATTTGTACAGATGACACTCTTTGAGTATCCAAATATTCAAAATATAGCTGAATACAGAATACATGTTTGGACAAATCTTACATTTTTTGAAACAACTCTAAACATATTCTGAAGTCGGTCATCTGTGAAATGCATTTTTTGCAGTATGGGATGGACTACCTGTGCAGGACGTTGGATTTAAGACCATTGCAGGGATTGGATACAGTGAGATTGTCAACTAATTTGGATTCTTATGTGGGACAATTTTGCAGACTATAAGCATGCCAGTAGTATGTCCTATTATTTGCAGCAATTTCTTTAATTTCTTTTGTTTAGCTGTTGGAATAGCTGAATGCAGATACATACCCAGTGATGTTGTGTTAAATAAAAAGTCAATTATTCATTGTTTAATTAGTTTATTTTTGTTTTCCCCTAAAAGACCCTATCCTCATACTACTTAGGCTACATCAGGTTGATTAATGTCTACAATGATGAATACTATTGAGGTTATAAAGTTAGACTAAAAAGGTGGGTGAACTCCCACAAATAGGAACATGTGGGAAAACTTGAGTTCAGGTAGGTTTACCCTCCACTTCATCCCTGCGTGTGCCTCATTGACACGGTTATTCTGCTTTGTAGGCTATGAGCAACACATGCACCAAATATCATTGGTCAAAAATGTTGACATTATTTTTCCAAAGTACTTCTGCTCTGGGTATCAATTATCATAATGGCTGCCTGACCCCCCCTCACCAACCTCTTACACACACACACACGCACGCACGCACGCACACACACACACACACACACACACACACCACGGCGCGGTGCACTTGCTCCGCTCCTCTGAACCCTCCTTCCCACGATCCGCCCACCATCTCGGGGTTTGGAGTCACGTGTTCCACCGCCTAGTTGTCTCTCTGTGAGCCGACACCACACAAATCAAACTCACCCAGCACCCGGCGGAGAGAGAAAGGGAGACGAGAAAGAGAGAGCCGCACACGGCCAGAGAGAAACCCCTACGACGCGACTATAATGGGGAAGGTTTAAAAGAGAGATGCTCTCTCTACCGTCGACAGAGGAGGATTATTACAAGGCATCTGAACAGGACGGGAGATGAGATTCACGCTGTTGCAGGGACCCTCCTCCTGTGATCCAAACAGTCCGCCTGTGAGCCGGGGGGGTTTGGGGTTGTACGGGACACGGGACGCACAGCTCACAGCCGCTCCGGTTGAACTGTGGATTGAAGGAACTTTGGTTATTTCTTTATACTAAAACCTGCTGGAGGTCTGTGGGTCCACAAAGGGAAGGGCGGCCGAGCGGTAGTCTTCACCATGAGGGCTGTTTCAGCAAACTTACTTGCGCTGCTCTTTCTGTGCGCCTGTGCCAGTGTTTTCTACGTCTGGAGCGCACTGGAGACCCGGCTGGAGCGACACAAACGGAGGTTCTCGTTACCGGGGACGGGCTCTTTTCACCCCGGTCCATCCACGGACCTCTCCGCCAAAACTTTCCGGGCTTTGCTCGCCGTCCCAGCGGCACAAAGACCGCACTTGGGGGGCAGACTTGAGGTTCACAATCTCACTGTTGTACGAGATCAAACTGTCTCTGTAGGAAGTCGAGATTACCATATGAATGTGGATAACAAGAGGTCAGCGCAGCGGGAGGGCCCGGTCAAGTTAGGCTCCCCCGTGGAGGATGGGATATTTTGGAGTGAATGGCTGGAAGACCTCCTCCCTGTAGGCTTCACGGAGGAATATGCTCGGGCTTGGCGAGAGAGAGCCCGGGGATACCGGATAGTGAAGCTGGAGCCTGGATGCGGCAGGATATCCAACCAGCTCGCCACTTTTGCGGACGGGACCAAAGCTTGCGTGCGTTACGGGATAAACGCGGATCAAGTGCAAGGAGAAACTTTGACATATTACCTTGCTAGTTTGCTAGGCATCGCAAACCTGCCGCCTCTAATACTGGCCCAGCTGAACGCTGACAGTGAACAATGGGCGTCTGTGAGGAGGAGAATAGGCGGTCTACAGTGGAGCGACCGGGCCGTGGTGTCTCTCACCGAGTGGGTCTCCAACCTGACCGGGGTTGTCACACCTGCGCCGCTCAGACAGGAGAGCAGCGGGCTGCATCCTCTGCTGGAGGAGCTGCGGAACAAGACGACGGGGGAGCTGCTGGAGCTAATGCAGTGGAGCGACCTGATCATACTCGACTATCTGACGGCCAACTTCGACAGGCTCGTCAGCAATCTGTTCAGCCTGCAGTGGGATTCGCGCGTCATGGAGAGGGACACCAACAACCTCCTCAAAACGCCCCGCGGTGACCTCGTGTTCATAGACAACGAGGCCGGACTCGTGCACGGGTTCCGAGTGCTGAATATGTGGGAGAAGTATCACAATACAGTGCTGGGCTCCGTGTGTGTGTTCAGAAAAAGGACCACGCAGCGCGTGGTGGAGCTGCACAGGCGCAGAGACTCCAGGATCATGCTGCTGGAGCTCTACAGAGACAGCGAGCCTTTGTCTCCGGAATTAGGATTTCTCTCAGACGAACACGCTGGTGTTCTGCAGGACAGGATAGACAGATTATACAAACACATACTGCACTGCAAAGGAAAGTACAGCCAGCTGTGAACATTCAGTGTGATTCCTGTAACAGCACACAGGTGATGGGTTTGTTCTCTGCAGAGTATTATGAGCTCCGCAAATACGATTGGCACACCTGTGCTAAAGTGATGCGCATTACACTAAACTGTCTTGAATATCCAGCTGAACTACCTCTTGTGAATACAATGCGTTGCCTACTTTATAAATATGAACATTTGACATTATGTTTATAAGCTCCCCGCAGAGAAGGTCATGGGTTATTTTCACTGGATGCCTCACAGAGAGGAATGATTACGGTCAATGTATTTCTTCTATTCTGTCTTTACTCACTCCACTGATACTCACCTGATGTGCTGATTAATGTAAAGAGTATATTGGTGATTTGGGTCATAACAGACTGTCATTATGCGCGTTGGCTTCTTGCCCTCTGTTCAGTTATCCTAATGATAAACTCCTAAGCCTTAACATGAGTTGACTCTTGAATACTGTATTTCTTCCATATGTTGGCACATATCTGTCTCACTTTTTTATAGCAAATTGTTTGCACAATCAATTATCATAGCAAGCACCTGCGCTCATGTAATTGTGTTTTGATTGTATATTCAGCCTTAATGTCATAAGTGTAACATCCATTGTACATGTTGTAAGTATGTTGTAAATATTGTGTCTGCCAACCTGTTTTGGAAATTTGATGCTCCACTAATTTAATGTGCATTGTAACATTCCAAATCCTCCTGTCTTTTTTGATAAATATATTGTAATTTAAGTTAACTGTTGTCAGATCATGTGTTTCTTATTGAATTCCTTCTCACTTCCTTACAATGGTGGGTCAAATATTTGCCTGGTCTGTGTGCAGCCCTGGGATTTTTCATTTTTTTTAATATTCTGTACTTGTCCACTACAGTGCCTTCATTGTGCTGTAGAAATACCTCATACTGGCACCCTGTTACCCAGGAGCCATTCTGTCAGCCACAGGCATGCTACCACAGGAGACTCTAATCCCCTTGATAATCGCACTCCAAATGATCAATTTAAGGGCAGAAGTGACAACATTTGACATCCTTCGAAAATGTTTTTAAGCCTGTAAAAGTGTTTCCTAACTATGTCAAAACTTGTCTGTGACTGCAAAGAAAGGCAAGACACTGGACATATTACAACATATTCACATATATTCGTTAGACATGCTAGTAATCTAACTGGACAATCCATGGCCTTGGATAGCTGATTGGCTCGGTCTATCAAGTTGGTAAGCAAGCAGCCTCCCTACATTGGTTCATGGATTGTAGCCAAGCAGCCAAGGCCTCCTCATTAAAGGGAACTTTACACTCAGAGGAGAGCCATGTTTACAGTTTTTTGAAAAGGTTTGATTTATAACTGTGCAAGGAATTTAAGAGCAGTGTTTAAAGTATATTATACCACCCTGAGGTCAGTCGTGTTATTGCCTTACAGACACGTCACCGCAACACTCATTTAATTTCACCAACTTGGAAGGAAGCATCTTTTCCTCATTAGTTCCACTGTGGGCCCGGCGCTGTGTCTGATCTGCTGGATCTAGATGTAGGGGCACATCAGAGGGGATGTCAGCGCTAAAACTTTTGAAGGTCTAATTCTTTCCAGCCCTCCCTCTACGCTGCATCTCATCTGGTTTCCTTTATACCTTTTGTTGGTGGCTAACTCCAGGGCATTTTAGTAAAGTTTGCACAGCTCCATAGAGCCAGACAGGCAGCGAGGGATGAGAGCTTCTCCTTCAGATAGTCGGGCGCTATGTGTTCTCGCCCTGCCTCTCAGCAGAAGCACAGGCCCGTGGCTTACAGTACGTGTGTCAGTGCCATCGATCTGTGTTCCTCCCTGTTAGGTAGCGATTAGTGGCAGAGACGCAGCCGGGCTTTAAGCAGGTGAAGCTGGAGGCTTTTTCCACACTAGCTGCCTGCTGCAGCTGTAGGGACTTCGGGGATCAATATGTGCGCTGGCTGTTGTATAGGGGAAAGCAGGTCACGTTAATGTGCTTGTTGCTGGATGTAGTGTGTGTGTGTGTGTGTGTGTGTGTGTGTGTGTGTGTGTGTGTGTAGGAAGAAGAATGGTTGCAAGGACTGTGCTTGCAGCTGGGCATCTTGTTCTAAGGCATGCCTGTCGATGCTGAACACTCCAGAGAGATTTACGACTGGTGCTGCAGACAACAGGGATTAAAAACAATGCTAAACTGAGGCCTGCATGTCTAAACCAGACTTGCACCCCTCCTTCCCTCCTTCCCTCCTTCGCACCATTCCCCCGCCCTTCACCCACATCCCTCCCTCCCCGCCATGCATCTGTCTTCATTTGTTAGCTAAATGGAAAATGAAAGTTTCATTTTCTTAATTAGTTTTTCTGTGGAAGAAAGAAAGTCATCTCTTGTTTTGTGTTTTTTTTTATTTTTACTAGGGACCATGCCAGCTCTAATAACACTAATGGTGGATATCAAAGGGGTTGCTGAACCACCCTTTAACTGCTCACATATGTTCCTTGCTTACTCGTCCTGTCTGGCTTGTGTCAGCTCACCACACAAAGTTAACTCCTTCATCATCCCTCCACCGTTCGCCCTGAAGCAACAAAATCTTTACGCACATAACTACGTGACACGGTCTTATTACTGCAAATAGCCGTCTTGGCTAATTCTGGCATATTTTTTTTGAATGTGCACTGTCCCTGTCAAATAAACAAATAAACTAAACTAAACAAATCTTCACCGGCCGCCGATAGCACCGGTGCAGTAGCTTATTATCCAATATATGCCAGTTAGCCGTGCGCAGGCCAGCGTTCTGTGGTTGCGGCTGACTCCAGATGGGCTTGCCGTCTATGTCAGTGGACTGGAACGCAGACTCAGGCAGCCGCACAGCCAGCGGCCCACAGCAGGCCTCAGCACAGATCCCAGGTAAGCAAGCTGATCCTCTCCTCCTTGCGCACATTGTACACATTCCAGAGGAGCTGAGGGTGGATCTCCATGGACACACAAGTGTGCACACATACACATTCTCAGACAGACCAGACTCTCGCAAGCGAAAGGAGACACAGCTGTGTATATAAACGCAGTTGTCAGTGGTGACGGTTTTCACTTATTTGTTTTGTAACCTGCTCTCTCAAATTCTTGATTTGGCTGAGACTCTATGTTTTTTTTTAATAATATAGATATTATCAGTAGGTTATATTAAAAGCACATTATTCACATTGCTGCAGTGTTTTAACACCAAACTCATTAACTCTGCCTGGAATGTCATCACCCAAAAAGCAACACACAGTATCAAAATGTCATCATCCAAAACCGACAGGCTATAAAAAATTTAGATGTAGTTCTGTACTAACACAAAAGATCTGCATAATTAAATCCAACTAATTTGCATGCTCTAAAGTACAAAAGACTAAAGGCGTTAACAGAAAGTAACAACTGGGTCTTTCTGGCAGATCCCGGGGGACTAGCTGACTTAGGCTGTCCCTCTCCCAGCGGGACGTGCCATGTGTGAGTGGACGGACATAACTGGCATTCTTTCATGGCTGCGCAGTGCAGGGAACTTCCTGCGCATGAGTGAGTGATTTCATTATGAAACGCGGCACATACTAGGGGGAGAGTCACTTAGTCACAGCTGAGTGGGCACAGGCCATGAAGGGCAACCGGGGGGCTGGGACAAGGACCCGGGGGGGTGCTGGGGGGAGCGTGAGGGCTGTGGTGGGGCCAGGCGAGCTGGCAGGAAGCCCGGGTTTGTCCAAACCAGAGGCGCGGGCATGGGGTCGGGGCCTTTGGGCGTCCTTTCTAAGTCTGTTCATGCAAAGAAGAAGGTGGTGAGTAACATTGGAGAGAGGAGGGCTGCATGTATGACAGCTCTTAGAAGAAAGAATTTGTTTTTTAAACACAGTGACCTCCTCTGTTCTTCATCTCAGCATACAATTGAATTTACAAATCAAATCTAACGGTGTTTTGACTAGTCTGCATTACCTCCATTGAGACAGATGGTGTTAGTGTGAGTCTCTGTGTGTGATAATGTAAAAATCTATGAAAGAGGTCCTCCTCTCTCGAACAGGAGATTTCCCTAAGCTCTGATGGCCAGTGTGTTCAGCCAAGACACTTGCATCTGGAGTAGTGGGGGATTGTTTTTTTGCAGGGCCTCTGCCAGAGTAAATCATACACCGGGGGACAGTCTGATGCATCTCTCCAGCTGTTGTCCACTCTCTATCTGCTGCCGAGCTTTCGGATTATGAAGATTACATCGTATTCCATTGCAAAAGTCTGCTACTTTCATTGAGCTAGCTCCTCTTTTCACTCAATCATGACTAAAGGCTACCAGTCAATAAGATCCTGGATGTGGTTTCTGCTGAAAAAATATATATCCGATAACCTGCACAGCAAAGAGAATTCATAATATACCTATTCTTCCCTTTATTTATAGATTTAGAGCAATAATATAGCCTAAAGTGCATGCACAAATAGAGATACAGATCTGCATATAACCCATTATGCTATTTTTGATGCAAGAATTGTTCAACCTCCATTTGGTTTCTATCTATTTTCCCTTAATACGATTTGCTTCATGCCAGTCATAGCATACAGAGAAATAAATCCTGATTAATTCCACCACTTGATTCCATCCTATTTGTTATGCTTTGTCCCTGAAGCTCTGTCTCTAAATTGTTTTGAAGTCAAGAGTATACAGCCCCGCAGTTATTTATGGAGTAAAGAGAAATGTCAGACCATAGCCTGCAGAAAGTCATAACCTTCATTTAGGTTCACGGCTACACAACATCTGTACTTTTCATTATAAAGAGAAATAGGTCTACTTCCTCAGCTTGTCAAACAGGCATTGCGATATGTTGATGCTGTGAGCAATGATGGTCCTCTCCACACACCATTATTAACAGCTCCGCTTAGATGAAAGACTTTACCTCCAGGTTTGTCTTACTAACCCACAAAGTGAGTTAAAAGTTAGTAAAAGACAAAAATTCAACATGCACCTTGTTCTGACATTGTATCACATGTTTCAACACCCTGTTTCGTTTATCTCATCCTGAAATTAGCCAGCCATGACATTGGCTCCCTTGTTAGGACTTTGTTGTTTTCAAATATTTCCAACACCTCACTTTTTCCCTTTCCCACTTCAGCTGAAATGTCGCACAGCATTTGATTGACAGGCTTGATGGGTTCTGATATTCCTCTGGGTGATGCCTATTGATGCCTCGGTGCAGCCAGGGGACTTGTTTCAAGTACATAGCGTTTCATTCATTTGCATCAGGCTTCATCTCTATGTAAATGTGAATTAGTATGCTTATGGAAATGACTGTTTTTTTTTTAGTCTTTTGCTAGAAAGAATAACTGATCGCAGTCATGGTGAGATAATCTATCATTTGGCTGTTGATTGAGTCATATTCATGGCCACCTGCACCTTGCTAAGCCTGTGGCCTTAATTAAGATATTTCTATGTAAATGTTGTGAAGGGAGGTTATGATTCTCGCCCAATGCCAGACAAAGATCTGATTGGTCCAAATTAGCTGGCTGGACATATGGTTATGCCTGCTTAACAAGGATGAGGGGATGACCTTTCTAAATCTGGAAAGATATCTGCAAATGCTACGCCACTGAGCAAGCCCGGCTTTCATGTCTGATGCATCTTCTACATATCAATTCTAAATTTGCATTCATAAAACTTTACTTTGGCTCGAAAATATGGAAATATATGGCTGCTGTTCATACTAGGGACATTTGTGTGTAAGTGGAGTTTCAGGTTTTGGTTATTTTCAGTGTGGTGTGACTGTGTCATAAGGGCTTTGTCGTCTCATTGCTCGTAGTGCAGAGAATCGATACGCAGAAGGGCAAGAGGACATGTGACACTTGATGACAAAATACCTCCACGATGCTGAAACAGCACATTCCCTCCTTATAGCTGACCACTAGCTCTCTGAAAGTTAGTGTTGGCTGGAGGCTGCACCCTATTGGAGACCTGTGTGTGGTTACTTATAGTAGTCATTTTGAATAATAGCATCCATTGGCTGTGCCTGCGCTCTGTAATTTGGTCATTTCTATGTAAATTGGGCTTTGTGCCGCCGTGCTACACTGTTGTACCTTACAAATGCTCCAGCTTGCCTTGTTCCATAATGGTACAGCGTTACACTGAAATGATTAAAGCTCACTGTGAGAAGATGTCATGGCAGTCAGTCAGTCAATCAGTTAAGTAGATAGGTAGGCAAGAGTATAGATACGAGAGGAGGGCACTCAGGCATGCAGTGATGAAGATGGGCATAGAGACAGGCAGTCATTTTGGGTTGAGTCCAGGTGCTGGCCTCTCTCCATAGGAGGGGAAAGAGGGATCAGCTCACTGGAGACAAGCATTAGGGAGTTTATGGCTGAGGCTGCAGTATCATTGTCTTTTGAACAAGATTGGACATGCCTTGTTGAAGGTGAGATAGGACTGCCAGGTATAAGAAACAGGATGGGGCAATGAGTACAAATTGTTTCACAAGTGTATACATACAACTATATAAAAGTTACGTGGTTTCATGGCTATTCTACTTTATGATATCCTAAATCTAAGCTTGGGTAGAAATCTTGGTAGCACTGTGAGCCAGACAATTTCAGGACTTGATAACAGTGCAAGATGCTTCTGTCCCTTTTCTCCTTGACAACAATTTCACCGACCTTGAATTAACTTAGAAATCAGTTGCACAAGCTAGCTGTTCTCAGAGAAATCACTCTGTTTTAAAAAAGGGAAACAAATTAAAAGCTAGTGTAGTCATTTTGCAGTCATGCCAGTCAGTGATTTCTGTTTTTCTTGTCTTTTCTTTTATAGTCGAATGTTTATTTTGTGTTAGTATATACACTATAAGAATCTTGCCTTCTTCCAAAGCGATTTCTTTCACACCTGTAACCCGACTCACCTCAAACCGGAGGTCTAAGACATTCAGGCCTCCCACGCCAGCAGCCACAGCAATTATAGTGTGAGACAACTGCAGGGCGCGGCTCACTGTCTAGCGTGAACACTTCATGACACCCTCACATTACCTAAACCAAAGGGGAGACAATATAGGGTGCAGCGGTACACTTCCTTCCACAATGAGCGGCAATTCAAGCAGCAAACCTTTGTGTTTTCACTCTATACTTTACATAACACGCATGCTTTGGCGAGTGAACTGAAGTGGCGAATATGAGAGGATTCAATATCCTCTCAATAAAACAGAGCACTTGACAGGCAAGGGGAGTCACAGGAAATTCAGAAAGCCCTATCACTTCGGGAATCAACAAGGTTGAATTCTAGTAAAACAAAAGGCTTGGACTTAGTGCAGTGGATGCCGTCCTTGTCTCAGTTTTATAAGGTCTCTCCCTGTTTATTTCTCTCTGTCTCTCCCTCGTTTTCTCTCTCACCCTCTTCCTCTAATTCCCATCCTCTCTTTTCTCATTCTAATTCGCCACATCAATTTGGCCTGTGCAAATATTGCCACTGTGAGATCCTGTGTGCATTGATTGATTAGGGAGGGGGCTAATCATCCAGGCTGGTTACAAAGACATCTTCCACAAAATCAATGCCACTGAAAGTGAAACTAAATCTTTTTAAGGTTCCACTATCCTTTGTATTATAGCGATCGCTATACCACAAGGGGAATATCCTGCATTTTCTCTCATCTTGTCTCCTTTCATTTTTCTCCTCTCCTTTCGATTTTTGAACCACCTCATTTATTCTATATCATTTATCCTTTAAAAGGAAAAAAGAGGGGATTTTATTGGACACTTGGGGATAGGAATACATCCTTGAGATCAACTATAGGAGTCAATTGTTTTAATGGCAAAATGTATGCCCTCCCGTCAGGAAATGGACAGGCATAGAGATTGGCTGTGAGATACATTGAGACGGAAAACAGACATCTCCCGCAAGGACAAATACAACAATAAATGTGATTTATTCATTTGTCTATTGACTTATATAGCCCCCTGCCTTGCCTGTCACAGGGAAGTAATAGGGAGCATCAGCTGTGTCATCTTCATGGGTCTCCTCCAGATCCTTGAACACAACACACACACACACACACACACATGTGCGCACAAACACATAGTGGAGAGATAGACAAAAAAGAGATAGACAAAGAGAGAGAGAGAGGAAGAGAGAGAAGGGGGGTCACCTGGTACACAGATTAAAGCAAGCCTCTACTCTTAGACAGACAAAGATACACATGGGAAGATCTGCATCTGGAGTGTGCTGCAGTGGTCCCAGGACAGGGCCGGGCAGATGCGTGACTTTGGAGCATGCAGGCTAAAGGAATGTGTGCTTGCTGTGCAGGAACGACAGAGCCAGGCCAGGCCACGACCTCCGCCATGTTCTGTTTATATAACCCTCGTCCTTTGAAAAACGCCCCTCTCTCTCTCTGCCACCCCCCAATTCTCGGCCATCTACTTCCTTGTGATGTTTGCGCTGGACAGGCAGGCCTGCATTATATGCTCATGTTCCCATCTAGTAAAAAAACATACACTGCCAGTCAAGTATGGACACACCACATTTTTCTTTATTTTTTCCCCATATTTTAGAATAATATAGAAGACATCAAAACTATGAAATAACACAAATGGAATTAAGCAGTGACTAAAAAGTGTTAAACAAATCAAAACTATCTTTTATTATTTTAGATTATTTAAAGTAGCCTCCCTTTGCCTTGATGGAAAGGCAAAGGCTTTGGAAAGAAATTCATACATAGGCATCAACTTCACTATTTATATTTGTCTAAGAAACAAATTTCAAGCATTTAAGCACAAGCCTTTAGATCAAGGTGTGTCCATCATCAGGTGTGTCCAAACTTTTGACTGGTAAGTGTGTATGTGTGTGTGTGTGTGTGGGTGGGGTCAGCAGGCCTGTATTCCATGCTTATATTCTGTCAATCACAGACCTATTTCCCACACCCGGGATAGGCGACCACCAGAACCAATCCATCAGCCTTGTTGGCTGTCAACGTGTCGCCCTTCGTAGGTATAAGGAGGATGCCTGACCCCCCCCACACACACACCCACTCCCTCCCCCTCCTGCTGTCCCCCCCTCACGCCCCTCCCAGGTGTTCCCATAACTCACCGGGGCCTCAAATCCCAACGTGGGCATTCCTGAACTTCAGAGGCATTCTGCCAGATGAGAGGCTGGATTTATGGCTCGCTGACGGACAGTGGGAGGGAGGGGGGGGGAGGAAGGTGATCGGGGCCACTTCAAAGAGGAGGAAACGTTTGTTGTTGTTCTCTGCTACGCTCTCCGCCGCACGCATATGCACGCTCTCTCTCCCCTTCTGTGCCTCTTGACAGCTGGAGCGCTCACTCATTGGTTTACAGACAAACACACTTACACACTCAAGTCTGTGCACACACACACACACACACACTCACAAACACATAGTTCCCTTGTCTTTAATTTTGGTTTTAACCTGTATGACCAGACATAGACAATGGTTTGCATCATACCATATTGCTGGGAATCATATCAAACTTCTGTAAGATTAGTTTGCTATACTCTCTATCTCACTCTTACACACACACACACACAGGATTTAGCCATTCATTTTTCATGACATCAAAGGTGACACACCACAGATTGCCTCCAAGCTCTTTTATTGCAACTGCATAAGATATTCACCTTGCTCTTAAATGCCACCACCTCCTGTGCTATTTGAATTTGTTTGTGTGACTTTGCTTAGGAACATTTTAGGTCACATTTTCAGTGTGTGTGTGAGTCTGTGTGTGTGAATGCATATTTATGTGTGTGTGTGTGTGTGGGCTCATCCTCCATTTCCAACCAGCCAGTGTTATATTGCCGAAGCCCACGGTGTGTGAAGTTGATGGATGTGGAGAGTGGTGTCATTTCTCTGAGCCGGATGTGTAATGAACCCTGCTTTGCTTCTGTAACATTTGTGCTGATTGATTACTAACAAAGGCCATTTAACATGCAGGGGTGCCTCCTCTTAACAATGCAACATAGCTTCAGAGGCGAGATTACACACATAGCATGAGAAAGATCCCCCCACCCCCCCACCCACCCCCTGCCTTTTGTCCACAGTGTGCTGCTTGTTAAATTATGCTGTTATCAAGCTATTGTTAAACCACCCAGGATGAGAATAAAGCCCCATGCTGATTTATATACATCTTTGCACGTCTTTATAGTGCTATAGTGCTTTTTTAGTGCCAGAAAAGTTTTTTTCCCCCATTTACTCCCACTCATTTTTATAGACGGGAACATATAGAAATATGTTTGTAGTTGCAGCCTTAAATGTACAATTTTTCTCTCTCTCGCCTTTCCTATTCTATCTTAACACTCCCTGAGACTTCCTTTTTCCCCTCTGACTCCCCTTCCTTCTTTGAGTTTCCAAACTCTTAGTCGTTGTTAAGGTGGAAAGCTGATGTAACCCGCGGCTGTTATTCTCAGTAGCCGGGGCGCTCCAAAAGGCTCCATCCCTCCCCCTGCTTAATCAGACCAGTGTTTGTTCACTCTGCTCTTTCTCATGAGCAGAGTGCCAGCTAAAGCCAGCCAGGCATTAATGAAAAGGAAAATTTGCGTCTTCTGAGAATTTTGTCATCTTGAACTTTGAAATTCCAACACTACAACACACCACCGCTATAGACATATGAGATTCATTCTTATATATATATGCTGTTTACATTTTTTTTGTCTCTGATCCCTGTGTGTTTGTATTTTCATTATGCCCTTACACTGTTTTCCATCAATTTCTCTGTACCTGCTTCATTTCAGTCATTGCATGAGAGCTGCACAAGCCTGATGTGTGTGTGTGCATGTGTGTGTGTGCATGTGTGTGTGTATGTGTGTGTGTGTGTGTGTGTGTGTGTGTGTGTGAGTGTTGCGCTGGCCCTGAAGTGACACAGTGAGGGTATAAATAGAGCAGGCCCACAGATCACTGTGCCAGACAGAATGTGGCATCTGCTGTGCTGGGAGTGCAAAGTGTTAGAGAGCCTCTAAACTCCTCTCCATTTCTCAGCCCTCCTCTCTCTCCCTCTCTCATCTTTCTTCCTCCTCTCTTCTCCTGTCTCTCTCTCTCTCTCTCTTTCCCTCTGTCTCTCTCTTAATCTCCCACTCTCTGTCTCTCTCTTTCCTACTCTCCATACTATTCCACCATCCTCTCTCTCTCTCTCTGTCTCTCTCTTACTTCATCTCTCTCTCTTTCTCTCTCTCTGCCCCTATCTGCCTCTCTTTCTCTTTCCCATCCCCCCTAAGTCCCTCTCACACATTGCCACACATCTGCTGCCATATGTTGAGTGTTGTTGAGTACTCCTATTTTCAACACGCATGATCCTATTTCTAAACACATATAAGGAACAAGAGAGGGGAAAAGAGAGATAGGAACATAGGAAAGGAGCAAAGGAGGCAGATAGAGTCGGCCCTGCAATATTTGACATCAAAGCCCCGTTTCATATACTGAATGCCATGGTTTACAAATCCTTCCACTGTGATGCTACACATGTTCCATGTAAAAACGATTTAATCCCATGGGATTGTGTGGTGTCTTTGCTAGACAATCTTGAGCGGGGGAGGCGACTCTGTAGGCAGAGGAGATAAAAGCAAAGTCATTGTGATGCTCTGCAGGTTATTTCCCACCCAGAGCCGATTATCAATCCAACAGGCTATCTACTGATTTAGCGATTAATTTTCCTGCTCTCAGTAAAGCCATTACAAAGTCATAGTAACCCCGCTGCCCCTCTTATACCATGCCACATCCTGAGACTCAGCATATTATGCAGAAATCCATATCAAAACAACACAACACATACATACACACACATGCCCCTCCGACACACACACACACACATACACAAACACACACCACACAAGTTCAATTAGGAATGATTCCCAGAGTCATTTTACTTATGTATTCATGTACCATTTTTTTTTTTTATTTCCCACAAGCGCATCACTTAATCTCATAATCTGCTTTTGCTGTGAGTAGTATTGTATTCCCTCAAAGACAGTGGGCAATAGTTAAAGACCACACAAACACACACACACACACACACACACGCACACACACACACACACACACAGCCGCAGTGTCAGCCAAATCAATAAGAGGCTTAACTTTCATTAAATTTCCATTTTTATAATGATTCATCCTTTCTTTCTCCTCCCCTCCCTCTGTCTTCTCATCCCGTACCCTTCTCTTCACCCCTCTCCTGTCTCTGTGACAGGTAGTCTTCCACTTTTGTTTGCTGACTCTGCATTATGTCCACCCTCTGGCAGTTCAATAATTGTTTTAAGAGTTGATATTGGACACTGACGAAGGGAGACTTGCAGCAGGAGAGTGAGTTAGAAGGAGTGGGTGCGATGAGGAAGATGGGGGGGGGGGGGGGGGGGGGGGGGGGCTGTCCAACCGTCAATCAGAGAACAGCGGCAGGTCATCCTTTCATCCTTTTGTTTACTTGCAGGCAGTGTTCTCCTCGGCAAAGACGAAATTCAATCTTCATCCTTTCACTCACTGTTTTTTTTTCTCTTCCTTCCACATTACCCCACCCTCTCGCTAAACTATTCTCTGCTCCCACCCTCCTCTAACCTACTCTCTCCTTCCTCTCTCTTTCTATCATCCCTTTCTGTCTCTCTCTCTCTCTCTCTCTCTTGCTCTTTCTCTCTCTCTCTCTCTCTCTCATTCTCTCGCTCTCTTTTTCTCACCGCCCCATCAATCACATCAGCATAGCAACGCACACAAAAGGCCTCTCCTCCATTTAGTTGGCCTCGGGCAGAATTGTTTGAGCGAACATTGTGTGAATCTTTTTCACCTTCAAATCTGTAATTACCTCAGCGATTGTGCCAAATGCAGCCTCGCTCCCCCCATCTTTCTCCCATCCCCCCCCCCCCCCCCACCCCCACCCCCCACCCCCCGTTTCCTCTCTCAGGGAAAGGAATAAGGTTTATGCTTGCTGCCTTTTGACTGGCAGGTGTGGCGTTACCTTGGGGTCAATGCTAGACTCTGATCAGAGCACGGAAATGGACTGAGGTGGAAGGTTAGCTTCAACATGAAACGATGATGAGAGGTTGCGGTGAGAAAAGGCTTCGCTTCAAAGAGCGGCTGTCAGGTGTCTTTAGGGAGTGTGCTTGCTATTTCATTTCCACATCACGAGTGGAAGAGACCCTTAAATCGTCGCCAGCGTACTCAAAATGGTCAAAGACTGATTGGTTTGGCAGCCATTTACAGTATTTATAGCCCAGTTGGCATATTTCAGCGTTTTTTTTTTAACTATTCAGTGGTATCTCTTTCTTTTTCCTGTCTCTCTACGCACACACACGCACACACCTTAGAGCTCGTTCTCTTTCAGCATTTTTGTAAGCTGAATCTCAGACAATCAAGCGTGAGCCTCAGAGGACGCCAGCCGGGAAATTCGGTAGGGCCCGGGTCTGAAGGCTTTTGGCACGGGTGTTCA
Source organism: Centroberyx gerrardi (assembly GCF_048128805.1). Taxonomy (NCBI): domain Eukaryota; kingdom Metazoa; phylum Chordata; class Actinopteri; order Beryciformes; family Berycidae; genus Centroberyx; species Centroberyx gerrardi. The sequence continues at coordinate 20,567,531 of NC_136000.1, forward strand.
TCCTGGGAGCCTCCCAGGGCCGCGGCGGTGCCAGGATGCCATACGTCAGGCGGCACAGAGGAGCATTGTGACTCAGCGCCCACGTTTAGGGGCCTGCGGAGAGGGGCCACAGAGGGAAACACTGAATGTCATTGTTACAAAGAGCCAATGATCTGCTCTGTGTCCTCAGTGATGATGTCATAGCTGATAGCGGTCCAGCTGTGGCCAAGCATGCGTGACTGCTTTGAGTCTGTCTCCTAATATGCACCCTGAGAAACTGTTAGGCTCAGTGGTATATGAATGTGTTTGTGTGCGTATACTTACACTACCAGTTAAAAGTTGGACACACCTGATTGAATGTACTATGTTTTTCATTATCTTAAAGACATTTTGATCTAAAGGCTTATGCTTAAATGCTTGACATCTGTTTCTTAGACAAATATAAACAGTGAAGTTGATGCCTATGTATGAATTTCTTCCCAAAGCCTTTGCCTTTCCATCAAGGCAAAGGGCGGCTACTTTAAAGAATCTAAAATATAAGATAATTTTGATTTGTTGAACACTTTTTTGGTCACTGCATAATTCCATTTGTGTTATTTCATAGTTTTGATGTCTTTACTATTATTCTAAAATGTAGAAAATAGTAAAAGTAAAGAAAAATGTGGTGTGTCCAAACTTTTGACTGGTAGTGTACATACAAACTACATCTAATGAGAGCATCAGTTTACATCTCACATCTTAATACTTTGCACAAACTTGCCCTCAGTTTCAAAGTTGTGTATGCTCTTGATCTAAAGATCTGAGTGGTTGGTTCTCTGCTGTGTGACAGAGCAAGGCTTAGTAGCAGGCACAGACTTGTTTACCATAGATGAAGCGCAGATACAGCAGGAAAATGGGCACCTCCAGTGTTACAAGTTATGTCAAGACATGACAGCCTCAGACAAATCTTCCATTGTGTTTGACTCACTCTATTTTTCTTGCAGAGGAGACAGAGACAACAATGCATACAATCTATATTCAACTGATCTTGACAGGATCAGGGCAGGGGTTTAGCATTTTCTTGAAATAGAGAATAAAAAAACTCTGTAAATGTGACAAGTTCAGTCAATGTGGGATAAACCAAGGTGAAACACAACAACACAAAATCCCCACCACTGGTACTAGTACCAAAAATCTTCCTTTTTGGCATAAGTCCAACAGTCTTTATAGGTTAAAGGACGTCTCCTTCCAGGGATAAGAACAACAGTCTATTCGCAGATCGCCTTTCCAGGCATGCAGATGCAGGAAGTGTGTGTTCCTGCCTCCAGTCCATAGGCTTCTCTCCCAGTGTCTTTCACACACAGATATAAGGGAGAGGTTAATCAGGTGCAAGTGTGCCTTGTTGACTGGCTGGTCTGCTCCTGGCTCTCTCTCCCCCTCCCAACCATTGCTACATCGCTGCCTGGCTTTCCACTGTATATCTATGAACTAAAAAAAAAATCCAAACAGACATCTGCACCTCAAAAAAGATACGAAGAATACACAAAGATGCATGTGAAACTTTGAACTTGAAATTGAAACAATGAGGATGGGCAACAATTCAATCAGCTTGGTTGGGGATATGGAATCAAATGTGTCTATCAATATTGCCTGAAAATCTTATCCATGTATAAACACTGGATGGAAAGGACTACTGATGTGAGAAACATTAACAGATTCCAGTTTGTTTTAGGGATACAGGCCCGCAGCCAGAGTCTAAAAGCTTAATTCCTTTCAGACACTGATCAGAAAAGTCAAAGACAAGCACATTGTGGGGTGAGAATCCAAAGTCATCATATTAGCTGAGTTGGATGTTTGATTCTGAATAACTTTGTTGCCGTCATCCCCTGACACACTAGTTCTGCAGCCGTGAGCAAAAGCGGGCCGTGAATCCCACAGGAAACTGCCGGTTGCACACCGCTGCCCTCAGACTAGTGGTGTAAGACGGTTACCGTGGGGACGGAGCGTGTGTAGGAGGCTGATAAGAGCCGTGTTTGGATCAAACAGGGCAAGGGAGTGGGACGATGAGGGAACATAGGCCGAGGCGATGATGGTGAAGCTATTGGTACATTTATCAATGTGTCCGGTTTGTGTGTTTGGCCGCTCTGTCCATCTTCATGGCCATATGAGATCATGTTTGAATGTCTAAGGAAAGCCTACTATAGCCAAGATTTTCCATCCTTTGTCGCCTGGAAAATATCTTGAGAGACAGATTGTTCCTCAGGTCATATGTGAAGACAAGTGTGAAAAAAATAAGAGTATTTTGTGTGAAAGAAAGGAAATTCTAGAAAAGAATGTGTCTGCTTGCTCTTTTCATATTTCATGTAGTCAATTGATGATTTTGATAACGGAATAAAGAATCGCTGGAGTTACCTATAATAAAATTTGAGAACATTAAGGAAAAAAAGTTGTCATAATGAATCAATTTAAGATGATTCATATACAATATTTATACATTTAAGAGTCATGATTCAATAGTTTTGTTCTGGTAAACTTTCTCCCACTGATTTACTCTGACTGTCTATTCTGTTCTATCTGCTTCCAGCAATCTAATCCAGGGTAGACCTTGGGCTTATGAAAACAGACATGAGGCAGGACGCTCATGGGATGATTGATTCAATGACTTATTGATGGAAAGCTGCTGCCCTGCGGCTGGATATCGATTCTGTGTTTCTAGGGAGTAGAGGAGAAGGCCGTAAAGAGTTTCTCTGACTCATATAATAGCCTTAGAGAGGTATAATAGAAGATTATGAGTGATTTGTTTCCATCGTCTGTGGGGGGCTGTATTGCTCACGCCGCATACACACACCTTTGTACTTCTATCCTTATAAGGACATTCCATTGGTTGCATTCACACCCTAAATCCTAAACCCTAACCGAAACCTAATCCTAATTCTAGTCTTATTCCTAGACCCAAATCATACCTTTAACTGGCTCCTTGGAGATGCAAGGACCAGCCAAAATGACCTCACTTTGCAAAAATATCCTCACTCTAAAGGTCTAAATCTCTGGTTCTCACAAGGATAGGAATATGAAAACACACACACACACACACACACACACACACACACACACACACACACACAAAAGAGACACACACACACTCGTAAACACACACTTGAAAATCTTCAAATCCAACCTCAAATTCACCACACCACCACCATTATGTGAAGTGGCACTCTCCTCAGCCTCCCTCCACTCTCGCTAACTCGGGTAGTCGGTTTTCATAATGTTTTTTCTGTTTTCTCTCCTGCTGAGAGAACGAGGGATAGCAAGAGACAGTGAGAGAGAGGGAGAGAGAGAGAGAGAGAGAGAGAGAGAGAGAGAAAGAGAGAGAAAGAGAGAGAGATTAGCCCAGATATCCCTTTGGCAGTAGACAACAATAATGAGTTGGTGTTGTTTGCGATACAAGTGATTATGCATTCTGGACCTATTTATTTATATATGATACACAGTCCATTTGATTGAATATGAAATAGAAGCTGCAGTTACCATGTAAAAACGGATTACTTTGGTTCTAAGACATAAACACTATGGGGCTAGGTTGGACGCGGGGGGGGGGGGAATGCAGAAATAGGAACACTTTTGTACTCTGCTCGGCGCTCAGCAAAATAACAGCCAAATAGACGGATTTAGATCACTGACAAATGTAAACTACCAAAACACCTGTTCTGTTTTCCACTGCGGTTGCCTGACATGTTGTATTTTTACCATGTCAACACAGCACATTTGGCTGTCATTGTTGAATATAGACTGTATAATATCAAGAGGCAGTCCTTTATGAAATCTGGAAATACTGTACAGCCTGTCCAGGGTGTTTCCCTGCCGTCTGCCCAATGCATGCTGGGATAGGCTCCAGCCCCCTGTGACCCTGGATAGGAATAAGCAGGTTGGGAAAATGAATGAATAAATGAATTAATGAATGAATTTTACTGTTAGATTTTAAGTTTACTTCTCTGTATGTTGTTCAATTCAATACAGATGCCACCAAAAACAATAAAAAATTATATTTTGCTGGGCATATGAGAGGAGTGCAAGTGTGTATTGTAGCTTTACTTCTGAGGTTGAAGCCCTGAATGTGCTGTGGGTGTATATATATACACACTCTTAGGAGAATATTGTGAGATCTTGATCTTACCCTCAGATGATGAGATTCTGGGAAATACTCCTCTCCTTCTCTTTGTTCTTCCTCTCCCAGCACCCATTCTGCTTGTTTCTTCCTCCCTCACCTGTACCGCTCTGCTCACTGCCTCTGATCAGCCCTGACAGCTGTCCTTCTCCTCCCCTGCTCTACACACACACACACACACACACACACACACACACACACACACCGAGACACACCAAGCAAACTTGCTACAAAGCAAGCACAGCAGCACCAGTCCACAGACAGCCTCACAAAGCAGCATATTGATTCTGCTTTACGATTCACAGCGATGCTATGACAGGTGCAGGGAGTTGTGGAAAAGAGCATCCAGAGAATGATCCAGAGGGCAAAAGAGGAGCTGGGAGACAGGGTGAAATAAGACAAGATGGGGGGGGGGAGAGAGGCTTGCTAGCTCACCCCAAGAAGCGGTGTAGTTCTCCTGAGACAGATTGGTGTTGTTGCACTGAAAGACATTTGTCTCTGCCCTAGACTGGCGACTGACCTCATGCCAGTAAAACAATGTTAAAGCTGAGGCATTAGGTAAGTGTTTTCTGTCTGCCCTGCTTGTCTGCCAAAACTTCCCCCTTCACTATTGGCTGGTATTTCTAAGAGCTGCATATTCTTTGTGTTGCCAGCTCCCATGGACTGGCTTTTCTGTTTCTGTATAAACACAGCCTCAGGAATACTCTATATTTTAGGTAATCACATTTTCTTCCCAGTACATGTAACATGTTGTTTCTGTAATACCACCCTTGGATAGAAAGGCTTGCTAAGTTCCCACATATTATATTTCTATTGAGTGCTTATTGTAATTAATTGCAAGTCACCGATCCTTATAATTGTTCTCAAATTGTGTGCAGCATACAAGATGATGATGAAAACCGAAGAATATTTTTTACTCTTTATCAGGGTTTGCTGCAGCGGGGTTAGATTGGAGAAGGAGGGATTTCAGAATAAATCAGTTTTAGTCTCAGGTGACAGCTCACCTCCCACTGACCCGACACACCATCTATTTCAAAGGAATGTGGCTCAATAGTTTAAGATATGTGATCAAATGTGATACTGCTGTGATGTTTCTGGCCCTCGATCTATGCTCTCAACACCGAGTACAACTCTAATCTCTCAGAATCTAGGTGTACATCTGTTACGATGCTCCTCTGCAAACACATTTTCAATTTCAAGTGTAAAATCTGTCCGGCTTAAGCAAGCCTTAATGCAAAGGCAAGTTTTACTCTGTCTGTGAAACTTGTTTTCATTGCTCTGTCCTTGCTGTTTATAGTCTAGCCATGAATCTTTTCTGGTGGCAATGTTTTTATGACAGCATATTGAGCGCTCCTTTTTTCCGACGCCTTTACAGTTGTTTCCTCAAACATCTCAAAAACGTTGGCAAAAAGCTTCATCACCCATATCCGGTGCATGTAAAAGAGGCCTATTTGGGTGTTATTTCAGCTTAGACTCTTTCAGTTATTTATGGTGTGCCGTAGAGTCACAGTGACAGTCGACAATCACTTGCCAAATGCTGCTTATGTGAAGCCGGGCTCAATAGCCTCTTTAGGTCTCTCCACAGAGAGCAGTTTGTTTTTGCTCGTCTCTCCCTTTCTCCGGCTCTCTAATCCTGTTCCATTGTCTGTCAGCGGTGGCTAATGGATAGAAATGGAGGGGAAAGCAGACGAGACTCTTCATTAATTTCTGCGTTAAAATTCACATTTTCTGCCTTTTCCAACTAAAGCTGTTAAAACTTTTCCTGTATTCTGACAATATCTTTAATACCATCTTTCTCTTGTCCTCTGTCACATATTTTGTTGTTATTTTGGAGAAATAAATAAATGCATGACCATTAAAACCCACTGTCTTAAACTACTTTAAATGCTCACTGGCTAACTAGCTGGTTGCATTTTGTGATGTAAGCATATTGCTTTTGCTTACGTTGGTCAATTCCCCCACAGGGACCAGTTAAGTTTCATCTCAGTTTCTTATTTCCCCATGCAATTTTTACAGAGTTGTGTGTATGTGCAGTGCAGAAAAATCGCATATAAACACTAGCATTTTCAAAACTGGCTACACAAAGGTGACAAGAAGGGAGTTTTCTTTTAATTATTATTTTAATTATTACTGTTATGTTCCTATTTATTTTTCTTTATTACCTATATATTGTATTATCTTCTTTCTTCTAACTTTTCCCACTTGCATTTTGTTCTTGTATTATATATGAAGCACACTGAGCTTCATATGGAGCCCCTAAAATCCCGAAAGGTGATTTTTTTTTTTTATCTTGTGCGCACAAGATAAAAAAAAAAATCACCTTTCGGGACTTTAGGGGCTCCGTAGCTTCATTTGTTGGATGAAATGCTTGATATGATTTGATACAGGTTATTGGGTGCAAGTTGACTTGTTATTGTTTTGTCGTTTTATAGGCTAATTCCTGACCATATAATTTGTATAGTCTTTGCATTATGTTCTGTTGTATGCTGATATTCTTTGCAGTAATGTTCCTGTCCTGACTAGTACGAGTTTCCTGACCTGAACCAAGTCACATGTTATTGTTATGGTTGCGCAGTTGTCTGACAACAGAAACAGAAAGATGTGTCGTGTTATAATGAGGTTTTAGTGTTATACGCGCGGGAAGTGGGTTTATTAACATCACTTGCAATGGTGCGAACACTTTCACTTTCCCTTACGTTACGTCCGCGGTTTCAGCTCCTGTATGTGCGTCTTTGTTGTTATCAAACGACTTTTCTCTCTCCAACCTCCGTGTGTATCTCCCGCTCTCACTGGAGAGAGAAGCAGGAAGTAGGGAAAAAAACAAAAAACACGGGCAGCTGATGAAAACAAGGAAGTGAATGCTGTCGGATCGTAGCTGGAGCTCGTCTTCTGCTGTTAAGTTGAAGTAGATAAGAGGAACAAAAAGCAGCCGGCTGTGCTAAGGAAGTGCTAGCTAGCCTGCAAGCTAACGGCTAAACTGACTGTCTGCATTATCTCACAAGCAGCCCGCAGAGACAGAGAGAATATAGAGGGAGAGAAAAGGAGAGACTGAGTCGTATACAAACCAGCAAGCACACACTGGAGTGAGTTGCACACTGGTAAGCCCCACAGGGTAAGAGTGAATGTCTGTTTGTGGCTGTGTGTGTGTGTGTCTTTGTGTGAGAGAGCAGTGTGTGTGTGTGTGTGTGTGAGTCAGAGAAGGAGAGATAGCAGAGAAGGGCTGGTGAAAGAAGGGAAGGGGGAGTTTTCTCTGCATTAAAGCACTTTTTTTCTGCCGGTTGTTTGTCAGCAGAGGGAAAGAATACACAAACAGAGCTCAGGAGAGGAAGGCTCCAAGGAGAACGAGAGAGCGAGAAAGAGAGAGAAAAGAAACAGAGATTGCTGTGTGTGTTCGGTGAGCCAGGCTTGCAGCGTGGTCTCTAGCTCTCTAGCTCTCTAGCTCTAGCTCTCCATTCTTCTGCTTCACTCCCACAGAGAGAACTGAAAGGAGGGAGAGGAGAAAAAAGACTAAAACGAGCAAGTTAAAAGGTCAAGGCCTGTCAGGGAGGCGGAGCTAAAGGGAAAACAAAAGCGTGTGTGTCTGGTCATGCTGGGGGTAGGCATACACACTCAGCAGTTTGTTCTTGTGAGTCAGTAAACAAGGTGCGTATGTTTGCACACAAAGACAGTCCAGCGACTGCAGATGGGCTCTTCCTGTTTATTGCCCTTGCGGCATGCGGTGCAAAGCGTTATTGGATAGTATGATGGAGCATTGCGCTGAATGTTGTTTTCCTTTGACTCCATCTATAAATCATCTATTGCAGGAGTTTCAAAGCTGTAGTCCGGCGGGATAAGTCCTGAGGATCTTGGTATCTATGATAGCAGTCACCATATAAACTTTCTCCTGTGCAGCTGTGAAAATGACGTGCCCAAGGTCACATCTATTTATAACCTGTCCTCCCCTCTATGTGTCTCCTATAGGGCTTTACTGCTCTGATCCCCAGAATTATTATCAGCTACCATGAGCAACCAGGGGGAACCCTGGGAAGGAACGATGGGGCAGAAACAGGAGGAGCTGCCACAGATGGACGGGTCATGTGATGCATGTGAGCCGGACGAGGCCCAGCCAGCGACACAAGTGTGCCACACCTGCAGCTTTGCCTTCTGCCCCGCCCACGCCGACAGACACGCCAGCAGCACACATCACCCGCTATCGCCTTATAACCATGAGGCGACACAAGGGGACAGAGACTCTGGGGCCGAGGCTGGAGCTGAGGCCGGGCTCGGGGCCGGAGCGGAGAGAGGAATGGGTGTGAAGGATTTAGATGAGGGAAACATAGCTCTCGGAGCGGCGAGGGTTGAGGCAGGCGAGGAGGGCGGCGCCGGGGAGAGAGTAGAAGGGGAAGCGCAGAACGGTCTGCCGCTGGAGGCTGAACCGGGTGCCGGGGCCGAGGGCGCAGAGGCTGCTGCGGAGCCTGGGAAGAGGGACACTGTGACGGTGGAGAGGCTGCGCTGCAAGGAGCACGGACAGGAAGGCTCCCTCTACTGTAAACCAGACGAGAAGATCATCTGTGTGCTGTGTGCCGTGCAGGGCAATCACCGTGAGCATGAGATCATCACTCTGCACGAAGCCTATCTCTGGCAGAAGGTGAGTCGCACTCTGAGGAGATGACAGGTTTATATAGAGATGAGTGGTACTGTATGATTCACTGTATGCCCTCTACTGTACATAATCATAATAGCATGCTCCACCGTACCTACAGCACTGTAATGTATAGCATAATGTATTCAGAACACCACCTATCTGGTTTGCATTTGTAATGCAGTATTTAGCAGTATGCCAATAGCTGTAGGCCCGGTAATCTGTAAGTCAACTCATCAATTATTCATCACCAGGGCTCTGAGAGTTCTGTGTAATGTTTAAAACATAACAATATGTCATGATCACCCAAATGACGTCATTAAAAAATACACTTAATTATCTGGCTACCTGAATAATTTCCATGGAGCGGGAATCAAACATGATGATGAACATATTCCAATGTCCGTTTGGCTTTGTGCCAATTATGGCTTCACCGTTTCTCCATTCCCCAGATGGCTTTTTGCTTCAGGCGTTTTTAATGTGGGTCCAATGAGTCACCAGCCACTCAGTGCAGCATTGCAGTTGGTACAGTAAGCTGGGCTAATGTTGCTCGGGATAGGAGAATAACACCGTCATCACCATGGGCTCGGCTCAGCAGAGCATGGGACTTTGTCACGATTATTGTCGCATTTAGAGTCGGATATTATCAGCACACCGGTGAACACATTAGGGCTGTGTCATTGCACAGAGCGCCAATTAGCAGGGGTGAGATAAGATCAGCATTCAGGTTTTAATTTTGGATTAATATTTTGAACAGTCAAGGGTCTAGTCAGTCTGCACTGTCGCTTCTGTATCCATGTTTGACTTCATCAACAGCAGCCTGTTTGAAGAGGCTGGGAAACCAAAAAGCCTGTTTGTGAACATAAAAGTAAACTGGATCAGAAAATGTTAGCTAGTGCAGCACCTGAAAATTGTATTTGTAAACTGTAGGTGATGTATTTAGCTACAGTAGTAATGACCCACATGGCACGATGACTGTAATTTATAGAACCAGTGCGTCGTCCTCTGCAAGGCTTGGTCCAAGCCCTGTGGCTATACATCTGAAAAAATAGATCAGGACACTTCACTGACCTACTCTCGCATCATGGCTACATATAGATCGACAAGAGAAAAAGGGGGTCAAACCACACCACCCTAGGCCACATTATTTACACTAGGCCTACTCTAGCATTTAGCCTGCTTGTGGACACTGGAATCGGGCTTTGTGTTTGAATGTATCCATGTGAAAGGATCCTATATATCCTAGAGTAGTGTTATGACTCCCTGCTGCAAACGTTGTGATCTTTACATGATGCTCTGTTTGCTGTTCATTGCATTGAACATGTCATACTTTGTATATAAACTAGTAAGTAAAAGGTAAGTTAACTAGGTAGTCTAGTATGGTGGTCTTAAAACTGGGTTTCATATCATATATCATATCATATCATATATCATAACATATAATATCATATAAGATTCAGTGATTCCTTATTCGTACACAAATAAAACATCCTTTTCTCTGCTCCACTCGTAGAGCAGGGAGGGCTATGACCTGCTGGGCTGCACACAGCAGATGGCTGAGAAGATCAAGACCAAGTGGACCAATCCTGAGGTGAGTCCAGCCTCCTGGACACAGAACACTGAGGCCCAAAGCGAATGGAGCATTTTCCTAAAGCATCCTAAAAATGGCCGCATAAAGCTTGTAAAAAAAAAAAAAAGGTTTGCCTTGGCAGTCTCCAAATGTCAACTTTCACTCTCGCCAGTTGAGACAAAGAGGAACAAGTACAGCAAACCTAGGGTTTAGTTGTAAAGGTGGGGAGAGCAAATTATGTAGAGAGGAGACTGCCATCTTTGTGAACTTGATCCATTTAGGAACTTAGGAAAGTTAAGGTTAATGTTGCTCATACAATCAGGTGGCAGTAAGCATACAAATTGCTAAAGTAGTATAACTTAATTTTATGTTTAATGTGTAATGTTGCCTAGTTTATGTTTTTTGTTTATCCTACATATTCTGCATTGATTATGTTTAGGCTATCTCATGTTAACGTCACATATTCAGACAATGTATACAAGTATTCATTTTTTTTTACATAAATTCTCAAGTAGGTGTATGGTATGATAGTTAGACTGAGCTAAAAGGGCAAAAATTTCCATTTCAGTGTGTCTTTAAGAAGTTTTATGGGTATGGAGGCACTAGTACAGAGTAACAGCTGCAAAAGGAGTCTAACTTCAATAAATACAGAAGTGAATACTACTTTCAGGTTTGCTGCCATGGTTTCATAGCACCAAAATAATTCAAATTGAGAGTTTTTAAAACAGAGAGTCATTGCAGCAAAAAGAATTGAACCTAGTTTCAAGCTATAGAGAGCCATAACAGAACAGAAAAAATAAGCCAGTACTCATTTCTAATTCAGTGGGTACAGCAATAAGCACTGCAGTAGTATAGACACTGCAGCGGTGGAGACACAGCAGTCTGGAATGAGATAAAGAGGGATTAGAAAGAGATTATGTCATAAAGGCATTGGGTAGTAAACATGAGAGCCAATTATTTCAATCCATATTCATTCATTCTGCCCCATTCACGGAGCTTGCCTACTGGGTTTCTGCAAAGATATAATTCCACTTGAAGCTTAGGAGTGATGGCATCGTTGTGTGATTACCGAGTCATTTCATTCCAGGCTTCAGTTGGTGTCACTCTTTTGACTCAGCACTTCTGCACAGAGTCAGAGGTTGCATTTTCAAAGTGACACTGTGATTTAAGCATCAGAATGTATAAATTAGAAAGGAATACTAAAGAATCATGATTTCCTTCTAGTTACTTTCTTTTTTAAACCTTATTTAACTAGGTAAGTTGACAAAATGTGGTTGTATTCGTAGCAATGAAGGACTTGGAGGGTGGATTAGGTGTATTACACACACATGCGAGTGCGCACACACATACACCAGGGAGGTTGCCGAGTATGATCACAGTCTTGCACTGATGGCAATTGAGTAGTTGCGCTGGAGCAGTTGTGCCTTGTGCAAGAGCACATTTAGTGGTAGTAACTGAAGGAGAGGAAAGTGGCACACATTCTTTTCCTGCTCCCAGATTGTCCCAGTCAGTCAGTCAAGGGATTTTACCTTGTGACCTTTGGGTCACAAGCTTATTTCTCTAACCTTCAGGTTACTGCCTGGGGCTCAGTGCATCTCCCGCAAAATCATCTTGCTCTTGAATTCAAACACACCGAAAAATGTTCAAGCTGAGTTTTCATGACAGGTCGACCTTGAAAACATTGGCTGTAAGTCCATTACAAATGGCTTAGTAGGGGCATGTTCTGTCACTGAAAATAAAACCTGACCACAGACTGTGATGTGTGTTGTGTGAGAATGTAACAGTGAGTAGCAGGGTCAGGGATAAGCAGCTAGGTCTCATCTATTTACCATCTACAGCAGCTGCACCTGCTCTCTCAGCCACCCCTGCAGCCCCGCTCTGCCTTCCTCTCTGGTTATATAACTGTGTCTGCGCCTACCTAAGAGCACTGGGACATGGGAGCATTGCTCAAAACCTACAGAGATGTGACCTGTGGCACAGTGGCATAATGCAGAAGGTTAATTTGAATGGCCTGTGAGAGGTAATACCTTTATTGGCAGCCAGCGCCCCACCCCGGCTCATGTCCATTATCATACTGAAATATCAATGCTGCCCCAAGGACTTCTTGGACATTTTGTCCCTTGCCATTCCACTGGAGAGGTGTAGTGTGTTCAGCGAAAACCACTTTCCTCTTCACTCACCGGGCAGTGTGTTAGAGACCATTATGTGGATTTGTCGGTGTGTCCTCTCTGCACTCTCAAATGTCAGCGATTCTTATTATGCATGACTGGTAACCATCAGAGTGACTGCTTCTGGCAAGGAAAGAGTGTGTGTGTGTGTGAGAGAGAGAGGGAGAGAGAGAGAGAGAGTGACAGAGAAGTTTGAGGAGTTTAAATTGTAGCTTAGTCCTAAAGGAGTTTTGGAAGGAAGAGGTGTGTGTGTGTGTGTGTGTGTGTGTGTGTGTGTGTGTGTGTGTGTGTGTGTGTGTGTGTGTGTGTGTGTGTGTGTGTGTGTGTGTGTGTGTGTGTGTGTGGTGAGTTGGATGAAAAGGTTTAACCCCTAGCTGGTGTTTACTTATTAAATCTAGCCTGTTTAATTATGTACTTTGCCTCAGGTATGGGGATTTTAATCTCCCTGAGCTCATATCTCCGTTCTCCACAGGGAAATGGAATATAATACATAAAAACAGTGATAAGGCTCCATACATATTAATGGGGCACCAGAGGGGTATAGTGTAGCATGAGGGGTCTCAGATAGCTGCCTATCATTCAGCCAGTGTTGCCCAGGCTTGATAGTCAGAGAGCTGGAGACAGTGTGTGATGCATGTTGTGGCTTCAGACTAGGACAGCAGGTAGTCAGCATATTTGCCTCACACTCATGTTTTATTTACTCACTTTCTGCTGTGCATAGTGTCGCCGCGCAGCCTGCGGTGCTGCTCGCTGCAGCTACAGAGAGACGAGTCCGATATCCGGAGAGGACGGCGACATCAACCCAGTCGCACAGACAAACGCCAAAATATATGCGCGCATGCACCGGCTCCATCCGTTTTCTCTGCCTCATAAAATCTACAAGAGCAGCATACGCATTAAAGCTGTCTTAGCGAGCCCAGGCTAAGGAACAGACAGGGAAGGCATGAAAAGACTTGGCTGCTGCTGTTAGGCTTATTCATCCTGTTCTTCCTCGTCCTTCTCCACCTCGTCCCTTTCTTCTTCCTCCCCCTCTTCCTCTTCCTCTTCTTTTTTTTTCTTCCTCTCCTCTCCCGTTGCTCTTTCAATCTTTCATTCCCTTTCCTTTCTCCTGTCACACCATTTTAATTGAATTACCCTATGTATCATTCCTCAGAAAGTTACTTGGCTGACATTTCTTCAGTCACAAGCAGGAAAAATGCACAGGGCATTGAAACTCTCATTATAAAACCAAAGACCTTCTCTGTCATGCTTCCTCTCCCTTTTTTGACTTCTCTCACTTCTCACTGTCTATTACTATTGAAACACGAGTGTTTTGAAAAATAACATGCATTATAATATGTAGGCTATTGCTGTGTTGTGTAAGAGGCTAAATTGGAGAATCTAATTTCTGGAAGAGATAAAAGAGAGAGAGAGTAGTGTTCATTTGGAACAGGGCCACTATAGCCAAGGGCAAGGACAGACAGTTCAAATCCATTTACTCCTAATGTTCTATTAATGCTTTTTAGGCCTTTTTAAAAAAACATCACACAAAACAGAGCCACTACCACTGACTGAGCAGCAGTCCAGGCTCTGTTTGGGGTGATGAGAACATTTAAGGAAAGTTAAGTTTAAAAGCTCGGGTCACTCAGATATTTGTCGGGAGCTGTTTTCTCTGTTTTCTTTTTTAGTGTGTCCTGATCGCTTGTTAATGTAATGCAGCATGCTGTTTTTTGCTGTTTTTCTCACACTGATCTATTTTCAGTGCCAAGGGTTTTGGTTCTCGTTACGCTTTTTTTCGTCAACACTAATGAAATGCACAACCTTTTGCGTAGCCAGTCACAAATAACACATCGTGTGTGAAGTTAATTCCATTTGAATGTCTTGCAACATCGCAGTCATGTGAAAAGTTAGCGCAATGTCTTCAGGAGTTTGCTATTTTTAGTAAACCACAGATCACAGCTTTCTCTTCTTTCTGTAGCAGTGCTTTAATTCACTCTTTTTGCTCAGTCAGAATTTCAACCTACCCTCCTTACGTCTCTCTACCCATACCTCTCAAATACAAAAGATAATGAAGTAGAGGTACTGTGTAACTCAAGTTGGCATGTCCTTATTAAAATGAACATTTAGACAGGCGTGCCAACTGCAATTTAGATTGTACAGTCTAACTGACATTTTATGGCATTTCAGTCATTCACTTGCTTGCACCGCTGTCATTACTGAGTGTTTCAGATAAGAGAAATAATACAAAGTGTGTTTTAAAAAGAAGTCAGCATTCCTAATCTGCTAGCCGAATGTCCTATCTTTGCCCCCCTCTCTCTCTGCCTTCTCCAACTCCCTGCCCTTGTAAGCACTGTGCCTCTGTTTCTCCCGGGGCCCCAATTGGAGGCCTCAGCTTGCAGCCATGTAAATGAAGATTAGCACGCATGGGTGCCTCCCTCCTCGCTAGCAGGGCAGATGCTCGGAGAAACTCTGGCGCTGAGTAAAGGGTCCAAGGGCAGAGGGCTCCTGCTCCACAAACACAGGAGCGCTGATCCGGGATCATGGCCCCCATCTGCCACTGAGGCCATGGGGACTGAGTGAGAGGGCAGGGGGCTCTGTGGAGGTCCTGGAGAATGGGAGAGGTGGTGAGAGAATGTGTCAGGCTGCCAGATTGATGACAGATAAGATACTAAAGACAGAGGAAGGCTTTATGTTGCGGTTCTCGCCCTCCTATTCCTGTCAAGGCATTGCTCTTGGGCAACAATAGACTATGAATGATGGGAACTGCTTTCTATAGGCTAGCTATTCCATTTCCTGAAACTGTTTTGTGTTGGGAAATGTGACCCAAAATGAAAAAAAAAAAACGCACATTGTGTGACATAGCTTTTGTTTTTCATAGATTATTGATATTTGTATTCATAGTTTTAAAATGGATGTTACGTACAAGGGGTCAGTATATTATTTTCTTTTAATTATGAAATGACTTCTTTCTCAATTAGAAATGTAAAGTTTAATTAAACTTGGTTTATGGTATTTGGTCAAATTTTTATATGCACTGAATACTTTGGTTGTAGACTGACTAGGTAGCTAAAGGAAATGACTACAATCAAGGTTTTCATCAGTATTCATTATCATGAGTGAATGCTAGAGCTAGTTTGGAATTTGGAACCGGTTTACTAACTACTGCTAACTCACGAGTTCATGAATATAATGTAAAAATCTATATAATCTAATCTATATTCACAAAGTGTAGGTGTTATGGTATGTTGGTAAGATACTGTTATATTACAACACTTATGTTTTGCCAGCATTTTTGAACATACCGATTGTCGATGAATGAAAACTCCTAGCAGAAGCCAGGAGTCACAGCCCTTAGAAATTAATATTTTGAAGGATCAAGCAGTGATTATTTAGATTTGCAGTGGAATTGGATCTAGATATTGAGGTTGTTGCTAGTGTTCCAGTGTTCATGACACCTAAATCCGAGCAAGCCCACAGCAAGGTATCAAACACGTCAAAACACGAGCAACAACTTAAGCATTAAATTCCAGTCCCAGCGTAACATGAAGTAATAACTGCCTTGTCATCTCTAAATGTATTTTTGAGTGCTCACGTTCCTAATGATAAGCCTCTGGAAGATTTAATCAGGCCACCTTTGCAATTTACTAGGATTTATTGTAGCACTCCCTCCTATTGCTCTGTGTGTTTAAGTGCAAAAACCTCCATAGACCAGTTTTTGAAAATACTTCTGTATCCTCTCTGAACTTCAAAATTTGCAGATAAAATTCACTGGAGTGTATATGGACAGGAAATGGAATAGCTTGCTAATTCAAAGTAGTTATGGCCTATGGTTCCTCATCTGGCAGATAGGTATTCAGGCCATTGATTTTGGTGGAGCGAAGAGGGAAAATTGGGACACGACGACTCTTTGCTTTCCAATTAATTGTTAACTAACTTTCCGTCTCTCTCATTCCAAATGAGTGATGGGCATGTTTTTCTTCACTTATACAAAGAAAGTAAATTAAAAATGTTACTTCTCTCGGTTGGTTTAATGGGCAATTTGGAGAATCTGATTGCTTGTGCAGAAATGCCAAATACATGATAAGACTTCGGCCCCTGAGGGTCCCGGCTCTGCCAACCTCGGTGCAGACTGATGATTCCTTGCTTCACTGGAGAGAGGGAAGCTGAGGGGCAACAAGAAGAAATAGACGGAAAGGAAGAGAGTGAAGTTCAGCTTAAGGGAAGAGGCGAGACTGAGCAGCTGAGGTAAATTGAAGCGATGAGAACATATTCTGGAGCGGAGATCATGATAAGGGACCTTGGGGTGGTTTACCTCATGACGGCATCTGTGTTCGAGGTGGAGCCGTCTCAGTGGGAAGGATTGTAGGGGGCTGTCTGCTCATTGAGGTGTTTTATAGTAATGAGTCGTAGCTAAAGAGAGCCTCGTTGGGGAACAGGGAAATGGATTAAAAAAGAATCTCAGTGAGCAGTTCAATTGCCTTGAAAGCCAAACAGATGGCTTGCTGTGGTAGAAGGAGCCTCTGAGGTCTCTATCTACAGATGGGACACATGGAGATTGCCTCCAGAACTGCTTCATGCTATCAGTTAGCTTCAGCATGACAGAGACCAACGGCCTTATAAAAATGACATTCAAAAACACAAAGACAGAAATGACTTTTAGCCATGGCCCCTATACTTTGGTCATCCTATGTGCATTTCTATCTTGTCTCCATTCTTCCTGTCTGTCTCTTTCACTTCTGGATGTTCACTTCATATCTCCTCCGCTCTTTTTACTGTCCTTTCATCTCTATTTTTACTTCCTCGTTTATGGGCTCCATGTCTGTCCCTGCTTCTGTGTTATACGATTATATCTCAATGATTCATGCCCACACTAAAGTAGCTCATTCAAGTTCATTTGGAATGACAGCTTAATACATCTTTCCATCTTGGTCACTTGTGGACATGCTTCTCTAAAATTCACCCACTTCACTGTCTCTCTCTCTCTCTCTCTCTCTCTCTCTCTCTCTCACTCTCTCTCTCGCCTCCTCATCTACATGGCCTAGATGTCCACAGAGGAGCTGGAGGCCTACGTGAACAGCCAGTTTGATGAGCTCCACAGATTGGTGCGTCTAGAGGAGAAGAGGACCCTCCACCTGGTGGACCTTAAAGAGGCCTTCCTGACAGCCTCCGCCGCTGAGAAGATTGCAGAGATCACCGTCCACACTGAGCGGCTGCAGGAGGAGATGGCCAGCATCACACACCAGCTGTGCCTGCTGGACCAGGCCGAGGCGGCGGGGCCTGCAGTGGCAGCAGAGGTCCTCAACGCAGCGCCAGGACCCGCCCCCAGACTGCAGGTGAGAAGAACCCCCCTCCACATTACGCATGTTGAACATCATGAGCTATTATTGACAACTAAAATCATTTAGGATTGTCAGCAGCACAACCTGTCTACATATGTGGTGGAACCTCACTTTCTGGTAATACTCTGTTGATCCCTGTAGCAACCAATAATGTAATAACTGCTGGATAATGTAATAACTTGTCAAAACGTAATAAAATGTTCCTCTAAGTGAGTTGAAAATGTAATAAAAACGGCGATTGTACTAAATTGGCGGATAATGTAATAAAATCGCCTGACCGATATTGTAATAACCTTTCCCCCCCAATAATGTAATAACTTATTACATTATCTGGCAGTTATTACTGGGCTGTAACTTTTTTTTTTTTTTTCCTATAATGTAATAATATTGACTAATAATGTAATAACTGGTAAGAATCAGCGCAAAGTCAAGAGAGAGCATGTTCAGGTTGCAAGACTCAAATGGGAATTTGATTTGGGATTTTTGTTTTTTTTTCTTTCACATGTTATCCAACAGTGATCTGATCATCACCTATACAAACAGTTTATCTGATGCAAACACTAAAACACAATTCTCAAACAACCACCAGGATGTAACACATCAGTGTGTCAACTTATATCCAACCCATTTGTTTTTTGCACAACATGAAACTGGCACTCAGTACCGTACAAGGGAGATTTTATTACATTATCCGTCAATTTACTGCATTAACGGTTTAAATTACATTTTCAACTCAGAGGGACATCTTATTACATTTTGACAAGTTATTACATTCTCTGGCAGTTATTACATTACTGGTTGCTGTAGTCCCTTGAAGGAGAAATGTGTCTTTTATTTTACTTTTACTTTTTACTTGCTTAGTGTCTTGTTCAAGGACACTTCAGCAGGGTGGCTGCTTGCTGTAATGGGGGCTTGAGCCCAGCAGGCCTTCCAGCCAAAGGATAGTCTCCCTAATCACTATGCCACTTTGCTGCAAACAGCAAAAGGAATATGTAAACAAGAGCCACCATGCACATTTACATTCCAGCTGAGAGGCGAGGCTGGCTTGAGTTATCAGGGCATACATTAGATACACGCTGAGAAATGTAATTTTCCTTTCATGGAGTCAGCTGTGTAACTATGGTGCAGGTAGTGAAATGCAAATAAATCTGGCGGTGTTGGCTGATGAGGCACAAGTGTAACTATGTTTGTCCTCTGGCTATTTGCCAGCTGTACATACACACACCAGCTGGGTACACTGCCCCTTCTCTTTTACATACCGGTCCCTGCACCAAGGTTAGGTTCCCATGCTCGCATACCACTCACTCACACTGGAGCACGTGTGTAGATATAGTATGCATTTGCACACACGCACACAGAGCCAAAAGAGCAAGCATGTTACTTACACCGGTGTCCAGACTCTGCAACACTTCATTCTCTCACTCACTTCTCATTTAAACATTTAAGAGGAGGCTTTTATTGCTTATAGGCCCCCAAATTAAAATATCCCACTGGTCCATTTGTCACCTGCTGTACTGTAGTCACCACAGGCAGGCAGGGAGGGTTGAGTGTTCCCCTGTGATGCTGTGCAGGGCCAGGGAGGCTGCAGTAATGCTTGTGGCTGATGTGCAGATTGCTTTTCTGGCTGAGAAATGAATCCATGGTGGGCCAAGTTCATTAAGGCCCTAATTGAATGCCGATGGTTACCCTGTTTGCTCTCTTGTGTTAGTTATTGCTGGAATAAGTAATGGACACTGTTACTTGGAGATGTATGGTCATGGGAGAAGTGTGTGTGTGTGCATTTTGGGGAGGTATAGAGAAAATCAGTTATCCAGGCATGTCTGTGTGTATGTGTGTGCACACAGTGCAAGTCAGTTGTATGTGTAGGTGCATGAATGTGTAGATTTTGTTGTGAATGGGTCTGGTAGTCGCATGTATGGGAGTGAGGGGGAGAAAAAGATTCAGGGTGACTTTAAATCTATCTTTAGAACACCAACTCATGCATTTTTTTTTTTGGCTTTGATACAACATTTTTTAGCATGTTCACCTCCACAGTTTCATGGACAATCAACTAGCAACATTAGCTTCTGTGGGATCCATAGTCACATTGGTTACAGTGGGAAGGAGGCAAAGTAGAGCTTGGGATTTAAATGCCATGATTGAGACCAAAATATGAGCAGATTTGACACTGGTAAACAGAGATAGAATAAACTGCCGTTAAGTCAGGAAAGTGAACACTGCTTTGTATGCATATCAAGAGCCCACTGACCACAGCCATGTGACAATACGACTATGGGATGGAGCAGACCCATGGTATGAAATATTTTCTTCCTGATTATTATCCATCTTTTAAACCACTCTCCACAGAACCCACCACATAACTGAGGTGAGTCTGCTTGCTTAAGGTCAGACAAACAAATTACCATGGGTTCTGTTCATAATCTCTCTTGCTTTTGCTAATGCACACATTAAGACACAGGTGTACTCACACGCACACACACACACACACACGCACATGTCCAAAAGTCCATTTATTACTGAATTGCTCGGCCTCCATATTTTGTACTGTAATCTGCAAATCTGTCATTAAATCGATAAAAAGTGCCAGTAGGTAAACAGCTGTACAGCCACACACTGTGTTTACTCGTCCATCCACTGATGACTGTGATTAATACACACAGATCTGTCATCCAGCAGGAAATGATCTTTCTGCCTGACCGGCACACGGGAACGCACAGTGCAGAAAGTCATTGAAAACACCTATACAGACACACAGAGAGCACAGAGAAGAGACTGACCAAACACATACACAAACAGGAGAAGACAGGGATGCACAAGTATGCACAGAACAGACATGCACATGATGCAGGTATGGCAACCTCGATATCATGATGAGGAAAAATATACAATCCTGTTTGTATGTCTTACACCAAAAATTTTAACTGTTGATGAGTACACACAGTTTACACCCATGCTACAGAAAAGATACCCAGGTAACACAAATCATTAAACCTCCAAGCCCGTATAGATAAACATTCATGCATAAGACCCACTCACATGCTCCAGTGCTCACATACCCATTCTTTTGACCCAAATTTATGTATGTGTGTGTGTGTGCATGTCGGTGTGCTCACGTGTGTCTGTGTTGCTTGCCTTTAGTGTCACTGTGCATTTCTGTTCGGTCACATTTTCACATGTATGACACAAAAGTTTCTGTGAGGTTGCTTTTGTGCATTTGTGTGCGAGTGTGTTTGGAAAAGCGGAGGCGGTGGGCTCATTGATGTGTAAGCTGTTAGGACCCCTGGCTGGAAAACAAAGCCAGCGTCCCTCATTAGCCAGGCATTAGAGGGCTGCACCAGTGACCCTGGTCTGACCCGGTCCTGACCCGGGTCACAGTGAGCAGTGTGGAGACTGATCTGAAACAACACATCCTTTGCCTAATGACCCTTCCTTTAAACGGGTTGAAGCTCATTATTAAAGCTCACAATCTTTTTGAACAGACATCACACACAGCGCTTATCTTCGCCGTTCTCAGAGTAGCATCGACAGAGTGCTTCTCCACTGTTTTTCAGCCATAAAGATATGAGCTTCCCATGTTGAAAGGTTTCACATTTTCTAGTTCAGAGCTGTGGAAATTAAAACAATCCAAGTAGCTAGAGGCATCATTATAGGAGATATGTGGGAATGACAATGAAATCAGTTTTCTTAACAGAAGATCCCTCCATTCTCTCCCGCCCATCGCTCCCTAGCACTGCTGCATGCAAACAACTAGTGGATGTTTCCATAGAAATACCCACCCACGTTTTAAGAAACAGCATCACTTCCACAGTTATTTGTCCAAGCTATTAGAGTTTCAACGGAAACAAGGCTCAGTCTTTATCCTATTACTGATTTATAGTAAGAGTGAATAGCGCAATTATCAATTATGAAATAAACCTCATGTGATTTTAAAAGTTCAAGTAGAGATCAGTCAATGTTTTCTTTCAATTTAATTATGAATGGAACAGTTTCAGGTTGCATCTGTTGATGACAGATGAGTCTGGGTTGTTTTAGCTTTGGGAGACAAATTTTAATGTTTGCATATTGATTGAACTGTCCTAGGCCAGATGAATAAGACACACATTGTTAAATTAAGTACTATTCTGCTTTCAAGGTATGATTTTTCTCTAAATATATTATTGAACAGTTAGCTGTGATAGCTGCAATCAGAACTAAGCTCTACAGCTCCTGTGAGCTTCTTTCTATCAGCATATTTCATTTGGTTTCACAGATAGTGGCACTACAAAAACTCCTTAATTGGACCAAATGAAAACACAGAGCAGACAATTGGGAGTGTGATAACATCACATTTTACTAGCATTATGTTGTGCTGTCTCAGGAAACATCACAGAAATATGCATTATTAATTCAACACTTGTACACATAGAATCATTAACTTAAAAGGACCCAGTAAATAGATATAGCCAGGCTCTCATGAGGCTCCTAGACAAGTACAGTCATCTACATTCCCCATTTGACTAATTGGAACTGGACAAACAATAATTTAATATATTTTGAATTCTTAAAGCATTTTTTTGTGGGACATTTTCATTTTGTAGCATGCAGAGCTCCGTATGAGTTCATGTGCAGCTGGCAGCGATGTCTGACTTTTTATGGGTAATGATGCTAGTAAGTACCCAAAAAGTCATGCTTCTAACACATTATGCTTAACCAGGGCAATGCAAACTCAGTTATATATTTCTGTGTAATGTGTCAAGAAATGTTGCTAGTGCTGGATGCGGGTGGAGACTGCTAATGTCTCAGACTGTTGCAGACTGATTGCTCATGAACTTAAAATGCAGTGTCAGTGTCTGAAATAAACTTTTTGTCTCACCTGCCAAGGGCTGGTACGCTAATAAAATGTATCTGGACTACCTGCCAAGAATAATACTGGCCAAAATAATTTGCATGCATTTTCCATAGAAATGTGTCACCCTCTCTGTTTTCAATGCTATTTTATGTACATAATTAGGCACTCTGTGAAACGAGAGGGATTTAGAGTTTTACTTTAAAACTTGCTCACACATCTTTTTTGTCTTATTTTTTTCTTTTTGGTGGCCTCACACCTGCCATGTTTCACCACATGGGAATAATGTTAGGTTTCAATTAATGCCAGGCTAGTTAACCACCCAAGCAGTGGAGAAACAGGAGGACAGGTTTGCAGAAGTTAAGATGCTACTTTGTGTAGAGCCAGCGGAACAGGCAGCCAATCAAGAGCCTGTTTGCCAGATGTCAGTTTTGGACCCTGATTTCACAAGTTGACTTTTGAGTCTATTAAAGTGTTTGACAAAGTAAACCAAGAAAAAATCTCAATGAGTTTAAATATTTGGAACCATATTTGATCACATATTTGCCCAGATCTGGAGCTAATTAAATTTATAGCCCAATCTTAGTCAGCCAGTGAGGCAGTCAGACAGTCAGTGCTTCACTACCCCCACTCATCACCTCTCAAAATCCTCTCATCTGCTGTTGCTGCCAAGGAGCCGATGTCCATCAGACGCTGTTAGTAACGCAGTGTCAAAATCCCTTTCTGGCACGGCCATCTTCGCGCTGGTTGTCAAGGTCCAGTGCTACAATCAGTGCTGGACAGAATATTAAAGGTAGCACAAGAGCCAGTCTCATGCTCAAGGTCCTCTTTGAAAATAGACCAATTGAGACGAGCAGTGGTATAACAAGTAGTTGGACTGTAGTGCATGACAGCAATTTAAAGTGTGCTGTATGCACAGAAGAATTGTGTGTTTGGCATGCCAAGGACTGAGTGTATGAGTATATGAGTATATACATATACAAAGTGTAAAACAAAAATATTTTACACAAAAAAAGTGTAAAATAATGTCTTTGCAGCTTTCAGACACAATTTAAAATATGGATCAGTGTTGCTCTGATGTTAACAGTGTTAAGAAACCATTAGCATTTAAAACTTGGGTAGCTGTCACATAATGCCAGTCCACAGATCATGTGCTAAATCAATTGTTTTGACAATGAAAAATATTTTCAACCGAATTGAAATAAACAAAAAAAAGCCAGTAAGGCAATCATGCTTTCACCTCAGGTAGTGCTTTGTTCCTGACTGCTCCTTTAAGAGCTGTTGGCCATGAATATACATCAGCACAACTGGGTGATGAAAGTGAAAATTAATTGGTCAGATTTAGAGCCACACCAGCTGTGGACCAAGTTGTTGTAAATTATCTTGTTTACTTTTCTTGTGTTATCTACAACACCTGTGCTAAAATTTTAACTTTTATTCTCTCTCTCTCTCTCTCTCTCTCTCTCTCTCTCTCTCTCTCTCTCTCTCTCTCTCTCTCTCTCTCTCTCTCTCTCATTGTTTTCAGAACGACATTGAGGCCAGGCCAAGGTAAGACTGCCAACATGATTCATGTTCACCTTTTTATAGCAGCTGCTGAGCAGGGACTAAGGACCCTTCAAAACCTCCCCGGCGAGGTCCTTCTACCATCAGCCACCACGAGACTGACGAGTATTCAACTCTCATAATAACACACACACACCCTCCACCTCTTTCTCCCTCCTATACACTCCCTGTTCACTCACTCACTCACTCACTTACAGACTCACTACACCTATGCACATCAACCTTCCCATGCCTCCTATCCTATCCTGTCACATGCGAGTCACGTCGGTGGCCCAGCAAGGCAATTAGTAGCTCTCATCTGTGTGTGCCCGCTGGAATCAGAAGAGGTGACAATCTGCCTGCTCCAATAAGAGGGCCGACAGACAGAGGCTGGCAGACTGATGCTGTGTGTGTGTGCGCGTGTATGCATGTATTTATGTTTAGTCAAGCTGTTGTGTCATTACCGGGGTCAAGTCTCACCCCCCAGATACAACAGAGTATCGGATTTACATTTATACTATCCAGAAATTGATTGCGTGCGCACGCAGGTGGGCGCAAAAGAGGGAGTGAGAGAAACCGACAGGCTGGACAGACACAGCCTTATTATTTGTCAGCCGCGATTACAGTTTGTTTGCGTCGCTCTCTGCCTAAATCCTTCTGCTGTATCTCTATCTGTCTGTGTGTCAGACCGTGCGAAATGGATAGTCCTCGCCCCCGTGTCACCGTTATTGATCTGCTGACACGGAAACCTCTCCACCTCCCTCGCCCAGAACAGGAACATTGCTAGCACCACCTACCGTCTCTGCCTCCCCGCTGCCTGCCTCGCTGGGCTTTCATCTCAAAGTACTCCTCCCGCTCCGCAGACGCAAACACACAAACACGAACCTGCATACACAAACCCAAACAGACGCCTGTGCCCCTATCTGACTGTCTGATCTCAGCAAATGCCAGCCCATCTGTCTTCAGAGAGACATTCTCATTCTCTGTGAGACTTTGTTATTAAAATGAAGGTTGGATTAGGAAATATTCCTATCCGCCACAAAACACGCTTTGAAGTAAAGGTCCTTTAGATGGACAGGATGCTCTCTTCTTTTTTATTTATTTTTTTTTTTTTGCTCTAACAATCCACCTGTGCTTCCAAAAATCAAACAAACACAAATTGAACCTTCATATTCAATTATAGCATTGATATTGTGGTGCCGGTTGCTTGTGGGAAAATATATTTCCTCTTTGGAGTGTAAATATTGTCCCTTCCTTTTATCAGCAAAGAAAGTCATGGCCAATGCTGGAGCACTGTGCCAAAATGCAATATGTCAGTGATTGGCCAGCCAGTATTATGACTCCTAAGCTCTGGAGCAGATGGCAGTGAGCTTGTACCCCAGGGTGGGATGGAGCTAATAGTCTGCCCTTGGTCAAGGTTAACCTCTACACCCCTACACAGTACACACACACACACACACAACCCTATAATTATTTCCCAAGTCCTCCATTTTGCCCTAAAATGCAGCGGGTGCAGAATCTACTCTAGCTGGGAGAAGGGCGTTGAAAATCATCTGGTTGGAAATGTCACGCTGTCATGATGGAATACTGGAAGGAGGAGCGGTTTGCGAGGGGTTAGTAAAGGTCATGTGACTCGGGAAGAAAGAAACAAGGGGGATATTCAGGATAGCTTCGTGTTTGAGTATATGATGTATGCTGGGCAGTGGAAGGTTTGAAAGTGAAACAAAGAGAGAGGTGAACGGGAGGTAGAGAGATGAACCCCCAAGTGAAATGGATGGAGAGGGAGAAGGAGAAAGAGGGAGAGATTTTGTAGGATCAGGCAAGGAATGGATGTTTAGGGTGATGTGCAATGGGATCCAGACAGCAAATTGATTATGGAGCAGAAACACTAATCCTCTGTCTGAGCCCCAT
The DNA here is from genome assembly GCF_048128805.1 of Centroberyx gerrardi. Lineage (NCBI taxonomy): Eukaryota > Metazoa > Chordata > Actinopteri > Beryciformes > Berycidae > Centroberyx > Centroberyx gerrardi. Next base: position 20,593,612 of record NC_136000.1, read on the forward strand.
ATCGCTGCCATAGAGACAGCATCCCCACAGGACCACAATCCTGCACCCACACCCGTCTCTGCTCCACGTCAGTTCATCAATAGAAACCCCCCCCCCTTCGCTCCCCGGGCCTCTTCACATAGGTATTCCATGGCTGCCAAGATCCGTCCTTCTCTGAATATAAATCTTCCTTCTGGCTTTAATGTGACGCATCGCAAATTTCACTTTCATTCCTTGAACCCCCCCCTACATTCCTCGCAGCCCTTATCCCCTTCTTTAGCCCTTGTGTGTATGTGTGTGTGTGTGTGTGTGTGTGTGTGTGTGTGTGTGTGTGTGTGTGTGTGTGTGAACACTCCAGATAGCCAAATCAGAACCATATTTATTATCTGGATCTGATCTAGCTGTTGCAGCCTCTTCGTAAACCTGGTCATATTTAGCCTGTGCTGTGTGTGTGTGTGTGTGTGTGTGTGTGTGTGTGTGCGTGTGTGTGCGTGCAAATGTGCCTGCACGTATGAGTGCATAGGATATGCTAGTATTTTATGGAGTATTATGAAATTCAATATCTATTATTAAATTAATTATGAACAGTTATTAAATTTAATGAATCAATTTTCATTCATAACTACAGTTACTTTCTCTCTCATACCCTCCATGCACACACACGCACACATACACACACGCGCACACCCACACACACACACACACACATTCTACGCACACATACACACATGCGCACACCCACACACACACACACACATTCTTTTACCTTTCTCGCACCACTTGAACCACTGACACACACATTGATTTGGTTTCACATCTTGCTCCCTGAGCCCCGATGGTCTGACCCCTCAATGATTACAGACAGAGCTATGGCACATCAGGAGTCACCATAGTCACTGATCAATAGAGGAGAGCGTCTCCTACTGTCTACACACACACACACACACGCACACACAGGAAGGGCGAGGAGAAAGGGCATGAAAGCTGCAGCAAAGCTTTCATTTCACAAAGGCAGTTTTATGTGCTCTCTTGAGGGAATGTATGTGTGTGAGAGAGAAAGAGAGACGCAAAGACACTCAGGCAGTCAATGAGAGAAAAAGAGATGTACACCAAAGGATTCCAGCCATTGGATTTGAATTTGCTTTTCTGTCGGGAAACTTATTTTTTTTGTTAGACATGTAGGAGTTTTTTTGTTTGTTTTGTTTTTTGGCTTCTAAGACCAAGGGTTTAGCTTGTGAGTTTTGGTCTATCCAGCGATTTTGTTAGTCCGTATGATGCAGCCAGTCCAAATACAACATTTTTTGAAGCACCGTGATCTTCGAGTGAGGTCTTGTCAGGGTTAAAGCTCCCTGTTTGCTTTGCCTTCTGATATGAGCCTTCCCTTTCTCCCTGTTGCTCTTTGCGTGTCTTCCATATCCTGTCGTCCCGACCGTATAGAGAACAGAAAACAAGACGAGAGAGGCCTTTCAGAGGAGACTCTGCCAAAAGCAAAACTGATATGCTGAAAAATACACCAACGCCTGTCAGTTTAGTTGGTCGTTTTCCAGCAGTCAGGTTGTTACATGGCTTTTTTCTTTTTGGTCCATTTAGACAGATTTTCAAAGAAATGCGAGCAGATTATAATAGCCTACTTGATACAACTTGCCCCATCTATGGCTTTGTGTTGAAGAGAGATTTTCAAAAGAATAAACCATATTATTCCTGCACCCATTCTCACATTCTCACCTTTTGAGGAGCCATTTTTTGAAAGAATTGGATGTAGTTCTGTGTATTGTAGTGGGAAAACAAGACAGTATATTTATACGAGGCAATTCATACAGCATCTTTTCACAATGGACGATGGTGCAATAATTTCATGAACAGTTAGATGCATTTTTTATTAGACCTAAATAAAACACACTTTACGGTCCTATAAGAGGGTTTTCCTTCCAAAGGAAAGTATTGAAAGTACTGACTGCATCTAACGCTGGCCCAACAACTGGATGAATGTGTGACACAGGAGTGAGACGTCGAATGCTGTGCAGCACATGTGGATTGTAATGGGCCTATTTACACCCACATCCTGCTTTAAATTCTTTTGAAAATCTGCCTGTTTATCTGTATTAGGTTTAGTTTAGCTGCACATACAAATGGTAAAAAACAGAGGAGAGGAGAAATGCAAACTGTGAGTCAGACAGAGAAACCCCAAGGGGCTTACTGTTTAAAAACATCGCACCCCAAAAGAAGAAAGAGAAAATGATACAAGGGTATAAGGGGAATGGTTCAAAAACAGCACACTGCATAAATAACAAATGAGGGAAATAAAAATAGGCTAAAATAGCCCTGATGCAAGTGAAGTCAGCATGAAAGTAAGCATCAGTTGTCAATGACATCATCTTCTCTCCATAACAAAATGGCACCACCAAAAACCGCAGTAACTTCAGCCGGAGCAGTGCGTTGGCTCACCGTTCCTTCAGTCAATACCACTTTTTGATCAGCGGGTCCAAAAGCAGATAAACCATCTGAATCAACAAGAGTGAAAGCCTCGTGACGTGTAGAAAGTCTGCTTAGCGAGAGCGACGGAGGCCTCCCGAGCATATAAATCACGCAATGTAATCACACTAATATGATAAGGCCCGCTGGGGAGCGTGGCACTTCTAATTACGATACCGGGTCCCTCCATTCATTGCTCCAATCACTCACGTCTCTGCCGTATCTCAGGGGCCCCGGTCCCCTGCCTCCCTCGCTTTATCATGCATGGCCTCGAACACACACACACACACACACACACACACACACACACAGCTGGAAAGCAGGCAGGTTCTTTCTCCCTCTCCTTCCTCTCTATTCCTTTCTCTCATTCTCACGTTTTCTCTCTCTCTAGCATGTAAACATACATTTATACATATAAGTAAAGGTGCTTTCCACTTTCTTCCCATCGTATTGTGGATCTGAAGACTCACACTGATCCCCACAGCTCTAGCACGTTCTCTGCTTTGTCATGCATTGAACTTGAGGTAATCTAGCATGACATTCAACACATTGATTAGAGAGCAACGCTTTAAAAACATGAAAGTTTACAAGACTCAATAGACTGAGCTAATGATGAGTTAAATAATAAACAGTATGTAATGATGTTCAAACGATGTGCTAGCAATAATTTTCTTTAGATGAATCAGATATGAAACTATAACTAATGATGTACTACTTGGTTATTAACATGCAGAACTTAATGTAATTTAATAAATCTTTTACTCATTTTGTCAAGGCTTATAAACTTTCATTTTTCTGCTGGAACCACTCAGCTGTATCATCGTATGAACCAACACAGACACACAAACACATGCACACAGCCTCGCACACAGCTGGGTTCACTGCCATACATCCTCATGTTAGTGGAAATCGTGCACTCTGGTGCCCCTCTGGTGGCTGGCACTTAACACCACATGGTAATTTGAAGAAATGACTTCTTGACGCTGGTGTAGCGGCACTCTATCTGTCTGTCTGAGCTGCTTGCCCTTCACTGGGTCAAGTAGATGGGCTGAGTGAGGCAGGGATGGGGGGGAGGGGGGGACGTGGCTAGAGGACACGGGGCAGAGCCTGGAGATGAAGGGATGGAGAGAGGGAGCTGGGTTTCCTCTAATGAAATATTTACATTCCCTGGTGCAAAGGGAGCCAGTACAGGGCCTCCTGCTTCTCCACCGTGCCGTTTCTCTTCTCTGTGTGTGTGTGTGTGTGTGTGTGGTTGAGCGTGTGCACATGCGTGCCTCAACATGCCCTCATTCAATAATTTATGATGTTGCATCTGCCTGTGTGTCTCTATGTATGCATGTGTATAAGACCCAACTGCTTTCTGTGACCATGTCCTATATCCCCCTCATTATACCTCTTACCCATCTCTCTCTCTCTCTCTCTCTCTCTCTCTCTCTCTCTCTCTCTCTCTCTCTCTCTCTTTCTCTCTCTCTCTCTTTCTCTCTCTCGCTCTTTCTCTCTCTCGCTCTCTCACCCCTCTCTCTCTTTTCCTCTGTCTTCCTTTCTCTCACTCTCTCAGCCATTTCCGTTCCACAGGGGTGGATCTCAGGTCCCAAATGAATGCAAAGCACACACACAAACAGACAAATAGAGAGACATGCATTTAGACGATAAGAGACTATAAGCATGCATAATTCATACCACATACGCAATGTTCTTCTGGTTTAAGACGTCACACGTTTTTTTTCTCAGAGGCACACTTTATAAAGATATGAACACCGCTGTCTCTGTGAGTGCAGCCTGTGTGCACACGCGCATGTGTGTGTGTGTGTGTGTGTGCGTGCTTGCATGTGTGTGTGCTTATGCGTGTGCCCATGTGCGCATTCAGGTATGTGTGTTGCATGAGCGCAGTAGGCACTCACATCAAACAGCAGGTTTTTGGAAGCATGGGGAGACTGGTGTGTGCAGAAGCTGTGAATCTGTGTGTGTGTGTGTGTGTGTGTCTGTTACGTTTGTCTCTTGTGATGACTAATGGCGGTTATTGTTCCTTCTCATGGTTTACCTGAATACAAATAAGGTAATTTACCTACAAAAAAGCCTCCGATAGGCATCACAATTTTGAGTTGGGGCTGCCATAGCGCTATCCATTTATTTTACTTTTGTATATGGGAGCTACTTAAAAAGCATCTGATCCTCTCAATGAAATATGATGGTTCAAAGAGCAAGTTTGGGAAATGGAAGCTGTCTAAATGAATAGACCTTTAAAATGGTGAGTATGAATCATGACTTTGTACTGCTTGTCAAAATATGAAACGGACATGACAGGTATGAATGTATTTTCAAACAGAAACCTCTTCCTCACATATTGGATTTGACTGCAAAGGGGGTTGCCACCTGATAAGTTAGATTTTTAGCAGAGTTGAGCTACTGGATTTTTTTGTTGTTCAGTGATTTCATGGGCCTGTGAGGGCTGGGGACACCGTGTCGAGAGCTTTGACCAGAGCTTTGAGAGTGCGTCTTGTATTGATCTGCTGTGTAGATAGATATGAGCGCTGTGCCTTGTGTAATGTGTAGCTGTCCTGTGATCCCAGAGAGCAAAGAGGAGGCGTTAAGTGTCTGTGATGCATCCGAGACTATTACAGTGCAGCAGAATCAGGTTACTGCTGTGTTTGTGTTGATGCTCTGAGCCCATAGTACCTATGAATAATGGATTGTTAATCCATGTGTGTAAAATACATCTCTCTTTCTCTCTCTCTCTCTCTCTCTCTCTCTCTCACACTCTCTCTCTCTCTTACACACAAACACACATTCTCTGTTTTTGACTCTCAAACACCCTTTCCCTCTTTCTCGCTCTGTTTTGTGTGCATAGGTGTGTTTGTACTGCTATTTGTAGTGTGTGTGTGTGTGTGTGTGTGTGTGTGTGTGTGTGTGTGTGTGTGTGTGTGTTGAAGTGACTTTTTTCAGAGATCAGTGTGTCAGCATAGTCACTTTATTTGAGAAAAGGAGTGATTGTCAGTTTTGTTCTGCTGACATTGAAAAGCGGGTATGAGAGAGGGATTTAACAATTTAACAAGGAGCACCACAAGACTCGGCTTTAAATATTCATATTCGTTGAACTTCCCCTTTAAGTATTAAAGAAGGCTAGATTTAACACAGAGTAATGGGTTGAGAACCTTTGCAATTTACATTTCATATATCAGGATAATGCTCTTATCCAGGGGGACGTCCTGCAAGTGAAAATGGAACATTTGTATGTTACGATCATTCCAAGCCGCCGAGTAATGAAGATGTGCAAGGGATAAAATGGTACTAAAAAAAGAAAATGACAAAGGCATGGTATCTTTAGTGGCGAATTTGGGAAATAGAATAGTGGAGCGAGGCTGGGGGGAGACGAGGGTGAGGTGTAGCCTGTAGAGATGTATTTTCACTACACCAAGGAAGATGTGGAGTGACTGCTGAAGAGGAAGGAGAAAAAACGGGGGGGAAATACAGTAAGCTTTCTGGGCAGGTTGGTAATGCAGAAGGGAAAGGCATGAAAAATGAAAGAGAGCGTGGCAAATAATATTTCAGAGGGCTCCAGTGCACAAGAAGGCAACAATAGGTTATTCTCCAATAGCAAACTTCACCGAGCTTCCTGGTATGAACATTTTGTTATCTTTTCCAGCGGTCCATATTTTGTTATATCTGCTTCAACAAATACCCTTCCTGATAACCTTGTATTATCTAATATGTAGCTCAGTGTTGAACATCCTACGTCCTGTAGACTGAGAAACCATACCGGTTTTCTTTTCCTTCACTTCTTCCCTTCTTTTACTGTCTCCCAGACAGTAAATTTAGACAGAACATGTCATGTTTATGTCATGCCATAAAATGTGTTGATGTCTTATTATCTGCTTCACTATTTATGAATACAGAACTGAGTTTATGTGCGGCACTCCTCCTTTTTCCAGCCTGTCTTATTAATTTTTGCTCTCTGCACCTGCTCATTAAATTAGCCACCCTGCCTTCTCTAGCTGTCCCATCTAATAATCTCATTGTCACAGCAGCCTCTGTGGTTAGTCTGTTCTTTTAAGAGGACGGCTGTGAGGAATAGAAATAAATAAATCCAAATGTGTTAATTACAGCACACTTTTTCCTTCTGGAAGTGGATACCTCTGGGTGTGTGTGTGTGTGTGTGTGTGTGTGTGTGTGTGTGTGTGTGCGTGTGCATGCAATTATATGAAAAAGAAGGTGACAGGCAAAAAGAAGTGAGAAGAAAGGGATTGAGAAAGTACGCTGTGGAAGGAGCTACACAGATGTTGCGTGATATTGTTTTCTGACTCCATCACATGCCACTGCACATCTGGAGGGATGATATGTCTCTGTTGCCGTGGTGATGAGATGATGACTGAACCTTCTTCTTCCAATTCTGTTATAGACTATGTTTTACCAGTAAGTCGCACATCGTGCCTACCGCCTCTCAGATGAAAATCACTGTAAAGCACAGCCTCTCTTGTTGTTTTGATTTTATAAAAAATCAGCATTGTGATAAAAAAGAAGTCACATTTTCAGTAGATTCATCCCATTATGACTGGTGATTTTTCTTTAAGACAGTAATATCCTTATTTAAACAGTCAGAGGTGTGGATTTATTGGGTATTGTCAACTTAAATCACCACCTCTGTTGACCCATTGCTGACAACTGCTAATCGGGCAGTTGCTAATCAGCCTGACAGATTCGAGACACGTTGTAGGCAATCTGCAAGTCTTTCTGCCTTGTGCAAGAGTTTTGTTTGCATTTGAGAATAACATATTATTTGGTTTGGGTAAGGCTGACTTGACATACAGGAACTGGACTAAGCAATTAGAGCTCCCTCCTCTCCTGTCTTGTATCTTGTCTAGGAATTACACCCATTTACAAACAAGAGAAATAGGTTATCTGGAAATTCATTGCATATTCTCTCTCTCTCTCTCTCTCTCTCTCTCTCTCTCTCTCTCTCTCTCTCTCTCTCTCTCTCTCTCTCTCTCTCTCTCTCTTTCCCTCCCTCTCTCCCTCCCTCCCTCTCTCCCTCCCTCCCTCTCTCCCTCCCTCCCTCTCATTCATTGGTCTATTCACAAGGCAGATTGTCACAGGGGATCTATGGAGAAAACTATGCCTTGCACCCTCTCGCTCATGCAATGCACCCACACATGCACACGGGTAAAAGAGCTCAAAAGATGTCACACTGTGTATAAACATTCATTATTCATTCTAAAACCACACAAAAGGACAAAACGCATGCACGCACGCACACACACACACACACACACACACACACATACTGTAGTTACGGTAATTAGGGGAAAGAAGAAGACTGTCTCTCCATACAGACAGGAAGACAGATACACACATAGACAGACACAGTATCTGTCTCTCCCCCTCACACTCTCTCACCTACTATGTCCCCTTTAACCACACATATACAGACACACACACACACACACACACACACCACAGCATGGTAGCCTTGGGGTAGAATTACAGGTCTGATTTCAGCTCGGTGGAGATGTAGGAGGATGATAGTGGCAGGCTGAACCGCGGGGTGATGAATCAGTGCCTTATCAAACCTCTGGCCCTCGGTATGAACTGTCAACACAGAGACAGGGGAGCCACAGCATCATCACATAATCACACCTACACATACTGTACAGCAGGCTTATGAAACTCAATTTGCCCAGTGAGCGATTGGACCAATCAGAACGCTGATTATGCGCTGCTCGTGTCGCTAAATCTCCGAACTGTGCGGAGATGTTAATTACAGTAGAGAGACCATTATACACAAATCAGCAAAGTTGAAAGATAGAAAGATGGCTGTAAGCCTTACCCTTGTTGTATTTTCCGCTGCATTTATGAGCAAAATACGATTATTTCCTTGTACCAATATATCTTATCACCTACCAATGTTTGGATATCTCATTCATGCTCATTTTAACTTTAATTGATTGATGTATGAATTCATGTCAGCTAAATGTTGTTGCTGGAGTGTAATATGCTTTAAAGTAGTAGCTTACCTACGTGCTACCCTTACCTTACCTACGTGCCTAAATAAGTGAATAAGCCACAATTTAGTATATTCTTATGTTAGTAGCACCTTGGCATATTGTATTTCCAGGCTAAAGTTGAGCTTGTTAGAGTTAGAACGTATCCTGCTGCTGATTGGGTATTATTTAGAGTAGTAGTTAAAGCTGACAATTTATATTAGATTCATACCTTCCGCTTTATCCTACCAGTCAAGTCTAGTCTAGTCATGTTAATTTATATAGCAAAGGGCTGAACATACTATCATATACATGTCATATACACACTACATCACCATACTACATCATATATACATTGTACATATACATCATATACTACATCATATACACCATACCATACCAGGACCAGGATTGAGAACCACTGCTCTACTACACATACAAACACACACATCGCTCGCAAACATCTCCCTTCCACCTCCAGATCTTCCCACAGCTCCATACATGCATCCAGACACGTCTTGGCACGCGGTTGACGGCTCGGAGGAGTGGATGTCGGGACACTCTCCCTCCCCCAGTCCCTCCCTCCGTCCCTCCACTCAGTCATTCCCCCAGCGAGAGGGGGAGGGAGGGAGGGAGTGTGCGAAGGTTGTCGTTGGCATGTTTAATTCAGCAGTCGCACGACAAGCCCTGTCACCGTGTCGATTTATGGTACTGGCTATAGGGAGGAATGGGGAGGTGGGACTTAACTACCCCAGGATTCTAATGGGAGATTTAACATGCGCAAAATCACCTTCACTAATCCGACGTTCTGTCAAGGGAAGGATATGGATGAATAATGACTTTATTTTTTTTCCAATTGGTGTCATATTTGCATATTTAGGTTTTCCTGGAGGGTGTAGGACCTTACAGTTGATGGTCATTGGTTGATCAGTAATCAAAATTGCTTTAACTGTATTAAATATTGATTTCTGTTAACTTTGTCCACAAATGGAGAGACATATTAGCATGTGTTAAGTAGAAGTTTTGCTTTGTATTCACCTGTGAGTACGGAAAGATTGTTTTGTATCCAATTGCCGAGGATGGACAGGCCTCTCGATTTTCTAAAACAATGAAATTGCTTCCTGTCTTCTGATGATGAAATATCCTATAGGGGCATATCACCTCCAGGAGATGGAACGCTTTTATGACTGATGTTTTACAGGATACATTAGTACACATAAAAGTTTATTAGTCAGCCAGCACTGGGGAGCTGTCAAGCCCTGTGACTGTATTTCACTGTGTTCCAACGCTGCATCTTATGCTCCTGCTGCAGGAACATAACAACAAATTCCAGTTCACACTAATGAAGTCAGAACTAGTCTCGGTTTATGCAGAGCTGTCTGTAAAGTCCGATGGTTATACATTAGCATTATCGCTTAAAATTCACTTTCACAACTTTCCTCGGGGGGCCGGTTTTGTTGTGGAGATCATAACTGTCAGTTTCATCTTTTTTTGTTTGTTACAGAGGGAGTTAGTCTTTGCGGTATCACTTTGTGGGGGAAATCTGCCATTATTCCTCTGTGTATTTAACATTCTGGAGAGGAAAGGGAGAGGGCTGAGGGATGCGGCGTATGAGACTTTTATCAGGCGAGATGAGAGTTGTGACAGTCTGGAGCCCAGGTTTTCTGGGCTGTCTGTCTGGGTGTCCTTCAGACTGAGGGCTTGGATGACAGGACTTGGATGCAAGGGAGGGGGGGCGGGTGTTCAGATGACAGAAGGCTTTGCCTAATAGCCAGGCTGTTCTCCACTCCTGTGTGTTGCTCTCTCTCTCTCACACACACACATACACACACTTTTTTCTCTTTTTCTCTCCTCCGCTTCTGTGGCCATATGTCCCTCCGTCTCTGATCGAGGAGAGAGGGTGGAGACGGAGGAAGAGTCCGTAATATCGTCGCTCCAGTAAGGCGTAAACAGACTCTGAATTGTAAAGTGTCTCCAAAGTATATTCCAGATTCCAGGACGGCGCGTCTGGGCACCTGGGCAGTTCACTGATGGAGGTGGCGCCGGTATTCTGCAGTTAGAGGAGGGGGAGGCGGGAGAGAGGCAGAAAGAGGGGGCCGCTCTGCCAGCCTGCCAAGTGTGTGGGCACTGCTGTGACCAGTCAGTCTTCATAATGGCTGTCTGGCCCTGGGACAGAGCCAGCCCAATGCATCACATGACTAGCTATGCAGATCAGACCAGGAGGGATTCCCTTCAGCCAGCCTGGATTGATGGCTCCTATGGTGACGACAAGGGGCAGAGAGGGAGGGACGGAGAGGGGGAAGGCATTGGGGGCATGGATGAGCGGGGGAGGGATGGGAAGAAGAAACACAGGAGGTGAGGAATAGCAGAAATAGGAGATTGGACAAAGAAGAAGAGAAATTGCAGAGACGTTGGAGTCAAAAAAGAGGGAGGACAGAGAAGGAAGAATGTGAGATGGTTTAAGTAAGAAGGAGTATGGGGACAGCGTAGGCTCTCACTATTTATTACCTGCAAGCTATTGATGTGAGCTTTCCGAAGGCTAGATAAGTTTATCTCTCTCCAAAGTGTTTTCTCTCTCTCCCTCCCTCCCTCCCTCCCTCACTTGTCTGGGCTTGAGTTGCAAACTTCAAAGGAGTATTAGATACTACAGAAATTTCAATTTAAGCCAGAAAAGAAATAATGTGCTTTTAAAGTTTTAATGTTATTCAAAAAAAAACTTGTGGGTAATAGAAGTTTTAGAAGTAGGCTATCACAGTAAACCACACAATGGGTCCCAGCACCTGGCTTTACTGGTAGTGTACAACTGACTGGTTGTACACTACCAGTCAAAAGTTTGGACACACGCATTTGTCTTTATTTTTACTATTTTTCACATTTTAGAATAATAGTAAAGACATCAAAACTGTGAAATAACACAAATGGAATCATGCAGTGACCAAAAAAGTCACTGCATATTTTAGATTCTTTAAAGTAGCCGCCCTTTGCCTTGATGGAAAGGCAAAGGCTTCATACATCAGCATCAACTTATATTAACCTTGTATTTTTCTAAGAAACAAATTAGAAACACATTTCAATCATTTAAGCATAAGCCTTTAGATCAAAATGGCTTTAAGATAATGAAAAACATAGTGCATTCAATCAGGTGTGTCCAAACTGTTGACTGGTAGTCTAGGCTTTGTTGCCCAATTTACAGCTATAATGACTTTACACAGTCTTGAAACTTAACGTATTCACTTATACAATGTTTTTTTTTAGGCCCTTTTCAGTCATTGAACCATATGCTAAAGCTTACCATTCTCACAGTGCTGACCATGTGGCGACCCCTCGCCAGCCTCGGTGCAGTAGCTTGTCGAAGCTGTTTAGAGACGGGGCCGTATTCCATCTGTCCTGGCCCGGGACTGTGACCTGGAACTCAAGTCAGCATCTGTGAAGTTGTGAGCAGCACCACTCAGACACGGGTCCTGTTCCTCTCACAGCGAAACACCGGATTCATAGCCCTTAATTTGCTCGGGGGACTGGACCTTATATCGCATCATAAACAGAGCGGGCAGTAGACCATCGGTGTGTCCTTTATCTTATTTTATGAACGCCCATTGGGTTGCTTCATGGATCTTAATCTTTATGTTCCCTACTTAGCTTTACAAAGGGAAAGCAGTGGTGTTTGTAAGTATGGCAAAGGAATAATGCCAGAGAATGAAACAATTGTCCTCTGATGTTGAAACCCCATGTTAACAGACTACATCCAACTTGTCTGTCTCCTCTCTGCTCTCCTCTTCCTTTGTTATACAGTGGGGAAGTATTAAGGTGATTCCATTATCTCCTTTCTTTCCTCTCCTCCGTGGGATCCTCTTAGTCATTCATTGCCATTTAATTGCTGACCAAGAATATAATGACTCCAATGAAAATTGAAAGACAGGCTAGTAGTCCTATGCTTACTCAGGGGTGTGCTATATGCAGGGTAATTGTTGATCATCCGATTACATCTCAGTCAAGAAGGGCTTTTAAGGATGTCTTATGGTGTATTTTTCCCCCTACTTGATGTTAGTCTGTGTACAGTGATCCCCGAAGCGAGAAACAACAGGGATGCTTTCTGTCTTCATGTTTAGCTCAGTTTTAATTTCACACTCTTAATTAATGAGCAGTTTTATTTTTGTGGCCTACATGCATGGGATTGCTGCAACTCTCCTCAATTAATTCCTCAATTGCCCCTGTGGCCACAGCGATTGTAAAATCACTAAATGAGCCAATGTAAGATTGACTCTTTACGGTGGTTAATGCTCTTATCTGAATAAGTCTGCATTAATTCCTCTGAATGATTAACGGCAGGTACCGGTGTCAGAGTGAGCGAGAAATTAGTTCACGGAGGGATAACGGTATTCATCCAACTCTTCACACCTGCTGCAGCACAGACAAGCCTGTATGATTATTCTGATTGGCTGAGCATCAGCACACTATTTTATTCCGCATCACTGACCTTTCCGCCTGACGGTTCACAGCCCGCATGCAGGAGGAGGAGGCATCCTCAGGATAATATATGCAACATGTAGTGAGTTGACTGCACGCAATTCTTGGGTGAGTGGAACGCACTGCACTTCCCGATGTACATTTTAAGATAATGGCATGCATGAACATGAGTTTGAAAGGGGGGCTTCTTGATGCGGTACATCTGGTGGATGATGAGATGGATTTATCCTTGCCTGTGCCATTTTGCTCTAATAAATAAGATACAGTGCACAGAAAAGGTCATATTAAACAGCCCCTGGCTCTCTGTCCCCAGTACCATGATGCATTGCCTGCTGGTCTTTTGGCTGCTTTTAACTTCCTTCATGAAGTAATTCAAGTCTTTCACACAGCATGGAAACACCACAGGGTCCAGCATTGTTTTCCAGGGTCAGATGATCCCAGTGAATAGTTAGAATATGCCACAAGTCGCCATTCACTGATTGAGAGAGGATGACTATCACTGTTTACAGCAATTATGCAGTCAGATGTGTATCATATGATGCTGGCCTCTCCCTTTATCGACTTGGAGTGTAACGGGCCAGACAGCTTTGTTTCACTCTCCTGCGCTGATCTCCAAGCTTTAAGATACAATCAGCAATTCATTTAATCTAAATGGGTAGATTTGGATGTATTTGAAGAGTTTCATCCCAAAATGAGATATTTGAAAAAAGTGACTACTTCTTTTACTAAATAATTGATAACATAAAAACAAAACAAATTGCTACTTTTGATATTTTAATAAAAGCAGGTAACTCTTTTTTTTAGGCTGATTTGATGATGAATGATTTTTCCCCCAAATAGATATGCTGCATTGTGTTCTTTATTTACAAAAATCTCTTAAACCCAATAAATCACAATGTAAACAAAGCCAATAGTGTGGCAGCAGTAGCTCAACAGAGGGTACCGCGTTGCAAATACAGATTGGGGTTGTAAGGTAATTTTACCGAAGGATTTATTGCTAAAAATGCCCAAGGAATTTTGTCAAGCAACAGCAGTGTGGATTAGTCAATCTCCCATCACTTGGAGGAATGGCAATGCTGCGGTTGTTTTAACAGCAGTCTTTGTTTCAAGGCTTATTACTAACATCACTCATCCCTACGTGCTTTAGAGAGAGTGTGTGTGTGTGTGTGTGTGTGTGTAAATCACAAGTGGCTACAATTTTTGCGGAAGGGGTAAAGGTTCCAGACAGCCTTTTTGTCAATGTATTCTGCTCCTGTGTAGGATCCTGAGCCCACCTATCATCAGAAAAAAATATTTAATTGTATTCAAACTGAGCAAATCCAATCATCTAATTTTTCTGCCAATTTTAATTTTGTCATTCACTGAACAAGAAAAAAGCTGTTGGCATGTATCACAATTCATATAATGACAATATTCAGCAAAACAACATACAATGTGTTGCCAGTTGTTAACTTTCTCTTGTCAGTTTTTATTTTCATCACCGTTATCCCCTTTGTCACTTCAGGTTAGCTAGCTGAAGCTAATTAGATAGATTGCAAGTTGTTGTCAAACTTTGGGTTGCGGAGCAGCAAGAATGATGTAACTCTCCCTGCACCCTTTGAGCTCTTGCTCTCTCTGTTCCTAGCAACGCTCACAGCGGGAGAAAACAGCGTCCCGTCTGAACACGCTCTTATTAAAGCTGCGACAACGGAGTTTGTGATAGACACTCCTGAAAAATTGATTCCAATCTCACGGCTCCCACATTTACACGGCGCCTCTCCCTCTCTTGTGCATCGCTGTGTCTGAGCGTCAGCAGCAGTCTTTAATGAAGATGACGTCACTTCCGGCCGACTTCTCCGGCTCTCCTCCTGTTTCTGCTTTCTTTATGCATGTCCTCCCTCAAGCTGTGAGAATCTGTCTTTCCCTCCCCTCTCTGTGTCGCTCCCTTGCCCTCCTCGTTCTCGCTCTCCACATCTCCTCTCATTACGATACATCCACATCTCAAATTCTAGTTGGCAGGATCATCGCAGTGCAAAGTGTTGGCAGATCACAGGGGGAGGGGGGGGCTCCTAATGAAAGGTGTGTGCAGGGTCTATTTCTAAATTACACATTTCTAGAGAGGCTGTCAGATGAAAGGAAAGAGAATAAATCCATTGAGAGAAGAGCGGGAGTTGGCAGACAGATAGGAGAGAGGAGGATGTAAAACCTTGCAGGACAATGGCCAATTAGATCCAGCAGAGCATTAGCTCAAAAATGGCAAATTACTCATAATACCCTACAGTACGTTCCTCTATTTTTTTTTAACAGTGGATCGTCATCTCCTAATCCCTTATTCTCTTTTCCTCTCTCTCTCACTCTCCATCCTCATATTCTCTTCCTCCTTCCCTCTTTCCCTTCTTCACTGCCTTATTTTATATCTTTCTTCTTTATCACACTCAGTCATATCTTGTCATGAAGCTGTTTGTAGTGTTAAATCATCCCGGAGAAGCGACAAGTTTTACTTCATTAAGTAGTGGCAGAGTGCAGTGCTTCACTGGAGTGCAAGGGTAAGAGTCTGTCCTCGTGGGCTCTATCAATAACCATTAAGGATCCTCTCTCATTAGGCCAAACCTCATAGGCCCCCAGGGCTTGAGAAATGGGCCCTGCCATCTTATGTGATGGAGTACGCCTAGATGGCATCACCACTGTTTGGAAATGCAAATTACAATACTTATTTTCCCCTGCGGATGATTGCCACCACTGCTATGTACACAGAGTTATTCTCATTCAACCTCTTTGCTTAATCAAGAAGAACCTCACTCCCCTATCCTGTACCCCCCCCGATGGCTCTTCACCTCTTCCTCTCTTTTCCTTCTCTCCATTTTTTCACACACACACGCGCACACGCACCCACCAAACTCATTCAGCATGTCCAAGCTACCGCAGTATGATTATTCATACGGCAATGAGGCTGGATCAAGCTGGC